>NC_085870.1:44477453-44487453 GCF_034702125.1 Engraulis encrasicolus | reverse complement strand
CGGGAGCAAATGGTGGATTTTATGAAATATGGCTCTGTCAATATTCATAGCAAAGCCCTTCTCTGAGGAGCACTTTAAATGTAAATATGATTTTTTTTTTGTTGTGTTATTTTGTTACTCTCCACGGCCTCGTCCGTGGCAGCCCTCGACTGCTGATCGGCACTATGAGCCATCTCTCATGCCAGCTGGGCATCCCTGCAATCATCACTGATATGGCCATTCACATCTCTGCATCTCATCACCACCCCTAAGCACACACGCACGCACACACGTACGCACAAGCGCGCGCACAAAATCAAACACACACACACGGTCTCTCATACACACTCACTCTCTCTCTGCATCTCATCACTACCCCTAAGCACACAAACACACACACGCACACGCACACGCACACGCACACACACACACACACGGTCTCTCATACACACACACGCATTCTCCCCACCTCGAATAGATTCTATACAAGACTAGAACTCACACTGCTTCCCTCTCTTTTACACACACACTCAGGCACCCCCTCCCTCATACAGGCTCTATCCATGACTCTCTCTCTCCCTCTCACACCAACTCTGACAGTCACACACAAACATGCACATGCGCGTGCATGCACACACACAGACACAGACACACACACACACACACACACACACACACACACACACACACACACAGATGCACTAACGCACACTTAAATAGCTCACATTACATCACTCACAGGACGATCTCTGGCGTGAGGCCAGAGGCGAAGAGCCGATTAAAATTAATTAAGGAACAACGTCCAATTAAGATGGGAGCCACAGGTCACACAATGACTGCATCCATCAACCACTGCACACAGCTCCAGCAAGTAATGGCTCACTGCTCTCTCCATCTTGCTCTCTTTTGGTCTCTCTCTGTATCTCTCCCTCTCCGTGTTTCCCTTTTTCACGGTCTATCTCTCTCTTCCCCTCTCTCTCTCCATCCATCCATCTTTGTCGATCGCTCAGCTTAACGGCCATTCTGTGTAACCCATGCCCCACCTCTCTCTCCCTCTCTCTCCTTCTCTCTTCCCCTGCCTCCTTTCTCTTTCTCTCTCTCTCTTTCTCTTTCTTTCCCTCTCTCTCTCTCTTTTTCGCCCTCTCTCTCTCTCTCATTCCCTCTCTTTATTTCCCTTTCAGCTGCTGCCAGAGAGGCCCCAAAGCCTGTAAATCAACATGCTGAACTAAAAACTCAAGGTTTTCACAAAACTTTTCCATTATCGTTGTTTTTTTTGCCCTCACTCCCCCCCCTCCTGTTCACTGCTGCAAAGAGGGTGGAGGGGTGAGAAAAAAAGAACATTCTAACATTCCAAGTGACATCATAATAGACTGACATCATAGATGGATGACATCAGCCGGCCAGAGTCGCTTGGTGGAGGAATGCAGTGCATAATCCCAGACGGTGAGCTACATCCTCCAGGAGTGCTTGAAAGGCGTCGACCATACTTTGCAGTGCGGCATGTGCATTACTGGTAATCTTTGTGTGGCATGCTTAACATGTAACAACAATGCAGCTACTATAGCGGCAGCCAGGCTTTCCCTTTGCCCTCCCAAATGTCTCATCCAAGGGGTGTGTGGGGGTTCTAGAGAGGGGGGATGGCAAACACGCACCTGCCCCTAAAAATACTGCAGTTTCCATCCCGCATACCTCTCTTCTTTCACCATCAGGCGAGCCACTTCCAGCTACACATTTCTGGTCTCTTAAATCACACCGTCTTAACACCCTTTAGCTGCTCGCACCTTCTCCTTCTCCCTCTCCCTCTCCCTCACATACACTCCCCATCTCCACCTTCAGCAGCTCCCTCCCTCTCGCTCTCAGTCTCTCAGTCTGTCCCTCCATCTCACCGTCCTACCTCCACCTCCTCCCCTCTGTGGCTCCCCTCTCTCCTCTCCCTCTCCTCTAGCTCTCCCTCTCCCTGCACCAGTTCCATCATTAGGATTCTGGTGCCATGCGACTGCAGTACTTCGCAAATGGAAGGCTGGGCATAATTTCCCTAAAATGCTGCTTTTTTATCGCCTATTTCCCCTTCATCAGAAGGCGGCACAGGACCCCCGATTGATGGCTGACGAGCGCTCTGACAGCCTGGCGTTTTTACGGCCAGATTTACCACCTATCTGCTGGGCAGGCCCTTTACGGCTCACACTCACTAAAACTGCTTATTTCTCAGATAAGGGTTCAAGCACAAAAGATGGGGCAAAGGCATAGAGAGAGAGAGAGAGAGAGAGAGAGAGAGAGAGAGAGAGAGAGAGAGAGAGAGAGAGAGAGAGAGAGAGAGAGAGAGAGAGATGGTGAGATGATGAAGGGAGAGACGGCGAGAGAGAGATAGAAAGATGGAGAGAGAGAGAGAGAGAGAGAGAGAGAGAGAGAGAGAGAGAGAGAGAGAGAGAGAGAGAGAGAGAGAGAGAGAGAGAGAGAGATTAGAGCAAGTCGAGGGAAGAAAAGAGTGAAAATGAGGAAATGGAAAAGACTATAGGGCAAGAGGAAGAAGGGGAAGCTGGAGAAGAGAGTGCCTACGTCGTCTGAACGCTGACTTCTTATGCACTGCAGAACTCCTTCCCTCAAACCCCGCACAAAACCAGGCTTTTATTCCTTGATTTCATCAAAACAGAATTGATGGAAGTGTGCCACCTTACTGTATCATACATACACAAGCTACGCACATACTGTACACAAGTAAGCATGTCACGTAATCTGTACGGTACTTCTGCCATGTACCACTTGATTAGGTGCTGAACTGCATTTCGTTACTATGCATATTACACATCGGTAATGACAATTCATTTCAATGTAATCTGATGTAATAAATCTAACACTAAACTACACTACAACTTTTTTCCTCCAAATACGTCATAGGGGTTGATATTCTTTTATCATCCCCCCTCTCTGTGGCCATTATTTTCCTCCCTCTCGCAGCCCTTGTGTGACAACGTGAATTTTACAGGGGGCATCTTAAAAGGAGAGAATGCGGGAGGAAGAATGTGTGGTCCTTGTCCACGATGACCCCGCTGGTCCTCTCCAGCAGTAAAGCCTGACTGCTAATATCTTCCAGAGAGAGATAGAGATAGAGAGAGAGAGAGAGAGAGAGAGAGAGAGAGAGAGAGAGAGAGAGAGAGAGAGAGAGAGAGAGAGAGAGAGAGAGAGAGAGAGAGAGAGAGAGAGAGAGAGAGAGAGAGAGAGAGAGAGAGTGAGTGAGTGAGTGAGTGAGTGAGTGAGTGAGGGAGAGGGAGAGGGAGAGGGAGAGAGAGAGAGAGAGAGAGAGAGAGAGAGAAACAGGGAAGGTTTCAGGAGAGGTGCAGAGTAAGCAATGGTGGGTGAAAGAGAGGGGGGATGTTCAGCATCAGTAGACTGGTAATGGCAGAGAGCAAGGCACCTTTGTTCACACATGGTTGTGCTTCACATTTCACGAGAGCAACACTTACAAAGGCAAGCGTCTGAGGGCATAGAATAGAGATAGACACCAGACAGAATGCGGAATCCACCGTGGACTTTAAATCCTTTGCGTGTGTGTGTGTGTGTGCATGTGCTTTTGTTACATAACTGAAAGGAGCTGTAACCTATATGTTACATAAAATATACATCTGCACAAAAAAAAGAGTTGCTGGCTCAAATCAGGACTGAGCACATACCCATAAACAATCGCAACGTCTTTCCAACGTTTGCCATTCATGGGTGCGTTTCACGAATAGTTTCACCGTAGTTGCTAACTACACTAGCTACTTTGTTGTTTCCAATGCAAATTCCCTTTGACAACTACCCAAGTTGCTAGCTGGCTAGCAATGTACTTTCGAGAAACGCACCCTTGTATTTGTGTTCTCATAGGATGTTTTTATGGTGTGGATGGCATAACGAGGCTACAAATCAATTCAACACCAATTTCTCCGCTCCAATTATTTTTAAATGAAAACAAAGAGCAAACACGCAAGCACCTCTGGGTGCAGAGAGACACACGGCATCTCCACTTCACAAACAGGCACTTACGGATCTCCCACTGTAAAATGGATGTTTCCACAACAGGGATGCGTGTGTGTGTGTGTGTGTGTGTGTGTGTGTGTGTGTGTGTGTGTGTGTGTGTGTGTGTGTTTTGTGCGCTTCATATCCTCCTGTTGCATCATGCTTGGCATAATTGGAAGACAGACGATATGATAATAAACACCCAATACTCAGTAATCATCCAGGCCAATTATATGCACTTCACGGCACACAGCAGGAAAAGAGGAAGAAATGAGAGACAAGAGGCAGTCGGGAGGAGAGGAGTGTGTGTGTGTGTGTGTGTGTGTGTGTGTGTGTGTGTGTGTGTGTGTGTGTGTGTGTGTGTGGGCATGTGTGTGTGTGTGTGTGTGTGTGTGTATGTGTGTGTGTGTGTGTGTGTATGTGTGTGTGTGTATGTGTGTCTGTGTGTGTCTGCATGTGTGTCTGTCTGTGTGTGTAGTGGTGGGGGGTGGCGTTGCTTAACCGTGCAGTGGAGAAAGAGGGGAGGCCTGGATTTTCAATCATAGAAAAATCCCTATCTGGGGAAAACGAGCAATCAAACAGCTATTCTGTGCTACCTGCACCCCCCACCCCATAAATCAGTAGCACTGTGGGTAGTGTGGATGCGCTCCTATCCAAGGCAAATGGGCAGCAGAAGACATTCTCTCTCTCTCTCTCTCTCTCTCTCTCTCTCTCTCTCTCTCTCTCTCTCTCTCTCTCTCTCTCTCTCTCTCTCTCTCTCTCTCTCTCTCTCTCTCTCTCTAATGCTTCATCTCACTCTCTCTTGGCACAGCTTTTTCCAGATCTTTCTCTGCTCCTCTCTTCATTGGTGGAACACGGCGTCCTCATTTTCATGAGCAGCTCTGCTTGTGTAGCGAGAGACGAGACGAGAAGAGAAGAGAAGAGAAGAGAAGAGAAGAGAAGAGAAGAGAAGAGAAGAGAAGAGAAGAGAAGAGAAGAGAAGAGAAGAGAAGAGAGAGGTTTCCTGGCACACTCATCTTGGTTAGGTCTCCCCTAGACATTTTTATTTTTGTTCACCAAACCAAAACTCTTTGCTCTCAGTCCAATAAACGAGTCAGACCACATCTAGATGGAGAAGAGAACAGCACTCTGGCAGCCATGTTTTGTCCCTCTTCCCAGATTCTCCTCCACAATTTTGGATTTTGCTTTATCTGTTTACTTGTACTCCTTCCATCCTTACCCCTCTCCCTCTGCCTCCTCCTTTTTTTTGCCAATTTACTCTACCCTAATTTCCCCTTCTCCATTGTGGATTCAGATTCATCCATCCTTCCATCCCTCCATCCTTCGCCCCACCCATGTTTTTCATGTCTTCTTTTCTCTTCTCTTTCTCTTCTTTTGGATTTTGCTTTACTTGCTTACTTGTCCTCCAATCAATCAACCAATCCATCCATCCATCCATCCATCCATGCCCCCCACCACCCGCTGAACCCAATTTTCAAAGAGGGACCCCAGAAGACTCCTTAGAGGAGTGTGTGAGAAGAGGCTTGGCCACACTGGGATTTAATTTAGGCTGTCAGAGGTCGTGACATGGGGACAGGTCAACTGCAAAGGTCGTCTACAGAGGAGGGAAGCCTCTATGAGGGGGCAGTAAAAAAGAAGCCCAGTGTCCGACATCACAGAGACAGACAATCGAGACCAGGGAATGTTTTCTCTCTCAAACACATGCTCTCACTCTCTCACTCTCTCACTCTCTCACTCTCTCCATATCTCCAGTCTCTCTCTCTCTCTCTCTCTCTCTCTCTCTCTCTCTCTCTCTCTCTCTCTCTCTCTCTCTCTCTCTCTCTCTCTCTCTCTCTCTCTCTCTCTCTCTCTCTCTCTCTCTCTCCTTCTCCCTTTCCCTCGAACACACACACTTTCCCTATCCTTCTCTCTCACACACAGAGAGGAGTTGCCCAATGTTTTTGAAATTAGCTGAATTGTTGCTGCATGTTGCTTTGAATCCCTCATAATAAACACATCTTGAAGACACATGTATCAATACTCCAGGACAAAAAGTCAAAAGGACAAATCCAAGATCTAGGTTAAACTTATAAACTCATCATACACACCAGCCAGTCAGGTCACAAAGAGACCAAAAGACAGAAAAGTTGACTCATTCAACTCATTCAGCTATTTTTCTTCCCTCATGGAGTCTGTAAGCAATTGACAAACATAATTGCCTTTTGTGTTCTTGCACAACCTTGACGAAACATGGACAAAAAAGGCTGAAGCAGTGGTCTCATTTGCTTGCAAAACATCGTCTTTGGAGGCCCTGCACAGCTGTGGGGAAGAGCCTGCAGCCCCAAGTGAGTTCCAGAGCCCTTCCAGAGCAATGCAAAAAAAAACCCCATCAAAACAGTGTTCAGGACGAGCAGGGCGTCTGACTAACTACAGATAGAAGGCCTGCATCTTAAAAAACTGTGCATGCACTCAAACACGGTCACACAACAATGGACACAAATGCCCACACACAAACACACAGCACACACAGCTTGTACCGCATCAGAGGAAACATCAACGCTGCTCAGATTTCCCTGTTGCAGTATCATCCTCATACAATATCACGCTTGGCTGCTCTTGCCTGGTCACCAGAACTGCACTGCACAGCTGTGCCACAGTGGAAGTGCAGAGCAACCAGCTTTTAATCTCCAGCAGCAGAGGCAAACTGAGGGCATGGGAAGGCATTGGCATAGGCGCATGGACGCGCATAGGCATAGGCACATCTGACAGGCACATAGGCATAGGCGCATGGGTGGGGATAGGCATAGGCATAGGCATAGGCATAGGCATAGGCATAGGCATAGACACATGTAGGGGCACAGGCATAGTCCATGCCTGTCAACCATCCCTATAATTTCCCGGGAAACTCCCTAATTTTGACTCATTTCCCGATTTCTTCCCGATTTGAATTTTTTCCCGGAATTTTTTCGCATTATCAAAAAACACTGTCGTTCCAGTAATTATACCCATGGCCCTGTCCGACGAGCCACACCCCCTCTTGAAGAGAGATACAGAGGGTCTTGCTTATCACGCTACCTGCCAGAAGATTGTATGCCAGATATGACACCAAGAATTTAAGTTCCTTGAAAATACGAGCTGTCACCCTCGAGCTCCGTAGCGTGTGCGGCCACTCTTTTCCTCAGAAACCATCAGTTCATGCAACGCATAAAACAGCATCGGAACAGCGAATTATGCGATTAACCTAATCACAACCTGTACCAGCACAAAGTTTTGCACGAACAGACATCTTGTGCGACAAAACAACAAAATGAAACTCATTGCGCTCATTGCACTGTTTCTCCACGCTGTAAAACGTGTGCTGAGGGATTTTAGACAGTACTGTCTTTGCACGCGCACTGTTGTGAAGAGCAGAGTAGAACACACCGTCCGATCCGTCTCTGTCATCCCGTTGACTGTCAGAATTTGGCCTTTAGAAAATTTCCCAGATTTTGGCTTAAAATATGGGAATTTTCCCGGATTTTGGGAGCTCAAAGTTGACAGGTATGGCATAGGCGCATGGGCGGGCACAGGCATAGGCGCATGGACGGACAGGCATAGGCATAGGCATAGGTGCATGGACGGGCATAGGTGCATGGACGGGCATAGGTGCATGGACGGACAGGCATAGGTATAGGTGCATGGATGCGTGGCAGATAAAGGTGCGTGACAGATAAAAATCAAAAGCAGCAGAGGCAAACCGAGGGCATGGGTGTGTGTGTGTGTGTGTGTGTGCGCGCTTGCGTGCATGTGTTCGTATGTGTCAGAAAACCACTCTTGAATTACAAACAGAAGAGGCGAACTGAGGGCACAGATGTGTGTGTGTGTGTGTGTGTGTGTGTGTGTGTGTGTGTGTGTGTGTGTGTGTGTGTGTGTGTGTGTGTGTGTGTTTGAGTGTGTGTGTGTGTGTGAGTGTGTGTGTGTGTGTGTGTGTGTGTGTGTGTGTGTATGTGTGTGTTTGTATACGTGTGTATATACGGGTAGATGTGTAGGTGTGTGTGTGTGTGTGTGTGTGTGTGTGTGTGTGTGTGTGTGTGTGTGTGTGTGTTTAGGTTTGGGAAGACGGACAGATAAAATATACTCTGGAGATGCCAGAGAGAGTGAGGGGGCGGTGGAGAGAGAGAGAGTGAGAGCGAGAGAGGTGGCTTCGCCGGTGAGTGGATGGTGGTGGCTGTGAATTTCAAGTCAGGCCGGCCACAGAACGTTAACCCCCTCTCCCTCCCTGCCCTCTCCTCTGCCACTGCACTGCCAACCGCCCGCATCGCATCTCTTCACCCCTGCTGGCCAGCGGGCCGCTCATCATGGCAGCATTGCTCCCCTCTGCTCGGCTCTGCTCTTTGCTGCCCGCATGAGCACATCCAAAATTGTGGAGGCCCGTAAAAGCCACCCAGCGGAGTAATGGCCTGCATCCTGCTGCTGGAAGTGGCACAGACAGTTTCGCTCACACTCACTTCACTTCCCTTTCTGCTGATTGCTGGCCCTGGCTGAGTGTGTGTGTGTGTGTGCACTGAGTCTGTGCAAGTGTGTGTGTATGTGTGCGTGTGCGTGTGTGTGTGTGTGTGTGTGTGTGTGTGTGTGTGTGTGTCCATACGCGGTAAAGACTGGGGGAGGGGCTGTAAAGGTGGTCCATTGTGCTGTACGGTGCATGCGTGCGTGCGTGCGTGCGTGCGTGCGTGCGTGCGTGCGTGCGTGCGTGCGTGCGTGCCGTGCACATGGGTACCCGTGTGTGTGTGTCTGTGAAGAGGAGGCTCTCGTTCAAGTTTCCCTGGCACCAAGCATGTAGCTCCATTATATCGCTAGCATTTGTCTTTCTGTGGGCTTGCTCAGTTTCATCAATTCAACTTTCAATGTTCTTCTCTTTTGGGCTATTTTAAATCACCTAGAAGATGCTCCCAGAAAATATCACCCCTCTATATAATACCATTTCCCGTGTGTCACAGCACTGGTCCCTTGTTCTTTCCAGGTCTTTCCTTGTCCTTGTTCTCCACCTGACTTGGCATCCCCATCCTCCCCTGCAATTTTTCCTCTCTTTGTTTCTCACAGCTCAGCCTCACCCACTCTTTGTTCGTCATCTTTCTCTCATCCCCCATTTCTGTCTTTCTATCCCCCACAGAAAATGGCCGCCTTTAACGCTTCCCCCCCTCCCCCCCTCTCTCCCTCTCTTCCTCCCTCACCTCTTACCACCGCCACCCAGCACCACCACAGCAACAGCCTGCCATAAATCTGGCCTCGTTCCGGACAGCGCTGAGGCTTCTTCTGCCTCGCCGCTAAAAATGTCAATACAAACACCATTACGCCACCATTCTGCGGGGCCCCGGCCGACAGCAAATCTGACATCCCCCGGCCCCGGCCGACCTCCCCTCCCCACTGGAGAGGGCGCTCTTTAACCCGCACACCGCTCACAACACGACACCAAGACATGCACACGTCACCGTTATGCAGCTCTAGCATGTGTATAAGGGTGTGCTGTGTGCTTTGTGTGTGTGTGTGTGTGTGTGTGTGTGTGTGTGTGTGTGTGTGTGTGTGTGTGTGTGTGTGTGTGTGTGTGTGTGTGTGTGTGCGTGTGTGTGTGTATGCGTGTGTGTGTGTGTGTGCGTGCGCGCGTGTGTGTGTGTGTGTGCGTGTGTGTGTGTGTGTGTGTGTGTGTGTGTGTGTGTGTGTGTGTGTGTGTGTGTGTGTGTGTGTGTGTGTGTGTTGGCAGTTATTTGTCCAGAAAACAATGAATTGGCTTATCCATTGTCAATGTGTTAGAAATATTATGGGCGTTAACATTCAACTTGATATTCTGAATTGTGCCTCTTTCTATCTACATTGCTATGCGATTCTGTGTGCTTACCTCTACAGACAAACAGAAGTGTTGAATGTGATTTATGTTGTATATAGGCTAGATATGTTGACTGACAGCTCTATGACAGCCGTCATGTTACTTCACAGCTATTTTGAAACTACAGGCACCCAACAGAGACACAAAACTGTGAAAACAGAGCAATTCTGCATTCCTCAATGGTGACAC
>NC_085870.1:44424953-44472453 GCF_034702125.1 Engraulis encrasicolus | reverse complement strand
ATCTACCAATATCTATACATTTTGTCGATCTTCCCTTCTTCCTTTCTCTGGAATACACCTCTTTCTCTCAAATCTTGCTTTCCCTCCCTTCCCTTCCCTTCCCTTCCCTTCCCTTCCCTTCCCTTCCCTTCCCTTCCCTTCCCTTCCCTTCCCTTCCCTTCCCTTCCCTTCCTTCAGTCCTGTATCTGCCCTTCTCGTCCAGCACTCCCTCCTGTGACTGTACCTCTCCTTCTCTCCTGGTCCCTTCATCTCGCTCTCCTTCTCTCGCTCCATGTCTCTCACTCTCCTTCTCTCGCTCCATATCTCTCACTCTCCCTCTCTCGCTCCATATCTCTCACTCTCCCTCTCTCGCTCCATGTCTCTCACTCTCTCTCTCTCGCTCCATGTCTCTCCCTCTCTTCCTCATCAATCTCCCATTTTCTGCATTTCCCTTCCTCCCTCCAGCTATACCATTCTCTCCATCTGCCATCCTGTTTTCCTTTCTTTTTTCTGCCCTCCCTCTCCACTCCATTTGCTTCCTCTACCTCTGCTGCCTGCATCTCTCCATCTCTAGCTCCTCCATGCTTGGCTTCCTCTAGTTTTCCTTCTCTGTCGTTTACATAGAGTGTGCCTTTCGCATCCCCTCATTCCACCAGCCTCCCACCCCCCCCCCCCCTCCCCCTGGTGGGTGTGCTTCCTTCAGTTATCCCATAATTCTATGATCACTTTTCCCCTCAGCCCAGCTTCCCTTCCTTCCCCCTCTTCTCTCTCTCTCCATTTTCCCCCTCTCTCCACTCCTCCTCCTCTCCCTCTCTCCACTCCTCCTCCTCCACCCCCCCCCCTCCCCCCGGTGGTCGCTATCAATTATTTTCTATTTATCCCGCTATGCCTTCAATCATTTTGCTCCCCCACTTTGTCATCTAAGCCACTACGACAGCCACCCCACCCCACCCCACCCCACCCCACGCCACTCCCTGTTAGCTCTATGCCGTCATTCATTTAGCTCTTTTTTACGTTCCATCTCTCGCCACATACATACATACCCCCCAACCCCACCCCCCGACACACATACACACACACTCTCTTCCCCTCGTCTTTTTCCCTCGCTCTCCATCTCTCCGTCTTTCTCCGCGTCTTATCTTGTCAGGCCGTTGCTGACTTATTTCCCCTTCTGGTTTTTACACGCCAATCTCCCATCGTGCCTGTGTGCCTCGCTCTCGCCACACCACCACCACACCACACCACACCTCACCGCCTTCCCCCCCCTCTCCTCCTTTCACACCACTGCCCAGGACCCCCGCTGGGCACATGAGCTGCTACAATCCACGCACATGGATTCACACACACACACACACACACACACACACACACACACACACACACACACACACACACACACACACACACACACACACACACACACACACACACACACACACACACACACACACACACACACACACACAAACGCGCGCACACACATGCACACACACACACACACACACACATACACACCTGCTCTCCGAACGATGTGTATTAACGTACACACACTCGCACCACTGTTTTTCACAGGATTCTGTGTGTGTGTGTGTGTGTGTGTGTGTGTGTGTGTGTGTGTGTGTGTGTGTGTGTGTGTGTGTGTGTGTGTGTGTGTGTGTGTGTGTGTGAGTGTGAGTGTGAGAGAGAGAGAGAGAGAGAGAGACAGAAACAGATCATTGCATTGCAGACACAGAGCCCCTACAAAAAACACCCACACCCAGATCCCAGATACACACATATTTTTCTTAATACCCTTGACCCCCTGCGTGGGCGAATGGTGACCTGTCTGCCGATTACGCCGCCATTTCCTGTCCAAAGCCAAGCCAAGGACGCCTAAGCCCGGAGAGCCATAAGGGAGGGTGCAGCCATCACATCACTCTCATCCCTCCCCAAAGGGCCCTGCCGGGACCCGTCAATGCGCTCTGCAAAGCCTAACGCTAATGTCAGATAGCCTTAAGGGCCTAGTACTGCCGCTGCTACTCTGGATGGGCTGTTAGCACCTCTGTTAGCATCCGCCATCTGTTTCAGGTGTGGCCCATGTCAATGAATGCAGATGGAAAGAGGGTATAGGGATTCAGTATAGGGATTCAGTATTACCCGTATACTGACTGGCATTTTAATGTGTTATCGGCATCATCATGGATTTTCTCTTATCAGAATGTATTGGCAAAGCTATACTAAAAAACACTTTTTATCTTAGTCTCTGACTCTTAGATTTTAGCTTTCTTTCATCAAGCAACTGTTTTTAACACCTTCCATGTACCTAAATTGCTTTTTAACACTTTAATGTATATTATTATTTCATGCTACATCTTCTTTTACCACGTGTTGGACAACGCTGTCAATGTTGCAACTGTACACTGCGCCTAGATGTCTCTGTGTATTATATACATTTTGGTGTTTGCTTTTTATGTTACATCTTCTTTTACCATGTGTTGGACGATGCTGTCAGTGTTGCAACTATACACTAGGTCTTTGTTTATTATCTGAATTATACTGCTGTACTCTGTACTCTGCGCTGACCCCTTACTCTGTACTTGCTTGAATTCCCTCCTTGTAAGTCACCTTGGTCAAAGGCGTCTGCTAAATGTAATTTAATGTAATGTAATGTAAGGGACTAAATGGCAAATCACACTAACAGCAGTGTATACAAGGAATTTGTCTCCAGTAAATATTTTCTTAGTCACTATGTTTGTCAGTCGGTTCATCCATCCCTCCGTATGAATGGTTTGTTTTTTGGAAGGTTTGCTGGTGACTTGGGTCAAATACACAAGATGTGTATTTGAACAACACAATGTACAGTTTGTACAATGCTATTAAATACAAGAAGATAGAAAAAACACAATAGATAAACATTTATTTTGATTTTCTCTCAATTGCAAAATATGACTGTAATCTCACAAATTTATGCAGGAACAATACAAGTCTATTAAATTACAAGTTTGATGGGCAGTGGTTTGAAGTGCCTAATAAACTACGGCTAGCAAAGCCACTCTTCTTCCATTTGGATGGCCATAGGGAATGAAGTGTGTGTGTGTGTGTGTGTGTGTGTGTGTGTGTGTGTGTGTGTGTGTGTGTGTGTGTGTGTGTGTGTGTGTGTGTGTGTGTGTGTGTGTGTGTGTGTGTGTGTAGTTTACTGCACCAACCTACCTTCGTGAAGCCACTGCTATTGGAGCACAGCAACAATGTGGGGCCAAAATTGTTACTGGTAAAAGTAAAAGTGTAAATACATTTCTTCACTGACAGGTTAAGGTTAGAGTTTGTTTTGGGAAGCTTAGCATTCTTTAGCTATTGTTAGGGTTAATATGAAAAGAAGTCAATGGGAGGGCCCCACAAAAGATATAAAGGTGGGGTTGTGTGCGTGTGTGTGTGTGTGTGTGTGTGTGTGTGTGTGTGTGTGTGTGTGTGTGTGTGTGTGTGTGTGTGTGTGTGTGTGTGTGTGTGTGTGTGTGTGTGTGTGTGTGTGTGTGTGTGTGTGTGTGCTTCCCTGCGTGTGTGTGTGTGTGTTACACCTGAGCAGTGTGACAGGGTTCGATGGAGATGTTGGGGCAAGTGGAGTGCGTAGGGGACACAGAGATGGTGAAATTGCACTTCTCTCCCCCTATTGATTTTTTTTCAAAGCAAAAAAATGGAAAGGGTATTGAACGAGAGGAATGGGAGGAATGCAATCAAGAGATGAAAGGAGAGGAGGGAGGAGAGGAGAGGGTAAAAACGATAAATGAAAGGAAGAAAAAGAAAAAGAAGGAAGGAACAGGGGTAGGAGAGTGATGGGAAAAAGAGGGACCCTGAGGACACTCACAACCTGACAGTGAGGAATCACTAATCCCTACACTACCCCACATACACACACCTCTGTATACGTAGGCCTATATACAAACACACACACACACCTCTGTACTGTACACACACACACACACACACACACACACACACACACACACACACACACACACCTCTGTATACAAATCCCGGCTAAACACTTTGCTACATATAAAAATGTAAACACAGTCACACACACACATACATACACACCAACATACACGTGCGCATAGACATTCGCATATGCGCACGTAGTCCCGCGCGCACACACACACACACACACACACACACACACACACACACACACACACACACACACACACACACACACACACACACACCACTGTATACATATCCCACGTACACACTCGCATACATATACAGAAGAATGTACAATACACTCACATTACACCATGTACACACACACACACAGAGTTACATGCACACACAAACCTCCAAACAGTCAAACTACAGTCCTCCTCTGTACAGTGCACATAGCAGCACCTCCTGAAGCTCCACAGCTCCTCGAGTCTTACTGACAGCTATATGCATGCAGCAAGATGGAAATTATTGTCTAACATGGGGCTGTTCATTCCCCCCCTAACATCCTGCAGCTGTCCACCGCAGTAATCATGACTGCCAATTTATTTGTGCGACACGGCCACGTTCACGTCGTCCAGAATAAACGCGTCCTTCGAGCGGTCCACATCATCAGCCGATCGTGTCGGTCTTAGCAAGTTTTTACATTTTCTTATTTTTTGTTTTGTTTAAATTAAGACAAAAAAACTGGGTAAACATTTCTCTCTCTCTCTCTCTCCCCCCGCCCTCTCTTTCTTCGCCACAGGCCTCTCTTCTTTTCCCTCCCCCACCTCTCTCTCTCTCTCTCTCTCTCTCTCTCTCTCTCTCTCTCTCTCTCTCTCTCTCTCTCCTCTCTCTCTCTCTCTCTCTCTCTCTCTCTCTCTCTCTCTCTCTCTCTCTCTCTCTCTCTCTCTCTCTGCACATGCTCGCCCCGTTAAAACCACTTCAGAAGCCTTTTATTGGGCTGCCTCGCCCACTGCCTGCATAAAATTACCAGCCCATGGTAGCCAGCTCATATTATAGCCAGGGACAGCCAGCCTTGAAGGCAAAGCAAGAGAAAAGGGAGGGGGGTAGGTGTAGAGGGGGGGTTGGGTGGAGGGAGAGAGAGATGGAGGTTTGGGTAGATGGTATACTGTGTGGTGCTGGTGGTTGGGAAAGGTGCTGCTGGTGGTGATGGGGGTTGGAGTGTGTGTGTGTCTGTGTGTGTGTGTGTGTGTGTGTGTGTGTGTGTGTGTGTGTGTGTGTGTGTGTGTGTGTGTGTGTGTGTGGGAGGGGTGGGGGGTTGAGTGTGGAGGAACCCCCTCCTCCTCCACTAGCCACATGTCAAACAAACACTGGGAGGAAACCAGACACTTCAGACTGTCACGACATGGGGAAACCTCAGCGCCTCCGACCATGACAGGAGCTGCCGCCCGGGGCTTTGAAACCGGGTCAGAGCCCGACGAGGGCCGGCAGAGGGCCGTGTCCGCCTACCAAGGCATCATCAGCCATGCAAGAGGAAACCACAATTTTCAATGTCTCAATTAAAATACAGGAGTACAAGACTGGGGCTGATGATTTACAGACTGAAGCAGCACTGATTGCGATGCTATAGAGCCGTGTTTCTCAACAGGGGTGCCGCGGGCCCCCCTCAAACGTGGCTGATAAATAAATAAAGTAATATAATATAGATTTGTCTAAATTGATAAGTTAATGCTAGTCAGTGGAATCTTTCATCTGCCATTTACGCACAATAAAGTAAATATAGGTCGCCCCAGTCAGCTGCAACTTCAAACGTAGGTCGTGTGACGTCTCCAAATGTGTTACTTTTCTAAGCTTGTGTGGTATCGGATGTGATGCCATGTTACTGCTTGTTGGTTTGGGGTGCCTTGAAATTTTTCATGAATTGAAAGGGTGCCTCGCCTAAAAAAAGTTTGAGAAACACTGCTATAAAGGATGGGAAAAAAACTAAACAAAATGGCTGACACCAGCTAAAGTGAGGGTCCAGAGAGCAAACAATAAAGTTGGTTGCATTATCACAAAGTATGCCATTTTTAACAAAAATAAAACAAAAAGATATATATATTAAATGCTTCCAAATCAATTCCCAATTTCCCAGTTATTCATTTATCTACTCATTTAGGCCAATCATTTTTCCTAATTAAAAAAACAACAACAAATGGATTAATTCCAAAAAGATCTATTTAATCTAACTCACAGTGATAAAGTATAACAGTGCTATTGCAGTACTTACTTGAGAAGAGATAAACTCTTGACAAAATAGCCTACAGTATGACTATGGAGGACAGCGTATAGCCTAACTAAGACGATGATATGAGAAAATACTCAAATTTATATTTTCAAAAAGTCAATTCTTTATCTCTTAATTGTGTACATTTCAACCGCAGAGGGAGCAACCTGAAGACTGATTGACAGACTAAAGACTGATAAACAATAGTGGAACCTACTCCATCAATTTCAATGTCAAATTTCAAATATACTATGGAAAATGTATAAGGCTGATTTAAATAAATAAATAAATATTAAAGTGATGTGTTTTTTGATAGAGTAGGCTAACAGTTTAAAAATTATTAAGTAGCCTACAGCGGTCCGATGAAAACAGACAATGAATGTGAAAGCAAAGTCCATAGGCCTGCTGCTGTATTTCATACCACGTTTCAGTTCATTAAAATCTTCTAGTAATAGCCTAGATCGAGGTGTGCTTGCAGTTGCTAGTGTTTGAGGACTACATCTGCCTTTTTGTGCAGGTAGGCCTATATCCTCATTTGAAGACAAGTGGTCAACAGCAAGTTAATATGACTTGCAACACTGCCACCTAGCGTTTTTTAAGGGAACGAACAAAAATAGAAGGGACTAAAAACTCGTGAAGACAACACTCAGCTGGAAACGCAGTATGGTTGACGTCTGACACCCCTGGGCTGCACAGAAACTATGCTGCGTTATGTGTCTTTTATCAGCCTACTGCCTGTGGTTTTACGCTAGTTTAACGTTCCTATTATGTCCATAGACTGTGGGGCTACTGTGCCGCAACAGCTTGTGACTCCACCACGTTTGTCTTCGCCAAACCTCGTGTTTCAGTGAGTCAGCAGAGACCTGATAGTGTTTACTAGATGCTACTTCATGATTAGGGAGTACTTTCTGAGAGTCTGTCCTTCGCTCCGCAGTTTATCATCCAAGAAGTCCTGGGCAGCTATCCAGGAATAAGGGTGTGTGTGTGTGGTGGTGGTGGTGGTGGGGTGTAGCCCTGTGGCGCGCACGAGCCGAGACTAGCTGCTCATCAGGAAATGCCTGCTTATTTTCGACAGACATAGGCCTATATATTTTTTTTTAAAGGCACTGGCTTTTCTTTCTCTGTTGCAAAACTGGAAAACAGAAATAAACTCAACTTCATTGTGCATGGATAAAAAATAGACAAGCTAACAGAGGCTTACAACAATAACGCTGGACTCTTCCCAAAGAGGCTTGAGACAAGAGGGCTTACTCACGTCATAACAGCGTAGTACGAAATGATGGCGAGGGGAGTACGGAAATGTTATTCACTGTGGAACAGGTCATAGGACAGCGTGAATGTCTGTCAGCTGTCCTTAATTACCCCCAGCAATTACTGCTGACCAACAGCTGCCATTACTTGGCCACAAATTATCCATCATGGTGTCGCCCCCACTGACCATGTGCAAGGGAGTACGAAAATGGTATCCATCGCACCCACTGACCAATGACCATGCGCAAGGGAGTTAATTTTCCATCCACTCGTGTCCTCAGGCAACACCCCCGTACTACACCGTGGCCAATGCATTCCCCGCCAAGAGATTGTTCTTTCTCTTGAGTTTCTTTGACTCTTCCCAGGTCCGCACAGACATGCAGTCAAGGAACTCCATCACCCATGATTCAACAGCGTGTCGTCACAGTATCCACGTGCGTTTGTTATTGTTGTCGGTAATGAAACAGCTGCACGAGCTGAGCAGACACCATTACTTTCAAGTGCATCTCGGACGAAGAGGCAACTATTTCAGATCGGGTTTTATTTCCAAGACAGTCGGTGAGTAGCCTACCATTTAAAATACAGGCCTACTTTAAATCAGATTTTAAATTAGTTTCAGACACATGACAATAGGCCTCTTTACAATTTTAGGTGTAGGCCACCAAAGTTCATACAGTGTTGTATGACTATGGTGAAACGAGTTTGTATCATGTCTGCAGTTCAAACCTATTCGGAAACAAATGCATGGTTAACTGACACTTTTATTTCACGACGAAAACCCAGCCACTGGAGTTTGGAAACAAACAGGAAAACTGTCACAATAGTCATTAGTCAAATCATTTTTAATCACAACGGCGTGATTTTAAACAGGCTTGAAAAATGCAGCATAATAGTAGAGTATCATTTATTGATCCCGAGCGAAATTATAATTTCAACGTTTACAACTGTTTTCTTCCAATATGGCATCTTGACAATAGAAAGCTCTGTGCTGAAGAGACACATTTAGGCATTCTTCCAGTTCACCTTTCACTTAGTTTCCAAGGAGGACAACTGTCAAAGAGGGGCGCGCAAAGTGACAGCTGTGGTAAGTCTTTGACATCGGCGGTTCACGAAAATCCTCTGACTGGGATTAGATGACAGTTCTATCGCAATCTTGTTGACGAAGTACTCCTGCACGGGATGCAGAAGTGACTTTCTGACCCCTTTATAAAAAGCCACACTATTTAGTACTGCATGCAACTAGCGTTTGACAACACGCAATATTGCGCAGTCGTGGCCAAAGGCACAGGCGCATCAAATTACGCATTTAGCGGAATCGAATGACTTCAGACTTAGGCAAAATATCTCTCGGAAGAAATACATTGCGCCACTCCTGTCAACTAATTTCACAACAGTGAAACCAAACACCCGTGTTCTCAGAAGGCACCACAAACTCCTCTGGCTTTGAATCCATTAGAACAGGCCTAATAATAGTGCAATGGGCCAGGACAAGCCACCACATTAATCCACAGCTAGGGCAAATATAAATAGTCCAAATCCGACTGATGGAGCCAATGGCAAATTGTGAGCAAGGGAAAATAGAAATGTATTTAGCAGCCAAACAAAAACAAATATATTTCACCTTGATTGGCTGACATGTCTGAGGTACCCTGAGCATGGTACCGTCCCGCCGCACTGCTCCCTTTCGGGCGCCATTGGGGGCTGCCCCCTTCCACGGGTGAGGCATAAATGCAGTTTCATTGTGTGCAGTGTGTACTTGTGTGCTGCAGAGTGCTGTGTCACAATGACAATGGGAGTTCCCTTTCACTGACATCACCCGACTCTTACAGGTTCTCTGTACCCTCATGGACAACATTCGGAAAGTGCAGTTCCGTAACGTGGGAAGGAGCTACTTCCCTGTGACCAGAGTGGAATGCCACTACAATCTGACCAGCGAACACACATGGGCCAGTCATGACTGGATCGGCCTGTTCAAGGTAACATTATTCCTCTTTTGGATAAACTGTGGCATGGATAACATATTGTGGAGTGTGGATACATCTAGGGAGAAGTTTCAAAGGCATTTTTGTGGTTGGTGACAGGTGGGGTGGGCTACAGTGAAGGACTACTACACCTACGTGTGGGCTCTGGTGCCAGAAGGATACAAGGGGAGACGTGATACGGACTGCTGTGTCCAGTTCCAAAGTAAGCATGTGGTTGTCTCACAGTCACAGAGCCGAGGCCATTACTTCACCGTGCGACATCAGACACCATCAGCAACTCAGCAACTGCAAACACTGCCAAGTTTCCTCTTTATCATCCCCTGGGTCCCATTTTCATGCCTTGTACCACATATGCAGTGTATGAAAAATCTCAAAAGGAAAGCATGGAATGTAATTCAATTCACACCCTTTTATACGTACATGTTTGGGACCCACTGTGTAAAAACATAGCGGTAAAACTTTACTTTACAGATCGCTAATAAGGTGGTAATTTCATGTTAATTTCATAGTTATTCACACAATGCACTGGAAACTGTATGGTTATTTTGCTGTTGTTGCTAAAAACAAACTATAACTATGAAATAACTATGAAATTAACACGAAATTACCACCTTATTAGCGATCCGTAAAGTAAAGTGTTATCAACATAGCAATGTGCTAACCAAATACATGTCCTGCTTGTCCTTTTATTGTCAGCCTCCTACCTGCCCCACCCCGGTGCAGACATGTACCAGTTTGTGTATGTGGATGCCAGTGGCGAGGTGTGTGGCATCAGTGCCCACTTCCAGTTCTGCACCCCTGGGGCCCTTGACGAGCTAGTCACCCTGGAGCAGCATGAGCGCAGCGAGGAGGAGGGTGCAGCAGGGGAAGACCTGCTGATGGTGGTCCCCAAAGCCCAGATCCTGCAGGTACTACTGACCGGCACTGGTCACTTTAAATAGGATTAGGTCCTGAGGGATCTGGTGTGAAGTGGAGAGTTGCAACATATGGACCATATAGGGCCTAGGGTGTGTGTGTGTGCTTATGTGCGTGTGTCCGTCTTTTGGTCTACACTACAGTCTTCTGTTATGTTCTGATAAAAACAACTGTATAAATTCGCAATGTTCTTCAAGGTCAAGGTCAACAACAGGTCATAGTGCCTCTTGATATCAGCCACCTAGGTCTCCCCACACTATCTATGCGCTTCTGTCATGTCACCATAGCAGAACAGGTCACAGCGCCTATTCATATTAGTAGGGTACCCTCACTAGTTGCCTATAAAAATAAACTGACTGACCATATTGTAAGTGTATGCACTGATTGTCCATTTTGAATGGGACCACCAGGGCCACCTAGAGGAGTGCCAGAAGGAGCTGCAGAGCCTGAAGAAGACGGTTGAGGAGAGCCGGCAGGAGAAGGACAGCGCGCTGGAGCTTCACAAGCAGGCCAAGGAGGAGCTGTTGAGGGAGCGCGATGACATGAAGTTGGAGATCAGTGAGCTGATGGAGGGGCTCAGGCACCAGCGGGAGGAGCTGGAGAACATGGAGCTCAAACACAAGGTATGTTGTGGTGGTGGTGTTGGAGGCCTATGGTGAAGTTGTGTTTCTCAAAGAGAAAGAGAGAGAGAGAGAGAGAGAGAGAGAGAGAGAGAGAGAGAGAGAGAGAGAGAGAGAGAGAGAGAGAGAGACTGTGTGTGTGTGTGTGTGTGTGAGAGTGAGTGAGTGAGTGAGTGAGTGAGTGAGTGAGTGAGTGAGTGAGTGAGTGAGTGAGTGAGTGAGTGAGTGAGTGAGTGAGTGAGTGAGAGAGAGAGAGAGAGTGTATGTGTGTGTGAGAGAGAGAAAGTGTGAGTGTGAGTGAGAACATGGCGCTCATACACGAGGTATGGCCTTCTTCTGCTCGAGGTCTACAGTACATCAGCTGTTCTCAAAGTGTGTGTCTTGTATGTGATTGCTTGTGAACCCCAAGTGGTCTGTGAACCACCCTTTGACCCAACATACATACAGTGTTCTCATGTTTAGGCAGTGTACTATAAACAAACTCTGTTTTCGGCTACCTACCTCTTTGAAAGACTACAGGTCACACATACAGTAAACCGACCTACCACCAAATGTGTGATCTCATTGGAAAGCTCACCTTCAAAACTCAAATAATATGTAAACAATCTTCATCCTATTCCTAAGCTAAGGCCCTTGTGATGCGTCACCAATTCATGCATTTAAATAGCTCTATTAACCTCAGATGGGGGAGTGGTCCTTGGTCTGGAAAACACTTGTGTGACACTGGCCCACATGATGTTATTCGGGGTGACATGCCATGGGCACGATCCAGGCCAGATACCAGATACAGTCATGTTTATGTTTTCATAACGGGGCATCTTATAAATAGGTGTCCAAGTAATAGCGGAGTCATAACCATAGAGGAGGAACATAAGACTAGATTTGACCCAGCCCACACAGTCACAGCAATCCTGGAGGTAATATAAACGAAGGAAGGGACTCACCTCTGTCAAAACATGGCTTAATAATGGGAAATTCTCCATCGACACACTGTACAAGGACAACAGTTGAACTGTACCGCTAAATATCTACCAAACTAATATGGACTGATCTTAAATGTATTTTACCGATTCATATGATATAAAGTAGAGATTTAGCCTGACATTTCAAATCTGGTCTTTGATTAATGCGTCACTTCATATTCACACAGTTTTAGGAAAACGTTTTTTTTTACAGAGATTGGTGTGTTCTCCACTGATTTGCATTGACTGAAGAGCACAGGCCTGCCTACATAATATGGAGGATGGTATGCGCTTGCCATTTTTCAGTACTGTTGTAAAATTGCAATGACCCCTCTAGTCTTGTGTTTTACCTCTGTGGTCAAAACTCTATTGCCATACCAGACCATAATGCAGCACTAAGTGGGTGTGTGCATGTAGCCTGCTATGGTATATTGCAGTTATGGGCAACCTACTATCCACAACTACTCTCCAGTTCCACATACTGTATTCCAAATGACCTGGTTTACTTGCCCAATTGAACTATTTTTGGACAAGTAAAGCCAATTATTTGGAATTACAGTCAAGGTTGCCATTCACTGGATGGCACCCTTTGCATATTACACTTGAACTAAACCAGGTACAGTAGCTGGTAGGTTTAAATATGAAGAATCAAAGAGAAGGGGGCGCACCTTGTATCAAACTTTTTTCTTTAATGTTGTGCACAGATGCGTTTCGGCATGTGCGTTCCTCAGTGTGCTTTGATTTTAAGTGTTTTACTTGGGCCAGCACCCTCAAATTTAATTAAGAAATCTGAGTGAAACCTGCTACCTGTCATACTAGGTTTAAATATGAACCCATCTAAAAGGTATACTATGAGGTTCCACAAAGAGGTTGAGAGTGAATGAGAGCTGCCCGGGCTGCACAGTGGCACTTGAAGGCTTGCCAAATGGAATGCAGCGGGGCCATTTTGAGTATGGTGCAGAATCATAAAATGATGTTTAAAAATGTCAATATAATTATAAAAGGCAATCTTTGCCCACAGTTTCCGTCAAATGAAAATTACAAACTGAGCAAATAGCACTGGCATATCACCGTTTTTTTTTGTTGCTTGGCTTATTAAACGGCCAATGTTACTACTTGAACCGAAGCCCATGTCCAAGCGCAGGACTGGGGCAACGTCGCTTATTTCATACAGTGTACATTATGGCACCTCCTACTGTGCGGCGGTGATGTATAAATCACAAACGGTCAACTGGACGGCTCTTTGGGGCTCCTCGGAGCCTTGTATGTATCCCGCACTATGAAACAAAATGGCAACATCCAGGGTTTTCAATTTGCTGGGTCAACACTTTAAAGTTGACTTTAACTGCTGATAGCACAATTCCTTGAAGGCTTCAAAAAGGTCGTAAATGGATAGAACACACAAGAAGGGAAAATATTTTTCATCAGCTAACATGCCTCTTAAAGTCTTCTCCCCCTCTCTCTCCCTCTTCCATTTTCTCTGTCTTTCTCCCTGCCTGCCTGTATATGGTTGCAGGATGTGCAGAGCACACAGAAGAGTCTGTCAGCGGAGCTGCTGGACCTGCTGAGGGAGCGAGGAGAGCAGCAGCAGCAAATCAGGGAGCTGGCGGACGACAACAGCCTCCTGACCCAGCAGAAGAAGCAGGCTGACACCGAGCTGGAGAGGCAAGAGAAAACACTGGCATGGCCTGAAACACCAGCACACGTAACCCGAGGCTATCCTGCGCAGTCTAGAACCCAACATTTCTATTCTATTTGTATTTATATTGCGTATATGGGTGGTAGATATGCTACTAAGTGAGCTAAAAGCCATGCCCTAACGACCCAGCAGAAGAAACAGGCTTAGACCAAGCCGTAGAGGCAAGTGCTCGCCACCATGGTGTGGAAGAAAACCACTAAGATGGCTTTGCGTAGCCTGCCCATACTTACTGTGACACTGCACAAAATTCCACTTCTCATTTAGCCTGGCTAGGCCAGCCATCTACCACAATTCAGATCTTCCCAGGATTCAGAACTAAGTAAAACAAAAACAACATACACACAACAATGTATTTCATGGTCTGATGCAAGGAGAGGTACACTTTTGGAATAATGTTGAATAAAAGTTGTGCTTGGATGCCCACTCAGATCGTACTCTGAAGCTGAGAAAGTGGAAATTTTAATAGCAGAGTTGGGATGCCAGTCAACCTGTGAAATGCAGACTATCAATAGGCAACCGTGCATTAAAAGGAATCTTAACCACCCTTCCAAATTTCATTCCATTGGCACAACACTTACATTGCATAGTCCTAATTCACAAGTGTAATGGAGCATCTACCATGCGAAGGCAGTGTTTCACTTGTTTTTGGAAAAGCATCTAAAAGACGGTAATTGTTGGTTGGTAGTGCTCTGCAACCACTTAAAGGTTGTGTAAAGCAGAGATTTCATCCACAAGGCACCCTTAAATAGAGTCAGTAGGTTAGAGCTGCAGCCTAAAGTGATGAAACGTGTGAACTAGCAATGATGCTATGGTGAACAAACACTAACAGGTGTGCTCTAATGACATTCATCCCATGCAGGACCAAAGAAAGAGTGAAGAAGTTGACACAGCAAAGGCATGACGAGGAGGAAGAGAAGAAGGCACTTAAGGTTTGCATCTTCATCTTTCCCATGACACCAGTCATTGTTGTGGTAACCGTAATGGGTAGTGTTACATTTTTGCCTCAAAGGGAGCCTCTGTTGAGATCTCAGTGGTCATAAAGTGGTCCAATACTCAAACTAGACACACAAAAGAGGGTGAATTTAAACATTGACTAGATCTTGGAAATGTTAAAAACATGGGCTTAACATCAAAGAACACCATTCCCTAATTCTCCACTCTTCACTCTCCACTTCAATCCATCCATCCATCCACCCACCCCTCCGCAGGCCGAGAACGAGGCGGTGCAGAGTGAGATCAGGACCCTGAAGGAGCGCCTGGAGGCCGGCGAGCGCGCCAACGACTCGCTGCGGCGGGAGCTGAGCGAGCTGGGCGGCCTGCAGGGTCACAGCCACGCCGAGCTGCACCAGTGCCGCATGCAGCTGGCCCAGGCCAACCTGCAGCTGTCGCAGGCCCACCTGGCCCTGCGCGAGGGCGAGTCCACCTGGGCCCAGGAGAAGGAGCAGCTCAGGATCAGTGCGGAGGTGAGGGCCATTACAGATATTATCCACTAGACTTGTCATTCCTCAGTCATTAGGCAAGGCAAGGCAATGCAATTTATTTCTACAGCGCATTTCATACATGAAAGCAATTCAATGTGCTTTACAACAAGATAAAAAACATTCAAAAAAGAGAAGACAAAAGACATAGTAATGCCTTGTGTACACCAAGCGCTACCTAAGCGACCCAGGTAGCTGAGGTGGTGGAAGAAGTTTATTACTCATTAGAGGTGAGGGCCACACAGATATCCACTAAACTTCTCAATCCTCAGTCATTAGAGGTGAGCGCCATATAGATATCAACTAAACTTCCTCATTCATTAGAGGTGAGCAGCATACAGATATCCACTAAACTTCACGTTCCTCAGTCAATAAAGTTGAGGACCATACAGATATCCGCTAAAGTTCTCATTCCTCAGTCATTAGAGGTGAAAGCCGTACAGATATCCACTACACTTCTCATTCCTCAGTCAGTAGAGGTGAGAGTCACAGAGGTGTATAGAGGTGAGTTAGCCTGTGACTACCATACAACAGCTGAGGTAATTAGTGAAGCAAACGAGAGGGATGAAACTAAATTTAGAGAGTCAGACATGCTTTGTGTGAGGGACTGGTCTAATAGCTGACCAGAATGTGACAGGGGGTCGAGGCAACCTGGGCCTCGAGCAGCTCAGGACCCGTGCAGAGGTGAGAGGCACACCAAAGGATGATCGTTCCCGGTCATTCTTGCAAAGAGTTTTGTAGTAAGCAACTGGATCAGAGATAATGGTGAAGCAAACATGGGGGGGGTGAAACTTAAGTCTTACATGCAGAGTGTGAGGCACTCACCAGCTGACTAGTGATGTAGCAGACCCGACTTGCTATAAGAAGGTGACGCCATCTAGATGAATAATCGGACATGAAGATATAATGAGACTTAAAGGGGGTCAGAGGGTGTGAGATGGGTTTTTTTCACCCAACTCTACATAATGCAGGTATGGTGTAACACATGCACCCCGACATATTTTAGGCCCCCAATTCAGACTAGAAAAGAGAAATCAGGATGTAGGACTCATAGAAGGCAAGGACCCACTTGAACTACATGCAATTAAAACAATTGCACTGGCAAGAGCCTTCTAAACCCTACCCTGCAGCTGAGCTATAAAAGCCCCCATCTCCGACAACATATCTGTGCAGCGCAAACATCTGAGTAGGGCCGATGCCAACAGCCCAGATCACCGCAGGGTGCCACAGGTGACGTCAGGCACCCAGAATGAGTCAGCTGCTAGACCAGGCTGTACGGCTGTGCAGACTTAGCCAGAGGACAGGCAAGCAAGCGCACAATCCTGTCCTCACTTGCCCTTACGCCGTCTCAGAGAGTGATAACGGCGGGTGTGAGCCTCTGCACCATTTTGTTTCCAAAGCTGTTGCCGTGTGAGGTCATTAGCAGGAAGTTAGCAGGCCCATCTCACGGGCTCGGAATGGGAGTCTGGAGCTAAATACGGACAAAAGGCAAAGACTAGAATGTGACTGCCAAGGGAAGAAACGTCCTCTTAACCCTCTACTTTTTTTCTCAAACTCAATTCCAAATGGATGCCCACTGCCAAGCAAACAGATTGTATTGCCAAAGCAGTTATGACATACAGATACAGGGTATTGATATGATGACCAATACAAGCAGACAGGATGCAGACACGACAACGAGAGACGCAAGAAAACAGATTTGTGCATTAACTTGAACAGAGAATACACTGCAGAGCAGATACTGCATATGCATGAACTTTTCCTTCACACCCCTCAGCAGGGGTTATGGAATCAAGAGTAAAGGTTAACTTAATACATGAAGTTTCATTTTTTCGGACAGTTAGCTTTTATGAAAGGTTGATGTATGGGTTCAGCACTGGGCACAGCTCAGGAACTTTCCTCAGGTTAAAGTATTCCACCAGATAAGCCAAGGGGAACACAGCCTTTCTGGCAACAACAGGTCATAAGCAGCTATAGGCTAGTGACGAGTGCTGAGGAGCGAGGGCCCTGCGCATGCAGCATGAACCATTTTCGTCGTTGGAAAAACTCTTGCGAGACGGATGTGGTAAGGAATTTAAAAGCCAATAAAAACAGTTTTTTTATTAAGTGAAACTCTTTACACTGTCCGTGCCGTTTCGCAGTTTAAGACAGAGGAGTATATCATTATGGCCAAAGCCATTTCGCTAGATAAAATAACGCTGAAACATCAAAAGGCCACATCCACCACATATGTGTCTAGACATTAACTTTAACTGCCACCATCATTTTTCCCCCCTCTTTGACTGTGATGAGGCAAGATACTCTCTCAAAGTCACAAGACACACTTTTGGAAAAAAGAAAAAAAAACAGCGGTCCTTGCATACTACATTTTCCAGAACGTTCCAAATGATGTTTCCATTTCACAGCTGGATCAGGAGCGTATTCAGAAGCTGAGCCGCGAGCTGCAACGCAAAGAGGAGTGGCTTCAGGAGGAGCGGGCAGAGCGCGAGAAGCTGGAGGCTGACCTCGGGGGAGAAAATGACTCCAACCGGGTAAATATCTGTGTGTAT
Source organism: Engraulis encrasicolus (assembly GCF_034702125.1). Lineage (NCBI taxonomy): Eukaryota > Metazoa > Chordata > Actinopteri > Clupeiformes > Engraulidae > Engraulis > Engraulis encrasicolus. The sequence goes on along the minus strand of NC_085870.1, from coordinate 44,454,852 downwards.
AGTATATGTCTGCAAAATGTTGAGTGGCTGGTTCCTGTACAAACAGTTAAGGTCTGGGTGGTTGCTGAGAGTCCACAAAGTAGAATCATGTTTGGTCAACATGGAGAGATATCACACATACAGTCAATCCGGAAAGTATTCATAGCGCTTCACTTTTTTCACATTTTATTATCTTACAGCCTTATTCCAAATGCTACAAATGAATCTCTGTTGTCAAAATCCTACACAAATTATTCCATTCTGACCATGTGAAAAAGAAGTTGTCTTGACAGTTTTGAAAATGTATAAAAATAAAAAACAAATATATTTACAAAAGTGTTCACAGCCTTTGTTTAATACTTTGTAGAACCACTTTTGGCAGCAACTACACGTACATTAATTTTTTCATTTCGAAATGAAAAGGGATTAAAAGGGAGGTCATCGGTGTGTATTTCAACCTTTCAGTACATTGAAATTGTACATTTTGAGTCTGCACTTAGCTGAAATAGATGGGTGTGAATTTTGAATGAAATCCTATGGAGAGTATCATGATCTGCTTCTGTAGTCACAGCGCATGTTGACATGCATGCTTTTTTAGGTGTAATTCAGATTTCCAATGTTGACGGCATTCATACATCCCCAAACGATGTCAGTCCCACTACCATGGTTGACTAGCCAGATGATGCACTTTTTTGGTAAAATTCACTTGTTTACCACCACACCAGGCTTAACACCATCTAAAGCAAATTTGTTTATCTTGGTCTCATCAGACCACACGACATGGTTCCAGTGATCCATATCCTTGGTCTGTTCATCTCTCTTGAGACCAAGATAAACAAATTTGCTTTAGATGGCGTCAAGCATGTGTGGTGGTAAACACGCTATGTCCTGAACCTGAGTAGTACCTGTAGGTGGGATGTGCACACTTGTATGTTAAAGGACAGGTCCACTACCCAGACAAGCAATAGCTTAATTTTTGTTAACAGGCAGAAAGACCAGCCTGTGTAGGCCTACTATAGTTAGACACAAACTGTGAAGGAAAAAACACCTCACTGACAAGATGTATATTTATGAGAGCATCTCATCTGTGATAAGTGATGCATGTAATTTACTCATTTTCAAAGAGAGCTGGTGCATTGCTCTGCTAAATATACTTTCCATAAAGAGTTACACACACATAATCAGGCTTCTCGGAAGAAATGATCAAACTCGAAAAGACCAAACTCTCAGAGTTCTGCATTTCAGAAATGGTGGAAGTCTCATTTGATGTAGATTAATTAAAACAAAAGACAGCTTTCTCAAGATTCAATGATTTATTCGTCCATGAACACTTCAGGATGAGGGCCCTTATTCACTTCTCACTTGATGTGTGCAATCTGGTTAAAGTCCTAACAGTCAGGCTAATCACAAGACCTCTGATCTGCACTCAGACGACACCACTGTTATGGAGGCCAGAGCAATGGCCTTGCTTCAAGCCTGGCCTCGGGTTTCAGATAAACAGCACATTAAAACACCCCCTCTGAGTAAACATGGGGAGGCAACCTCAAAGGGTTTTTACTTCAGGCGCTGTGGGTGGCTAAGCAGAGTAAACAACACCATCACAAATCTTGGGAATAAAAAAGGACAGTTTCATACACCAATTATTTGCATTTAATGAAATGAAAATGAAAAAAAATCAGACCCCTTTAACAAACACAATCTTTGCAATACCTAATTTTACTAATATGCCTACCATCAACTAACCTTAAGAAAATGATGAATAAGCTCCTCCTTCCAGAAACATATAATTACCTTCCGCGCTATTGTGCTACTCAACAACCTCCTCAAGTCTTTGGCATTTGCCTAGAGACAGACCAGGCAAACAGGGTTCCTCAACACATTTTCCCCCGCATTCCTTTGTCTAAAACAGCACTGTACTGCCCCCTGCAGGTTCAGCTCGGTGACGCACGCAAGGAAGTGCAGGAGCTCAAAGCCAGCTTGAGAGCAGCACAGAAGGAAAAGGGAGAGCAGCAGCTCGAGAAACAGGTACGGCCAGGGGGCAGCCATGTTTTTTTCTTCACACTCACGCACAAGGGGTGTGTTTCCCAGATGTGCGTTTCCCTGAGCAGTGCCTCACAGGAGATGGATGTAACTGTATGAACTGCTGTTAGCCGGCATTAATGAAGGCAATTGTTTGTCAGGAGAGGCGTTGCAGAAGTGAAGCTCTGAGGAAATGCTTCCCAGACCTGCTCAGAAGGGCCTCTCTGACCACTTTATTTAGCCACAGACCACAGCCACAATGACGAGGTCATGACTTACAGTGCCTTCAAAAAGTCTACATACCCCTCTTTAAATGTCAGGTTTTTGTGATGTAAAAAAATGACAGAAAGACGAATAAATTCACAGCTTTTTCCACCTTCAATCTAAACTATTAACCTGTACGATGCAATTGAGAAACAAGCATAAAGCTTTAAATGGAAGGAATAGAAAATACAAAACTTCAATTAACATGGTTGCATAAATATACACACCCTTAAATTAATACTTAGTTGCAGCACCTTTGGCTTGTCTGGGCCATTCCAAAACCTCAATATTATTCTAGTGAAGCCATTCTTTAGTAGATTTAGGCGTGTGCTTAGAGAAATTGTCGTTCTGAAAGATTAGTTCCTCTGCATCTTCACCTTTCTACCAGGGGGGCGAAGATTTTGTGCCACTACCACGGCCCCTGTGGAAATGTTCATAATTCCCTCCTCCCTAATGAAGGCCCCAGTTACAGCTGAAGAAAAACAGCACAAAAGAACAATGCTGCCACCACCATACTTCACGTTAGGTATGGTGCTATTGCGGTGATGTTTTGTGCCAAAAATACCTTTTGGAATTATGTCCAAAATGTTCAACCTCAGTTTCACCTGACCATAACACATCTTCCCACATGCATTTGGGAGATTACAGAAGTATTTTTGAGAAATTTACCTCACCAAGATTGAACTTTTTGGTCATAATTCAAAAGGGTATGTTTGGCGCAAAACATCACCGCAATAACACCATACCTAACATGAAGTATGGTGGTGGCAGCATTGTTCTTTTGTGCTGTTTTTCTTCAGCTGTAACTGGGGCCTTCATTAGGGAGGAGGGAATTATGACAATTTTCACAGGGGCCGTGGTAGTGGCACAAAACCACCGCCCCCCTGGTAGAAAGGTGAAGATGCAGAGGAGCTAATCTTTCAGAACGACAATTTCTCCAAGCACACGCCTAAGTCTACAAAAGCATGGCTTCACTAGAATAAGATTGAGGTTTTGGAATAGCCCAGACAAGCCCAAAGGTACTGCAACTAAGTATTAATTTAAGGGTGTGTATATTTATGCAACCATGTTAACTGAGGTTTTTTATTTTCTATTGTTTCCCTTTAAAGCTTCATGCTTGTTTCTCAATTGCATTGTACAGGTTAATAGTTTAGATTGAAGGTGGAAAAAGCCGTGAATTTATTTGTGTTTCTGTCATTTTTTACATCACAAAAACCTGACATTTGAGGAGGGGTGTGTAGACTTTTTGAAGGCACTGTAAGTGTTATATAGCACAGAAATGAGCCGCCAGTGACTTGCAGTAACATCGGTGAATGGTCAGCGTCCTATGTGGGAGTTTAGGCCTAACCTGACCTTTAAGAGTGACGCCTACTTAGCCAATCACAGCGGTGTGAAGAGTCTATTGGGACAATGGTCAAAAAAATAGGGCCGATTGAACGTCTGAACAGTTCTACCGCTGCTAGTCTTAAGATGCCTATAGCCATTTGGTTGGATCGTTCTGGTCAATACAGTTTTTACAGGTATGTACAGGTTTCAGCTTCAGAATTTTACATTATCTTAAAAAAAAGTTTAAAAATTGCACCCTTACTATTATTACCCATTCATGTGGTTAAATTTTTTGAAGAGTAAGTTAAAGCATATTCCCCAGTTAACCTAGAATTTTACTGCAACATTCCAGAGTTGAACTTCATGACTTCCTATTCACATTCTAATGCATGTGATGGTCCTTGATGTTCCCCCAGATTCTGCTGGAGCATATTAGGGAGCTGGAGAAGAGGAGAGACCAGGAGGTTGAGGCCAGGTGGATTGAGGCTTCACTGGTGTTGACAGGTCAGTCAAGTCCATAATTAAAAAATAAATAAAAATTATACGTTATGTGTGAAACAATGATATAGTTTAGCAATTGCCATTGTCACATCTCCCACACATTTTTTTGTGTACATCTCACATCTCAAGTCCATAAATCTTGTACCATTTTCACACTGATAAGAGGACTAAAAGCTACATGGTCCTGACTGCATTCATAAACCAAGTTGGATACGATCAAAATAAACTACACTTTATTGAATTGCAGGGAATTTTAAAATCAACAACTGCAAAAAAAACCTCTCTGTAATCTGATACACTTTGACAACAGTCAAGTATGGACTTATTATACATAAACTAATGCAGCTGCCAGTAATGGTGCTCTGAAAAGGGAAAGCAACACGCACACGCACACACATACATACGGTACACACACACACACACACACACACACACACACACACACACACACACACACACACACACACACACACACACACACACAACAGGCCACCCACCCTTTCATTTCCCTGCCTTACAGCCCCAGCTGGCATCCCACCCTGTGAACCAAAAGAGGAGGTGGAGAAGGAGGAGGAGGAGGAGAAGAAGGAGGAGGAGGAGAAGAAGGAGGAGGAAGAGGAAGTGGGTGTGTCTGAGAGGGCAGAGGCCCCCAAGGCAGACACCTGTGAGGGGGACGCAAGCCAGACAGACACAGACACCAACACAGACACCGACACCCAGCCTCCAACCCTGACACAGTCCCAGACTCAGACCCAGACCCAGGAGGAGACCCAGCATGTGGAGGAGACTCAGCATGAGGAGGAGTCACACTTCAGGGTGGTAGAGATCAACCAGCTGACCCCTGCCTCCAGTGTCCAGGAGGAAGAGGAGGAGGAGGAGGAGGAGAGCAGGGAGGAGGTGAGACCAAAAGTCACAACATAAAGCAACTGCTCACACCTCTTAGTCTGGTCTGTTAGTATGGGGTGGGGTGTCTCACTTGACCTTTGACCCTGAAACATCCAAAGAAGGCTGAGAGGCTCAGGACAGACAGTTGTCATGGCTACACCCACACCTTGTGCAAAGCCAAGAGAGTCGTTTTGACATAAAATAAACTTGATCTTTCGGCTGATTCACTTAAGTCCAAATAGTTGGAATAGAAAAAATAGCCCAGAATATCTCTCAAAAGAGAGATATATCAAACACGCTCAAAATATTAAAAACAAACTGTAGCACATAAAGATTTTCTGACAGATTACGAAATAGTGGAGACATCAATCTCCATAAATAGATTGCGGGTAACCCTACCTTTTATCACCTTCACCACTCATTCAGTGCGTCCTAAATTAGGAGGGATAGATTCAGAAGCATCATAAAAAAAGAGGCAGCTGTGGAGTTTGCGATGGTGTGTGTGTGTGTGTGTGTTTGTGTGTGTGTGTGATGAGCAGGCCCACCGACAGGGGGGACAAATGGGTATGTTGTCCCGGGCCCAGGGAGACACGGGGCCCAGAATTGGGTCCCCATTAAATTGTATGTATTGGATAGGGTGCCCTTTCAGATGACTTTCTCCTGGGCCCAGCAAAAGCTGTCAGCGGCCTTGGTGATGAGGTCCCTCCTCCTCCACCCATCCTCCCAGACTCCAGTAAGCCCGTCCACATCCCTCCATAACGGTAGCAAATCACCAACCTGCGCTGTCAGCGTAGCTGGAGCCCGAAAGAGGCAATACTCCAGGTGCTGAATAATTGATGCTCGAGAAGAGAAAAGCCAGGCAGGCAAGCTAGGCAGGACAGGCAGGCGCTCCGCTCAGCCTATATGAAGTAGTGCCGCAGCAGCAGGAGCAGCGGCAGCTCACATAATTCCTTCAGACGGTGGCGAAGTGTATATAGTATGAGAACTGAACCGACGGGCATTCAGGCATTAGGCCAGAGGCTCCCCGTGCGTAGATCCCCATTAACTTTATTCACCTGATATACTGTAGAGCTGCTCGTGGCCAAGACACGGAGCGCATGCAAGCATGTGTGAAGGAAGGAAGGTAGGACTGTGGGAGGCTAATCATATCATGCGGAGAACCAACTAAGACAATTTGAAGACATTTTAGACCTTCAAGGCTTATGCTGCCCATTAAGAAATGTTACCTTTTCCACAAAGACTTACCACCATCATTAAATTCAAAGTATTAATTATGGCTGGGAAAATTGCACTTTTCATACATGAAAAGGGGGATCTTTTCCATGGTTTGCCATTTTTTTTTTTTTAAATGGAAAACGTGCTACTCTTTGGTCATACTAGTAAATATTAGTTTATTATTTACTAAATATTCATGAAAAGATAAAATTTGACAATAGGCAGCAGTTTCAATGATCAGCATAATTGCAATACCTACTCTGGCCACCATCCTACACAGTGCACCTTTAAATGCCCCTCACTCAGCCAAGTCTGCATGTCTGCTTTTGGAAAAGTGTGTTTTACCCTACCACAAAACTAACCACCACATTGTGTGTTCTGATGCCCTGATGCCAGGAGACTCCAGAAGAGAAGTCAAATAACGACGAGATCCATTTTGAGGAGAAATCACCAGCCCAAGAACTTATCCTGAGGTAATTTCTAGACCAGAAGTTCCCAATTTTTTCCAACTTGGGGCCCCTTTGAAATAGCCCACAGTTTGAGAATCTCTGTTCTAGACACTGAAAACAGAGATGCTACATCTGCCCTTGCTGGTGTAATGGCTGTCTGGAAATGCCACCTTTGCCTTTGTCTTCGACAGCCTTCCTCTTCCTCAAATGGCAGCTGACTGCAGCATGATCTGCCTGAAAGTACATGGCTGCAATGATAAACCCATTAAAGGTCTTTTATGGCAGCCTCTAGTCACTCAGATGAGGCAAGAGACACACTTACTAGAGAGAGAGAGAGAGAGAGAGAGACAGAGAGAGAGAGAGAGAGAGAGAGACAGAGAGAGAGAGACAGAGAGAGAGAGAGAGAGAGAGAGAGAGAGATATTAGACTACTCCATCTTAGCAGATGGGTGGTGATGAGCATGTGGAGTATGGAGAAGGAGGTGTGAAGATGAGCTATAGACGTTTTTGCACACCCGTAGGGTGCAAACAGTCAAAACCTGACGCACACACGCACACGCACACACACACGCATACGCACACACACCTCCTATCTCTCTCTATTCCTCTTATTTAAACCCTCCATCAGTTATAATTAATTTCTTTGTGTCTTATTATTTTCACATGAGTTTAACTCATTTCAATCTTTGTGTTCATGAATAATCCTGTCTAGAGGGCAAATAAAATATTCTTCTGTATGCCTTTCACATAGACCTAGTATGTCTAAGCAAGTGGGCATCCATCAGTCTACCTCCACACATGCTCTCTCCTATGATGCACACACGTTGAAAGACAGACACAGCCTAACCTGACAACTGTATTTCCATATCCATCCATACCGCTGCCTAACCATGTCTCTTTTCTGCCCTCTTCCCCTGCAGCTATCTCTCGGAGTACCCCCTGTGGTAATGGAAGGGCATCAGGAGGATGTCTCCCCTGAGACACACATACAGGGTTACACTATGTGCAATAATGAAAGGGTGCTGTGCAATGTGCCTTTTCCACAGCTAACTGGCTGACAGAGTGTACTGTTTTTTTAAGTGTGCATATTGTGTGAGTGTGAGTTTTTTTTCTTAAATCTCCCGGATGAATTGTGTAGTTGTTTACATATTTTTTTCTTGTTTTCAAACATGTCAGTTCATATGGTGATATGGTAATAAAAAAGAAAGACAAAAAAGTGTTTTTAATGAATTTGGTCACAAATATTCTTTCAGGAGACGGAGAGAGGAATGCAATAATAGTATAAAAACTTGCACAATATAGTAGTGAAACATTGTTTCAATGTTCCCTGTTGATCAGAATCGAGGTGTTTTATAACCAGTGTGTCTGCCTTTCTGAGTTGTTTGATTTTCTTTGCTCCGAGATGCTGTGCAACAGAGAGTGATGAGTGTTTGCATGCTAAGGCAAATATGTTTAGTGTAATGAATGATATATAGATAGCCTACTGTATTATTATTATTATTATTATTATTATTATTATAACAATAAAAGGAATTTCATACGTAGACTATGCCACATGTAGCTGTGGTGTATAAGTGTGTGTGTGTGTTTGTGACTATGTGTGTATCTTTAAGTGTATTTTTACTCACTTTGAGATCTTGGTAATAAAATGTTGTCTGTTTACCAATTGGTATGTGTCTGTGCCGTTACTTTTACAGCCATCGATAAAAGAAACGGACCCCCATTCGGTATTGCGCGGCCTCACTGCGAGGGGCCCATACATCAGGGAGACAGACGGGTGTCTTCGCATATGCCTCACTGTGCATGGCACACAGGCACATACACATATACACTTCTAAGCTAATACATTTCTAAGCTTTATTCTTTCCTGCTTATTTCCATTTCTGTCATATTTCTCATTCTCTAGTCCTCACATACAGGCACACATTCTCTCTATCTCTTGCTCTCTGCCTCCATGCACACACACATTAACACACATGCGCGTGCATACGCTCACACACACACACACACACACACACACACACACACACACACACACACACGTGCGTTCACACACACACACACATGCGTGCATGCGCTCACACACACACACACACACACACACACACACACACACACACACACACACACACACACACACACACACACACACACACACGCGTGCACACACACACACACACACACACACACACACACACACACACACACACACACACACACACGACTTTGGAGCAGTATCTCTAATGCAGGAAATAGAGACCTCCTTTTTGACTTTGTCTGGGAAGGAGACCAACATAAACACACAGCACACTTGGAACTGCATATAAAAGGCTCCTTCTCATGCCCACCGACACAGCAACCCACCCATACACAATCACAGGCAGCAGCAGTCTCTTTCGCACAATCTCACCAAATCATCACGACACATACGTACCCATCCCATCTTCCGCACACCACCAACACGCAGGCACGCAAACACGCACGTCATGAATCTAATTTCATTTGTAGAACACCGTCTGAAGCTAATTCTATATTCATAATTCATATTCAACTCGTATTTTCCTCCCTTCATCCAATACCCTTCTTCACAGCATCCTCTCCAGGCTAAGTTACATCTCCTGTCATGTCCTTCTCTCTCTCTCTCTCTCTCTCTCTCTCTCTCTCTCTCTCTCTCTCTCTCTCTCTCTCTCTCTCTCTCTCTCCTTCCATCGCCTTCCTTCAACCCCTTCCTCTCTTCTCTCTCTCATTCACTTTCTTTCTCTCGCTCGCTCGCTCTCTTTCTCGCTCTTTCTCTCTCTCTCTCTTACCCTCTATCCCTTTCTCTCATTATGAAATCGATGAAGGCGCATGGCTGTTTTTATGACCTCCCCTAAACCCTTAACGGAGGAATCAGTGGGGAATTGATGTCCCCCCTGCTCACTCCCCTACTTTTAATTAGAAATGGAGGAGAGGTGGGAAGACCCCCGGAGTCTACAACTATCTCGCCCTCCATCTCCTCCTCCTCCTCCTCACCCCGCATCCCTCCATCACGCAACCGACCTTCATCCACCTCCGCAAGCACGCGCAGCTTGACCTTCCTTCATTTCCTCACCCCGCCTGCACTACCAGCCATCCTGCCTGCGCCTTGCCTCGCTACCCTTTGTTCATTCTCACGCTTCTCATTGTATTGCATTTAGCAGGCCGTTTTATCCAAAGCAATTTACAACACAGCAGGAACAATAACGCACAGTAATTGTCACCTTCCACTTGCTTTTCCCTTCTCCTCTGTGTTTAAAGTTAAACATTGACTATGTCACATCTCTGAAACTCCTGCAATCCTGATTGGTTTGGCTGCATGGTGGTTCAGGAGCTGGGTCTGGCAAAAGCTAGAGTCTTTGATACTTTAGTCTGGCAAGGCAAAGCATTCTACAACATGTCCCCGGCTGACATGCAAAGGGTGTGTCTAGCTTTTGTTCATGAAATGCCTCCTCCGTATGCTACTGGTTGAAGCTTCAATCGATTAGACCAGCCATTCTTTCACTCATCTGTTAACTAAACTGGTGTAGCATTTCCTTAAACATGCCCCATCAAGCTGTTGGAAATACTCAAAACCGATTGGTTCCCTTTCTTGTGGGAATTTGAAATGTGGTAGACATGGTTTGCCTGGCCAGAGTTTAGTCTCAAAGAGCCAGGCTAAGATAATAATGCTTCCACGTCAATTCCATGAGACCACATGATCATGCGGACCTACCCAAATGATATGTGGATGATCTGATTGGTTTAATGTAGTTGCAAATGGTACCCATGTTAAGGCCCGTTCTTGACCAATAAATCTATCAATTACATGGTCATTTAGTTGACAACTTTATCCAACGCCACTTCCACCCTCGTGCTCACGCATTTCATCAGCACTTACATGCCTATGGGGAAATTAATCATTTTTAAAGAGCAAGCGGGACTCCTGAGCACCATCTCAACAAACTCACTTGTCTCCCAGATTATAGTTGCCTTCATTATGGTTAGGCAGTTTATTGCAAGCTTATTAATCACATTTCAGCGCCACCAAGAGATCGGTCGGTCCCTCTAAATCACAGCGTAAACTTCAGGCAAACTAATACATTTTATATTATTAATATGTCACAGAATTCATTAACATCTAATGATTGCTTAACAAACATCACAAGGGACAACTGTGTTTAGACATAAACACAAATTGAAATCCACCCAGATAGGCTTCAAAAAGCACAATAGACTCTACACCTAAAACAACACCTCACAAGCACTGTACTAAAATAAAGTGATGACGTGAAAAGCCCTTATTACACCAAGTTTGTAGACAGGCAGCGAGGCAATGTGTCTTTTAAACGACTGTGCTCTACTGGACAAAGGAACAACCAATCACAGCACCAATATTGGTGATGAATGCAGAGCTGGACCCATTTTCATTGGCAGACGATTTTCAAGCAAAATAACAGGAAAGAAAAAGAAAAGGCAGGTTCACAGTAGCCGAATTTTTACATGAACGGCCATCCGGGTACTTTGCTCCTAAATGTGCGTTACGCCCCTTTATGGGTGAAAACAAACCGAATGTCTCATCAACTTACATGATACATCGGCTACCCTAAATGAACACAGTACATGCTTCAGGCAGTGTTGCCAGATTGGGCGGGTGCCCGCCCAATTGGGCTACTTGGGATGAGCTTCTGCGTGTAAAAACCGGAAAAATTGGCCATTTGGCATTTTTTTCAGCCGTTTTGGGCCCATAGAAGTCAATGTAATTTGTTGAATTTGGGCGGAATTTAGCGCATTTTGGCGGTTTTTGAGAAGCTTTTGGGCGGGATTTGGTCAGACACATCTGGCAACAATGGCTTCAGGCACGACTGTTTGGCGATATTATTTGAACAGCCGGTAACACAACACGTTTTCAGCATGTTGTGCTTGAACAACGCTTGTCTACAGGTCCTTATCTTTCGTTTATTAAACCCCAACATCAACAATTGACTTGCATTGCCTGTTTTCCCCCACAAATGGGCGTAACGCACATGGAAAACGTCACACCGTTCATGAGTATAGCCTACCAGAATATATTTAAACTATGAGAAGGCTCACTCTCATTGGCTCGCATTCTCCACTCAAAAACGTGCAGTTCCACCTAAATGGTGACCGCGGGCAAGTGCTGACTGGGAAACCTTAATGGACTCAATTGGGCTAAATAATGCTAAATGCTCTACTCCAATTTCCAGTCATCAACCTAATAAATAAACATTTCTTGTTAAGAACTATGGTTGGTGTGATANAAATCAACGGACTTGACAATACCTCCTCTTTTAAGTTTTTCCACCAGGGCAGAATATTTCGACCTGCACGGGCTAGCATTCTGCTAATGTATATGGATTCGGCTTCAAAAATTCAGTTTAGTATATACTCATGGTATATAAAAATGTAGAGGTGCTAAAAAACAGAAAAGTACTCAAATGAGACTCGTTTTGAATTTAATATTAAAATTATATGAGAAAAATATGATATTAGGCAGCTCCATTGAAACCCATTCATTTTTTCACTTGTCTGTGTTGTACTGTAGCTAGTTGGCGAAATTAAGATTATCTTAATATGCAGATTAAATGCAGCATCACAGCACATATTTGAAGACCCAGGATAGGTCTCCATATGTCAATGTCCCATTAATCAACTATGTCCAACATAGCACATATTGCCCAAATACATTTGCTGGAATCTTGGAGGTAGAAAAAATGTAGAAGAATCCAGAAAGGCCTTGATGCTCATCCTGACCAAAATTCCTCACATTTTCAGCCCCAAAGCCCTTCGTCTCATACTCTCTACCCCTGGATCTCCATCCCTCTCCTCTCCCCTCACCCACTCCCACCCCCATCTCTATCCCCGTAGTTTTTATATCTGGCTTGAGTCATTCCTGGGAGCCGAAAAAGCAGATCAAATATAAATGAAGACAGAAAGGCGTAAAAGAGGGGGAAAGGAGATATACGGCGCTGCCTCTTTAAAGGCCTCGCCACCCTGCCTGCGTCTCCATGGCAACGCGCCTCGCTGCGGCTGGGGATATATGGGCTCGTTAAAAACTCCCTTGTAAAACAGTGTATAATGTATGGACCTTGTTTTAATCCTTGCGCCGCTTTATCGATCTACGTTTAATGAACGTTAATTATGGCAATCATTTAATTAGCAGAGTCCCATCCGAGTTTACGGTGCGCTTTTCACTCGGCCTATTACTAAAAATGGCCATGCGGACAAAATGCATTCATCACTTGCCCAGAGAGGGAGGCAACACCACCCCCATGACGTGTGTGTACGCTTGTGTGTGTGCACTACACGTGAGCAAAGCAGGGTAAGGTGTGTGCATTCTGCAGATAAGGAGTGCAAGTGTATGTCAACATGTTAATATAAGGCTCTAATATGTCAGTGTGCGATGGTGGGACAAACCTGTCTCTGTGCCCATCTCTCGCTCTCCCTCTTTCGCACACGCGCACACATGCACACGCGCACACACACACCTTGAGTAGGCAATAGGCATGGTGGATTGATGCATGTTAAACAAAACACAGCCTAGCTTCTGAATGAAATCGCCTCGTTCGCTTTGTGCCAACAGTGGCAAATGCATTTTATTTCTCCATATCTGATGTTCATAGCTCAATGAATCAAAAGCAGCTAGACTTGACAAACCAATATAAAAATAAAAGAAAATCCTTCTTGCCACTGTGTAAATGACTCATTGACAAGCTGATAAACATACAGAAACAGTGGATCTGAGCAGCCCAAGGCCTACTGGGGCCTGGAACCAAGCGACTTGATGCGCTGCACACAAATGTAAAAAGGCAACCGATTCCTCCTTAACTTATTTCTCTCTATAACTCACTGAGATTGATAATTCTGTGCTATAGTCACATCTTAGTGGCGTCTTGCCACTCCTTACCTTGTAGGTGTGCAACGAGGATAACCGCAACAGGAATCACACACTGGCCAGATGAGTAAACAGATGTGGGCGCATTCAGACAGTTGACTCTCCAAGCATGATGGAGAAGGATCTGTGAATGAGCAAGGGAGGGTGTAAGAAGAATCACATTTGGTTCAGAAACCATTTATTCTTTTATCCTTTTGAATTTACAATAAGTTGAATTTAGTTGACATTGTTGAATTCATTCGCGCATACTGCTCAAGCTTCTGTTCCGTTCCTCAACCCCCTTTAGTCCTCTGCCCTTATTTGAGAACTACGACTTTTACTGTCAACAAAGGCACCGCTTTTCAATCACTTTCATTGTTATTTTCTTTCTAAACTGCTAAACCATTATTCTGAAAAAGGGTCACATTTAACTAAGCCTGCTGCCTCTTCATCCGACATGCAATAAACAATATCTGGCCAAGTCTGCAAACCACAGCTCAGGGAGTCTCAAATGCTACAGCATAACACATAAAAAGTAGTGGAATTGGAATGTGTGGTTTGTTTCTTTTGGAGTACTCTGTGATTCCACTTCCACAAGCACGGCCCTGATTTACTTTCCCTGGTTGCATTAAAAAGGTGCAGAGGCTTGACTCTCTGGCAAAACAGCTGTTGACATTTGAGCTCAGCAGCCAATCAAACTGAGCTATTTCTTTCAGCCGCATCTGATCCAAAGCTGACGATTGGTTGGATCATGGATGGCCGAGTCCCAACCACTTTGTTTTCCCACTGCACCGACTGAACCAGGGTTGAGCAGGGACACTGTACCTCTAGAGGGGATTTTTTTTTGTTCCGCAGCACAGATTCTGGAGAGAAAGCTAGAGGAATGCAAGGTAAATTTCAGTGAGATTCATGTGCATGGGAAAGGAGCGGTAAAAATCAAGCTCTGCCTGTTTTTGACTAAAGAAAACACTTCATGCCACATGCCAAACCATTGCCACAAAAGTGGTGGAGTTCCTAACCATTCCAAATAGCAAAATCATCTCCATGCAAATAATGGAAGAATTAGACCTCCCTCATTCTGATAAAAAAGAGCAAAGGATTGACGCAAAGTTATTGCACCCTGTCCATCACTTGCACCCGAGCCAAGTTTGCCGATTGGCTGTAATGAGGAGGAGTGGAGAATACTAGAAATACTGTGAGATAAAGAAAAGAAAAGAACAGACGGCCCTGCCGTGGCCTAACGGTGGGGCACTGGGTTACTCTGCTGGCGACCCGGGTTCGATTCTGGCCCAGGTAATTTGCTGATCCTCCGCCCATCTCTCTCTCCCACTCACTTCTTGTCCCCTCTCATACTGTCCTATCGAAATAAAGGCAAAAATGTCCCTTAAAAAAAGAACAGACATGGTTGTCTAGTCTCAAAATATGTGATTACTTTGCGCTGTGGCGCTATACTGTAACACACACATTCCATATAAAGTACGGGCAGCATTAGCCAGGTTCGAGTCTGGCCTGGGTCATTTCCCAAATCTTCCACATCTCTCTCTCTTTCTACTTCCCAGTCTGTCTCTTCACCATCCCATCTGAATAAAGGTAAAGAAATACTTTAAGCCCCCCACATTTTGGCTTACATTGCCCACGGGGACCCCGGTTCGAGTCTGGCCAGGGTCATTTCCCAGCCCTGCCTCATCTCTCTCTCCCCCAATCATTTCCTGTCTACTCTCACACTGTCCTATAATAATAAAGGCCAAAAAGCTCCCCCAAAAATACTTTAAAAAAAAAAAGACATACTTGAGGGAAAAAGTTGGGAAATAGTTGATTACAGCCGCACTATTCAAAGCAGCCAGACTGGGTACACAGCACCTGTTTCTTCTCAAGCCCAGACTGGAAGACAATGCCAGAAGCTAACAACGTGTGTGTGTGTGTGTGTGTGTGTGTGTGTGTGTGTGTGTGTGTGTGTGTGTGTGTGTGTGTGTGTGTGTGTGTGTGTGTGTGTGTGTGTGTGTGTGTGTGTGTGTGTGTGTGTGTGTGTGTGTTGTTTAACCATGCCAACCGTCCATATTATGGGATGTTCCCTGTGCAATCAGACATCTGCCGCAGACATCCGCTGTGACTTCCAGCTCTGAAACAGCCAGTGAAGGGCCGCAAGCTTTTAGTAGGAGTGAAAGGCTCCGGGTGTCATAAAAGCGCCATTGTTTTGAGGACCGAAGCCCCTCCATTTCAAACATGCCATTCTAAACTTGTCTATGAGGCATTCCCTCAGAAACTGGTGTGTGTGTGTGTGTGTGTGTGTGTGTGTGTGTGTGTGTGTGTGTGTGTGTGTGTGTGTGTGTGTGTGTGTGTGTGTGTGTGTGTGTGTAGGGGGTTGGGGTCGTAATTGACTCATGGTGAAGGTGAAGTGCACACAGAATTGCTGCTTTTCAAAGTGAAAGACGCACACTGAAATGCCCAAAATCATTGTGTCCTGCCCAAATGTCAAGCAATCTCATTTTTAGATTGTTTTAAGGAATGGGACAATGAGGCGTTGTCTTACAAAAATACCCTCACTCCTCCTGCATTAACCCTCGACAACAGGCTTGTTTGAAAATTGCAAAATGGCATGTGATGATGCTTAGTTCTAAAAATATGCACTTCTATGCAATATCATGCTGGTTCTTGCCATTACGATACGATTTACTATAAATAAATACAGCAAAAATGTAGTGATGTTGTCTTTCGGCTTCATGCTCACCGCCTTAACCAAGATTAAAAAAAAGGGGAGGGGGGCTGCCTGTTTTCAACTATATGTATATTACACAAGTTAATATGGCCATATTTTCAATATATTGTGCAGCCCTGGAACACGGGCAGAAAAGAAAGAGAATTGTAATTCTACAGAATTGGCACTACAACTCTTCACTATATGGCTCCACCAAGCTGCCTCAGTGTTCCAGGCCATGTAGGATAAGAAGAAAGAGAATCACATGCTGCTTCCTCTAGTCCATATACTATGTACATTTAAATATATTTTGGACTTGTATGCCTTTATTATACAGAGGAGAGCAGAAGAGAGACAGAAAATGAGTTTGAGCAAGAACTGGGGTACGGTTGGGAAATTACCCAGAACAGAATCAACCCCGGGTGCCCATGGGCATGTAACGGACAGGTGCATTAATGTTCTGGGCCACAACAACCCCTCTGCTGAACTTAATGCACTGGTAAAGTTCAGCAGATTTTGTGAACTGACTTGACACAAATGCAAGGTTCTGACTGCAGTTCAGGTTTATGCTTTAACCCTAATTGCCCTGCATCCTCTAAGCCAGACATGATCAACTGGCGGACCCAGGTCCGGATGCGGACCCCAACGCAATGTCATCCGGACCAAGACAAAATTCATCTGTATTTAATATGTATAAATTATACATGAGATTTCGCTTCCATGCGATCTGTAGGTGTATTTCTGCGAAGCCAGTCTTATGACAAATAAAAGTATCATCACTGTGACAACTCAGTGAGTGAGCAAGAGGCCAGTGCGGCCAGCGAGTGAGGCTATTTTCGGCATCGGTCCGTAGCGACTTATTTGGACCCTGGAAACATAAGAAATTTGGCGAGTGGACCGTTTCAGTTTCTAGTTGAGCACCCCTGCTCTAAGCTATTTCTGCACAGATCATCATATGCTACTGATTATGTCTTTGTCCCTTTGGAATAAAGAGCTTGCTAAATGTCATGTAATGCAATGTAAAGTAATGTGATGTCCATGAACGGACTGTGCACATGGATGGACATACAAGCAGACATTTCTTACCAGTAGAGAGCGCTGGTGATTCAGAGGAGTGCAGAAGGGAGGGGGGTTGCCGTGGCAGCGGGGCCAGGGGTTAACAGCCAAAGTCAAGGGCAAAGGAATACTATAGTGGAGTGGAAGGTTCAGTCAGAAGCCTGTGAAACAACACAAGAAACACTGTTCTACAAATCCAAGACACCAACCAACTAGGCTACATTTAGTCACAATTGAGATTACACTGGAAATGGACTGCACTTAATTGCTCATATTAAGACTTGGTCTATAATATGAAAACAGCATTGGTGTTCTACCTTCAACATCATGGAAGAACAGTATGGCAAATTTGTTGTGCGCTTGATGACTAGGCTACTTAGCTAACTAGTCTTTGTCTGTAGGCCTATAGGGAATAGTCCAATATATTCCATATGTCAATAAAAAGCATTTTGCTAGTGTGGTGCCATTCTCACCAACCCACATCTGAATGAGAGATAATAAGGGATGCCTCAGTAGGGAAAAATGCTTCTCTTTTGTAAAGGTGGCTGAGTGATATGGTAGTGATGTTGGCAAGGCCTTTAGTATAGGTTGATATGTAAGTTTTGGAACATTTCATATAGATTTTTCCATTTGGTGTTTTTT
This sequence comes from Engraulis encrasicolus, assembly GCF_034702125.1. Taxonomy (NCBI): domain Eukaryota; kingdom Metazoa; phylum Chordata; class Actinopteri; order Clupeiformes; family Engraulidae; genus Engraulis; species Engraulis encrasicolus. The sequence continues at coordinate 44,436,933 of NC_085870.1, read as the reverse complement.
TTACTTCTAGGACCCCCCCGAATACAAATCCACCTGTTTCCATTTTTTTCGTGAACATTTAGTGGCAAATTCAAGATAGCTGCCATTGTGTGTAGAAATTTCACCATTAATGCCGTTTTAAGGTTCAATTGAACTGTTTTATAATTCCAGGGCAACATTGAATAGAAAACAAATTATTTTCAATGTTTTCCTTCATTTTTTGTGGCAAAATCCAAGATGGCTGACATAATTTATGGCGAAATTGGCATATTTAATATTTTGAAGTCTATAAAGCCATTGTTGACTTGTTTTTGGTAATATTTGTTACATGAATGTGAAGTCAGCCATTACATAAACTAAGCCCATTACAAAATCCAAGATGGAAGACATTTTGTTTAGCAAAATCAACATTAATGTTGCTTTCAGGTCTATAAATCAATAAATGATACTCTACTCTACTCTGACGCCATTCATTTGTGAATTCGAGCACAGAGGATTCCATGCTGGTCCAAATGATTGTTCCAACAACAATTGCTATGAGTCACTTCATGTACAGTAGGCCTACCTATTATGCAGTGCTACCTGTACAGTAATATGCACATTCACTGGATTGGCTGCCTATATCGAGGCAAAGGGCTACAAAGTTGCGTCAACGTCGGCCTCAGCTTATCTGAAGGCTGTGAAACCGTATGTTCCATTCGGGATGTTGCATTCCTCCTATGCCAACAATCTTGCCATACTCTCTGCTCATAGAACTGGGCTCTCTGGCATGACAGTCAGAGAATATCCTCAACTGTAGTGATGGGTCATACCCTGATATGGTCTTCCCTACGGTAAGCCCACTCATGTGCTTCACACGCTCTGAACGTCCCTCATATAATTCCCAACTTACTTAGGCCTATATCATCCATGGTGTCTAATATTATGCTTCACCCATCAGTAGCATCCATTGAGATCACGTCTCTGTGGGTCTGTTGTGGCTCATCTGGTTGGCATGCCTATGTTGGCCTCATAGCAAGTCATCCCAATTCTGAAGCCATGTGTAGTGAAGAAGAGGAGAGTGGGCTCACACGACTTGAAACCAAGGCCTTCTGTTATTTGAACCCAAACCCAAAGTACTACCATATGTCATGACTCAAGGGGGCTTGGCTGTCCTCCCTGCTGGTTCCTTGGTCTGTCCTCTGTGTTTCAGGTGCAAGATTGGCAGGTGCGCTGACTGCTGATTGCCACACTATCATACACTGACCTTTGTGAGACCTTTGGCATCATGAGGATCCGTATAAGTGGCACAAGTGTGAATCTTTTATGAAAATAATTGACATAAAAATGAAAAGAAACTGGCTCCCTCAATGATGCTGCACATCATGAAGGTGGTCCTCTTGCCCATTATTTTTTTTTAAGGTTGTTCAATGAAATGAATTAATAGGATTTTCTTTTACTTTCTGAGCAGTCTAGAGAGTTTAGTTGGAGGCAACAGGCCAACTTTTTGCAACTAGCCAATTGCTAGCCGACATGTGCGCACAAGATTTACAGTGTGTCACCCCAAATTCCAGATGCTCTTCCTATGAGACGAAACATTTAATGTAATGACAGTTATGTGCCTATCAAAATATTACCAATAGGCGTACAAAATAACACAATAGCTTAATAAACCTGAAAATACCAAATGTTCATATTTTGCTACAATGTTGACCATCTTGGATTTTGCTTCTAAAAATTGGAAACAGATTGTTTTGTTTTCAGAGGGGGTCCTAGAAATATAAAACACAAATTATCAAAGGGGCCAGCTCAGATTTGGGATGAGACACATCAGCTGGCCATATAGAGAGGTAAGCTTACGCAATGGTTTTATAGATGTCATGTTGAATTTTTATAAAATTTAAAGGATTTTTGAAAAAGTTCATGTAATGACTGACTGAACGGTCCTGTATACATCAAGAATATTAAAAATACAAGAAAAAACACTGACTTTAGAGACCTCAAAACACCAAACATGTCATTTTTGCTATATGTTATGTCAGCCATCTTGGATTTTGGTTCTAAAAATGAAGGGGGGAAATAGAATCAGGTAGTTTTGTATCCAGATGCTAAAAAACACCAATTCCAAAAATGTATATGACATGTTTCCTTCCATTACATTCAATTGTGTTAGAATCTGACTGCATATCCGCCATCTTGGATTTTGGGCGTTTCCACTTCGGGAAAAAAATGGAAACAGGTGGATTTGAAGACTATGGGGTTTGTAGTTGATAAAAAACACAATTTGGAAAAATCTATATGAAATGTTCCTAAACCTCTTTTTTCTGACATATCCACCTGCACTACTTCTTGGCTTTGAGGGCAAGGGTGGAAAGACTATTTGAGGACCAACCTTTCAGGATTTCCGGGAGAGCTTGGGACAACTGTGGTGTAAGTTACCTGTGCTTCATCCATTGTTTGATGGAGGCAGGTATATGTTTGCATACTTTTCATGCAAGTGTCAAAAAATTCCTGCAGTGAATGTTACGCAATAATCAATCCGCTCTGTCAGTCTGAACATGAACTTGACCATGTCCAAGGACTGCTTGGTTATGTCAGCTTGTAAACTTGTCAGGCCTTCCGTTTGATTGATCCCTTTTGCGATACATCATTCTCTCTACTCCACTAAACAGCAAATTTCCACTTGCACTTTGCCAAATGAAGGCCCTGTGTGGCTGCCCCTGCTCCTCCCTCTCATACAATTGCTCATAGTGTTAATGGAAGCCACACAAGAAAAAGGACCCTCCATCCATTGTGATTGAACAGGGATAAAGTGGGGGTATTTTGTGGCACCGAACTATAAGCTATTTGTAATTTGACAAGCTAACATTGTTTCTTAAAGGTTACTCATCTCCTGACGGGGGGTGAATCTAAACCGTGTTGCTTGAAAGAATGTGAACCCCTTGAGCAGTTCAAATGTTTCTGTTGTTGGCCTTGATTTTTCCATTAGCTGGTACATTTGAGGTGGAACTTGTGTAAGCAGCCCAAAACCATATGAAACATGGAATTAGGGTAGACTATGTGCAAAAGTAAGTGAATCCCCAGCTGCATTGTGTAGGCCTACGTCAAGCAGGTAGGCTAATTAGATTCAAGTGAATCACGTGTGTGTAAAAATAATTTCAGAACAATGAAATGAGACATTGGGAAATGACTGAAGTAAGCTCAGGCCTGGGCTACATCATCAGTAGGCTATTGCTTACATTTTTGATACATTTTTCCACAATGTAACATTTTGCGTTCTAATTAGTAAATGGTCATTTTAAAAACATGGCAATAAAGACTGTTGGCCAACGGTCCAAATCCCTAGGCAGTAGGCCTACTAGTAGTCGCCTTATGTGTGTTGCATTGTGGGAATGCATGTCTTCGACAGACTACAAACAGGCCTGAGGAATATTACAATGACAGATGAACACGGTTTAAAAAAATCCAGAGATAGAGCTCTAGGCATAATCAGGACTTTAAATTATTTTTTTTCGTCACCAGCCAAAATGACTAGTAGATGTTAATCTTACCTGCCAAACACACTGAGACTAATGGTTCAAAGTGGCCGGTAAGTTGGTTTTGTCTACCAGCCAAAGTGAAATTTCGCCAGCATTTGGCTGGTGTTAATTTAGAGTCCTCGATGCACTCAAACTGGCCGCACGCATCCAATAAAGTGGCGTTGGATTAATATTCACAGAAAATAGAAATGGGCTATCGTAGGCCTGGTGAGATGACCCGTGTAATGCATGGTCTGTCGTTCACTCCTAGTCGGCCAAGCAGCAAAACGAGAAAATCTTTGTCAAAGATTCTGAAGCTATTAAATGGCATTAGGCGTAGCCTACTTATTGTATTTAAGAACTAGGCTATCGGTCTGTGACTGCTGTGCTGACCTGTCCCTGTTGACTGTAATAGCCCAATAGTATTGTCTGTAGTAGGCTGCTTACTGCTGGTAAAAGCTGACCTCACCTTTTGTTTTTCCTGGATTATGTTTGAGAAGTCGGTGAACTTTTCCTAGAACCTTGCTGGTTTCACCTTCACAGACAGTGGCGCGCGCAGCAATCTTCCAACTCCTCGCATTAAAATTTGAATCCCCTAGGCCCGTAGGCCTATCACATTTGGCAATGGCAAAACGCTGCCCCCTTCTGACGAACATTCGCGACATACGTTTTGTCTAGAAATAAGCGACATTAGGTGGGTTGGTTGAAAGAATGACTCAGACGCACAACTTTGAACGAGAAATTTCTTTATAAAATGATATTTGAAAAACAACCGCAACAAAACAAAACAGAGCTTTTTAAACAATGGAGTAAATATAATAGAAAAAAATGTATTTGGCTTGATGCAAGAAATGAGTAAAGCACGCGCATAAAACGTCTTGTTCTGTCCAGGCATATGTCCTCTTGGTCTACTAACATGTCAGGTGTTGCAATAGCTTTCCACGACCTCTGTGCAAAAGGAAGCCCTTTATCGTTGATGTCTGAAGGCACACACTCACAAACACACACAACAAAATTAAATGAAACAAAACAAAAGGACAGTACAAAGGGACATAGAGATAAAGCAAGCCAACAAAATTTAGGGCAAGAAAAAACTTTTTTTTCTTTCATAAAAGTGAGTAAATTCAACTAGGGTATCTTAAAGGAGAACTTTAATGAGATCTATAAGGCTGATTTTTTTTTAATTCCCTGAATTTGGAGATCTGTCTGATTCTCTCTCTCTCTCTCTCTTTCTCTCAACAAACAATAACAACAAAGGTACATTACGAGTTATACTGTTATAGCAAAACCAACACGTAGAAGACTATACAGACATAAAATAATAGCATGATACATTCTATTATGTTATTCTAACCCATTATGTAGACCCAAACATAGTCATCAAACTGAAACAGAGAAAACGCAACACAGGCACACAATAAAAAATATTAATATCTGAGCAGGATGTGCTTTAGAGGTGTATTCATTCCAAGATGCCAAATTTTTTGATTCTTCATTGGAAAAAAAAGATACATACGAGACGACACACATCCGAAATATCCAATAAAAAAAAGTCCAAATGCACATCTACTAAATGCCAACTACTTAAACCTCTATCAAATAAGGCCTATATTGTCTTGTTTCAAATAAATGCTTTGGGTCTCTGAATGAGAAAACAACAGCACGACTGACTAAATTGTACATATACGTGTCGCTCTCTTCAGATTCAAATGCTATGTGTAAAACTACTATACATACATAGATATGCAAAATATATGTTCATATATCCTGGGCCCTCATCACCTCTCCAGTGCTCTAGGGTCTCTGCTACACAACAAAAACAGGCTGGCTGGCCTGTTCCAAGAACAAGATTTAAAGCTAAAGCAAAACCTAAAAGTTTTTTTCTCTTTTTTGCCGTAGAAAAGTTTTATTGCTTTTACATTGCTATGTCTGACTGCGCCTCAACACCTGAAACTTGACTGTCTTGGAGAGGTATGGCTGTATTTTCCCAATAATATGGTTATCTGCATATTTTGAGAGAATGAAGTTTGTGCATACTGATACATATAAATTGACACGCACACACACACACAAGCAGACAGACAGTCTCACACACACACACACACACACACACACACACACACACACACACACACACACACACACACACACACACACACACACACACACACACACACACACACACACACACACACACACACACACACCACACGCATTTGCATGCATAGGCAAACACGCACATACACATACTACACACACAATGGCTTTCTTGGTTGTGCAGACAGAAGGTGGTTCATATTGAAAACAGAAAAGAGGTCATTTTCTTTCCTCCATGCACTTGGAACCTATGCTGTTCCCGACCGACTGAACATAACATCACCCTACTGACCAGGCATGCCCTGGTACACTGCCTCACAATAGTGACAACACCGTCCACCTCACTGCGTATTCTCCACAGACAGCCATCTTAACTGGGCTACTACCGGATGCCCATGTAAATACCTGAAGAGAATGCAGGACAAAGATTACCCTGTCAAACCACCTGACATCAGTGCACGCATATCATCGATGCATAAACCATGTGGATACAGCATGCGGTCCATACTGCACAAGGGCTAGGACTTGACCGGCAACCATCCACATGTTTTTTTTTATATCAGTCTTCGCCTGAGCTCTCTTAAGGTTGTAGGGTAGCCACAAGTGACCAATGCTGCGTCCATTACGTCCACAATAAAATACTTTATGACATGTGGTTTGCAATGTTCCGGACAGCAGGAATGGAGCCACGGGGAAACACAGAGTGATTGGGCCTCAGCTGTAGGTGTGCATGTTGTATTAATCAAGCGAAAGGCTATAGTTAATCGTTTTCTGTTTTCTTGCCACGGTGTGAAAAACGTCACCACACTCTATGAGGTGACGACACAATCTGCTTCAGTATGAGTCCACCTCACTCAGAGAAGAGGTTCTTGCTGAAGTACAAGCTGAGAAACGAAGAAGAAATAAATACAACGAAGTCAAAACAATAAATACACTGAGCTCATAAAATGATGTTCCTCATCATCAGACCACTAATCAGGTGACTCCCAAATGGAAAGGATTTAAAACAAAATGGATTCCCCAAGAGGTTTTTCAAGCCATGAGGGGGAGATGCAACAAAGCAATGAGACGATCACACTGAACCAGGGCACACTGAGATGTTGGTAGGAATGCAAAAATATGACAAAACATGGACTTAATGTAACAGTTAGATCAGACAGAAGGGGAAAGGGGATTACCCTCATGTAACTTGGTGATTCCCATATCTGTAAAACCTCATGTAACACACACACACACACACACACACACACACACACACACACACACACACACACACACACACACACACACACACACACACACACACACACACACACACACACACACACACACACACACACACGTGTGCTTGAACACTGTTCCGGCCAGCAGGCACGCTCCTCTGAAGCACTCGTCTCATATTGCTTCCATCATGGCCAAGAGCCTGCATGGGAATTATTATTATGTCTCTGAGCGTTCATTCGCTGACTATCGCCATTCAATTCCATGGCGGAGCCTTCCAAAAGCTCCCCTCTTCCACTCTTCCCTCCATCCTCTCTCTCTTTCCCCCTCTCTCTCTCCATTCCTCCCTCTCTCTCTCTCCATTCCTCCCTCTCTCCCTGCTGGCTGGGAAGTAAATGCTACGGCTAAATTTAGCTTTCCCCTTTTGAGATCAGACAAAAGTAATGGCTTGGTGATGCTTGGTGACGGTAGCTAGTGTTTGGTGGTGTCCATGGAGAGGGTCATTCAGCGAGACTGAGACGACAGAGGCGTAGCCACCGGTCAGGTGACAGTTTTGGTCCTTTTAGAGAGAGTTGAGCCCTGAGTCAACCATTTTGGCCTGTTCGTTCATTTCAACGGCAGTCAGTCACACACATACTCCATATCAACAGTAAGGGGACTGCTGGATATAAACAGGTGTGAGGTGTGCATGTGTGACTGTGTGAATGATGTCTGTGAAAACTGAGTGCATATGTCAAGCCTGTGACGAGATGAGGTTGAGAGGCTGTGTGTGTGCATGTGTGTGTGTGTATGTGTGTGTGCTATAGCCGTAACTGTGGTCCCAAGCTGACATCGCCATCTCCAAAATGTTTACAAAAGTGGGTACCACCCAATACAGATTGAGAAGGATCTAGGGAGTAGGAAGTAGGAACTAGGGAGTAGGGACCACTCTAACGTAGGCCAACCTTGCCTCAGAACACAGTCTAACTAGACGTTGAGTTGTATGGGGTGCTTTCCAAGGCAGGGTTGCCAGTCTGTCATTAAAAAGTTGGACTCGTGTTTGCACATCGACATGTGCACATCAACATGTGCACACATGTAAAGCGAAAAAACGAAAACAAAAACAAACAGAACGAAACAAAACAAAAAACATAAACATGACCATATATATGAAAAAGGGCAATATTATAATATAAAGGCTTATATACCATTAGAAAGACGAAACAATAAAAAATAAATGTCAAATAAAATAGCAGTCACTTTTTTTTTTTCAAAGGACACCGATGGAAGATTGGTGCTTTATCATCATCATAACAACTCTTTTTTTCCTCAAAACATGCTGCATTGTGGGTACTGGAGTTTTTTACCCTCATATCTTGAAAGCACCTATGACGTATGTAGTGTGTGTGTATTTTTCTTTTTTTGCATTTCCTCTATGGAGTAAACAAAGGTTTGGTGTTACCAAGCACAGTGATTGGTATGGCACTGTAGTGTCACTTCTTGTCGTTCGTTCATTCGTTCGTTCTCTTCGTTTCCTCTGGCCTCTTCCTGTCCAGAGGAGTTTGGAGGCGTGTAGTGCTTTCCTCTATCCGTGTCTCTTTGATTTTCTTTTCATTCATTAAGTATGCACTAGCTTATGATCTCAAGCATGTGTGTCTGTCTGTCTCTTCTTTGTCTGAGTAAATTTCAAAAGGACAAAAAAACAAACAACCCCTAGCAAGTATGCCTTATCGAATGAGATGGACCTGTTCCTGTAAGAGTGCAGAGAAATTCATTCTGTGTGTGTTTGTGTATGTGTGTGTATATGTGTAAAAGTATGTGTGTGTGTGTGTGTGTGTGTGTGTGTGTGTGTGTGTGTGTGTGTGTGTGTGTGTGTGTGTGTGTGTGTGTGTGTGTGTGTGTGTGTGTGTGTGTGTGTGTGTGTGTGTGTGTGTGTGTGTGTGTTTCAAGTACACACCCCTCATGCTCATGAGACATAAATACGACACTAGGGGGATGCATACTGCCGCACCTATGTAAGTCAAGTTTGTAAAGGAGTTCAGACAAGTCGATAGAGATTTAAAACACACTCCCTCCCTCTATTCCATCCCTCTCTCTACTGTATCTATCACTCCATCCCTGTCTCCATTCCTGTCCTGCGTCACTGGGCACGTCCCGTGGCCCCTTTCCTGGCAGGGTCGGGTGGCATGGCGAGTCCCCAGGCCTCGTCGTCGCTGTCCCCAACCCGCTCCCTATCCACATTGGGGTCCTCCTCCTCATCCTCCTCCTCCTCCAGGGCCGACTCTTCCTCCTCGCGCTCCCGCTTGATGGCCTGGACGGCGGGGGGAGCGGCTGAGCCACTACCCCCAGCGCCGCTGCTGCTGCCTGGGGTGGAGGTGGTGCTGGTGCTGGCCTTGCTGCTGCTGCTGGTGGAGCTACTGGAGCTGGAGCTCTCTCTTCCGGCGGCCACTGCAGCAGCGGTGGCAGCCTCGGCAGCGGCGGCTTCCTCGAACATCTCGGGGTTCTCCAGCATCTCACGGATCAGGGGCGGCATGGGGCCCGGGATCTCCGTCTTCAGTGTGACGGCGCGCTCGGCTCCTGGAGAGAGAGATAGACATATATTGCATGGGTTTAGGCCGAAGAAAATGCAGACACGGTGCTATGTACTGTATGTCTACTTATGTAAATGCACGTATGCACACAATTGTTAGGACATTTTGTCATGGGATCATCCATGCCACGTACTCTAGGTCCAGGTATCCAAAAGCCTATGTCCAAAATAACCGTAAAACGCTTAGTCAGCTTGGTGTAATGTAATGTACTGTATGTAATGTAGTGCATGTCAGCACACGTATGTGCATGAGTGCATGAGTGTGTTTTGTGTGTGTGTCTGTCTGTCTTTACATTATTTACCGATCTGGTGACCTAACTTTTTAGGGGCTTTTACGTCTTTATTGGACAGGGGCAGTAGGGAAAGTGCGACAAGCAATGAGCGGGAAAGATGGGAGGAAGGACAGGTCCTCCCCCCGCTATAACAGCACAGCGCCTTAGCCGTTTGAGCCGTGGCCAGGTGACCTACCTTTGGTGCTGATGCCGCGGAGGTCGGTGACCTTCATGAGCATGCGTGGGAACATGTGTGGCTTGTTGGGCCGGCGACGGCGAGCGTACAGCTTCAGGGCCTCCAGCAGCGGCTCCTGCAGACGGTCAACCTTCTCCGGCTCCTCCAGGTCCTGGCGATCTGTAAGCCGGCCAATCACGTGCACAGGGAGTAGAGTCAGTAATCCAATCATAATTGTCGATCACAACAACAGCTGACCAGTCACAGAGATGTGTGAGGAGTTGGTGGTGACCGTTCATAGAATAGTAAGTGTAAAACAGCTTCAATAAGGTCACTTGAGATCATTGAAAAGCAAATAGCCACAATTAATTGAATTCATACAATGAATCAAACCTGCATCAAATGTCAGACATCATACTGAAGTATTTAATTCAAAAGATTAAAAAATGTTATACATTCAGGACCAAACACACACGCGCGCACGCACACACGCACACAACACACACAACACACCACAAACGCAATGCAATGCAATGCAATGCAATGCAATGCAATGCAACGCAACGCAACGCAACGCAACGCAACGCAATGCAATGCAATGCAATGCAATGCAATGCAATGCAACGCAACGAAACGCAACACAACACAACACAACACAACACAACACAACACACACAAACTCCTCCATCCACCATCCAGCCATACCTCCACAGATGAGGCAGATGGCGCTGAGGAGTCCGGTCTCTGTGTCATCCATCTCCAGAGGCAGCAGCTGGCCAGCGAAGGCGAACACCAGGTCGGTCAGCGGGCCAAAGCCGGCGTTGTGCATCTGCGTGCGGTTCAGCGTCAGGCCGTCTGAGAAGGTCATGGTGTCCTGCTCAGGAGTGTAACGTGTGCAGATACGCAGCATCTGATGGGAAGGAGAGGAGAGGAGAGGAGAGGAGAGGAGAGATGAAGAGAGGAGAGGAGAGGAGAGGAGAGGAGAGGAGAGGAGAGGAGAGGAGAGGAGAGGAGAGAGATGAGGACAGAAGAGGAGAGAGGAGAGGAGAGGAGAGGGGAGAGATGAAGAGAGGAGAGGAGAGGAGAGGAGAGGAGAGGAGAGGAGAGGAGAGGAGAGGGGAGAGATGAAGAGAGGAGAGGAGAGGAGAGAGATGAGGACAGAAGAGGAGAGGAGAAGAGAGGAGAGAGGAGAGGAGAGGAGAGAGATGAGGAGAGGAGAGGAGATGATATGACAGGAGGAGAGGATGGGAGGTGAGGAGAGAAGAGGACAGGACACGATGAGAGGATGAGTGGTACCAGAGTGTAAGTGAGCAAAGGAGACAGAGGGGTAGAGGAGAAAAGGACAGAAGGAAGGTGAAATGAGAAAAATAGAAGATAGATGGAGGGGCAAAAAGAGGGGGAGGGGTGGATGAGAATAGAGGACAAGGTGAATAAGACACCGGGGATACCACAGGGGAGAGGAATAAATAGAAAAGGACAAAGAGCAAATCAGAGAGATAAAGACAATTGAGAGACACAAAGACAGAAGACAGAAGAAAGCCAAGGAGAGACCAAAGGGACAAAGAGAGAACGTTAACAATCCTTTACAGTGAATCATGGATGTACATGTTGTGTTTCATAAGACAGTTTTACTTTTACTGTCGCCGATAAATGTGCTCTGGGTCATTGTACCCATGTATGTGGTTATATGTCCAATTACGATTATTAATTAGCCTACTACAATGATTTTTGCATTTATCTGTACTCTATGCTTCTCATATTTGTATGACCGCATGCTGTTTTATGATATGCATGTTTATTTATCCAGATTTACTGTATTATTAACTACATCAATGAATGTTTTTGCAATTTGTTAAATCCTTTTGGTGTAATGGGTTATAACAGTCTGTGCTATGGGCAGCAATTTCTCAATTTCTAACCAGCATGGTATAGGCCTGCTGATTTCTGCCGTGTTTTTCATGTGTTTATGTACTCCACTTTCAACTGAGTACATATTTTGTAATATGTGGATATATTGAGTTATTCAGTTTAATGTTCAGCGAAGGAAACCAGAATTCATACATGCATTTCCTAGTACAGTATGCCACAGAAGTTAGTACACCCCTCACATGTTTGCAGATTTGTTTGTATATATTTTTTAGGACAACATTAAAGAAATTTCACTTCGACA
>NC_085870.1:44417453-44419953 GCF_034702125.1 Engraulis encrasicolus | reverse complement strand
AATCCTCTGTGTTTGTGTGTGTGCATGTATGTGTGCGTGCATGCATCCGTGTGTGTGTGTTTGTGTGCGTGCGCGCGCGCGCGTGTGTGTATGTGTGTGTGTGTATGTGTGTGCGTGCGCGCGCGCGCGCATGTGTGTGTGCGTGTGTGTGTCCACATGTGTGTCGAAGAGACTCACCTTCTTTGGACATGCCGACCTCAAAGCACTTCTGCAGGCGGCAGTACTGGCAGCGGTTGCGCGTCACCTTGTTGATCTGGCAGTTCTTGTCGCGGTGGCAGGTGTACACCATGTTCTTCTGGATGCTGCGGCGGAAGAAACCCTGTGGAGCACAGTAGCACAGCACAGTGAGACACATACACACACACACACACACACACACACACACACACACACACACACACACACACACACACACACACACAGGCACGCATACACACACACACACACACACACACACACACACACACACACACACACACACACACACACACACACACACACATGCACACAGGCATGCACACACACACACACACACACACACACACACACACACACACACACACACACACACACACACACACACACACACACACACACTCACACACACACACTGTATGGAGAGACAGAGGAGATGGACAGAAGGTAAGGTAGATGGAAAGACATTGACGGAGAGCTAAAGGGAAATTGTGGAGAGAAAAAAGCAAATGATGACATGGACACGGGAGGAGAAGAAGAGTTGTTTGGTGGAGGATGAAAGGGACAGGATAGAGGGAAAAGAGTTGAATGACGGGAAGAGAAGAGAAGAGAAGAGAAGAGAAGAGAAGAGAAGAGAAGAGAAGAGAAGAGAAGAGAAGAGAAGAGGAGAGAAGAGGAGAGAAGAGAAGAGAAGAGAAGAGAAGAGAAGGGAAGAGAAGGGAAGAGAAGAGAAAAGAAGAGAAGAGAAGAGAGGAGAAGAGAAGAGAAGAGAGAGGACAGTAGCGAGAGGAGAGGGGAGAAGAGAGGAGAGGGGAGGGGAGATGAGAGGAGAAGAGAAGAGAAGAGAAGAGAAGAGAAGAGAAGAGAAGAGAAGAGAAGAGAAGAGAAGAGAAGGGAAGAGAAGGGAAGAAAGTAGAATGATTTGACAAGAGAGAGTAAAGGGGTCAGATGGGGTCAGTGAGGACGGACAACATAGAAATTGTGTGTGTGTGTGTGTGTGTTTGTGTTTGTACATGCTGTACACACGCAGTCTTTGTAAATTTACGGCCAAAAGCGTCAAGCTCAAGTTTAACAATAGACTCAGCAAGCGCCTGGCATCCGCAGTGCGTGGGTGTGAGGCAACCGTAAACAGTGCATCTCAGGTGCTTGCTACATTTATGTGGCTGCATATTATATGATAACGCGCACATAACTGTGACATTCCACATCTGCGCCACATTGCCCACCATGCCACAGCCGCCCTGCGCAGGGATGCTGCGTCGACATTGTGACACAACTGGCGGGCGCCATGACGCCTGGACGATGCTCATGTCGAGAGTTTACACCAGGGCACGACTACCAGTAACAGTTAAATACATGGCGTCCACAAATTTGTTCATTGTTATTTACATATTAGTTTTGTTTATACAGACCCAAAAATACATATTGGCTTTCAGTGTTTGGTTTTCCCCCACTTTTTTTTTTTATTTGGGGCGTGACGTGCGGGCGACAATGTCGGCTCCTATGCGGGACTATACAGTGGCACAGCCAGTAGCCTGGAGCAGAGCATAACGCAGTAAGGGGAGGAAGGAAAGCGACCCCAGTGGAGAGCAGTCTGGCCTTTCCTGTGGGCACACAGTAAGCGACAGGCCGAATCCGAACTGGATGCCCTCAATAAAAGGCAAAGCCCGGGCCTGGGCCTCCATTGTCCTCCTGACTGCCTGGCTGGCTGACTGGGGCCTACTGGGTAAGGGCAGGGTAGCGGCCAGGGAGAGCTGAATCACTCCACTGCACTGTCAGAGAAGCCAAGAGCAGGAGGGAAAACAATTGCTGCATGTGTTTGGGTGCAGTCTGAAGTTTGGCCACAAGGGGGCATCATGACAGGAAAACACACACTCGCTCTCTCTCGTGCGCTCTCTCTGAGCACTGCTGGCTGCTGCAGATTTGGACTTGAGCGGAGTTCATTTTGGAGAGCGGGTGACCCCAGCCAAAGGATATCTGAGGCCAATGGCAAGTTTTTCCTCGCTTGCTTGCTTCGGTACACTTCTCAGAATGGCACAGCTCTGCAAATAATTATGGCACTACTCCCTGCTGTCTCTTAAAGTTGTTTATGTCCTCCTGATCAACATCTAACATTGTGGTTTTAATGTAAAAAGCGCAACAACAAAAACAGTGCAACAGTTCATTATGTAACCATGTAGCCCATTAGTTCTATGAATACTTCTATGTCAAAGTTTAGACTTTTTGGTACAGTCTGGAATTGCTATATTTCACTTCTTAACATGTCGCTCAATAACATTAAAAAAATGAATAGTAATTCCATGCA
>NC_085870.1:44407453-44412453 GCF_034702125.1 Engraulis encrasicolus | reverse complement strand
TTGGCGTTGACTGAGAGATCCTTTCACCATCAGCTAAGGCCACCACCACCACCAACCAATACACTGAAGCTCTTAAGGCTCTCTCTTTTTTACTGCCCATTGCCAACCCCGCCGGCTCTGCTACTGCCATTATTGCAACTCATTCTACATCTGTGGCCACAGCTAATACCTTCACTGCCACTGAGCCCATTATCCTAACAGCCACTGCTGCTGCTGCTGCTGCTGCTGCTGCTGCCGTGGACGTGCTTGTTAAACTCCAAAGCTGAATGCCTCCTCAATTTAACTAATGGGAAAAACTAGACTGGCGGCCATTTTGTTTCCCCTCCCGGGTATAGTATGATGAATTGGAACTAGCTAGTCCAATCATCTCTGATTCGTAATTGTGTGGTCTGTTAGGTGGAAATATTTTCTTTTTTCGAATTACCGGCTGGTGAATATGGTCTTTTCTTTTTTTCCCCATGGTTTATTTAGAAACTTTTCTTATTACATTCAGAAGGTTCAATTGGAATAAAATACATTCTGGTATAAAAATAAAGCGTGAAATATCTTAAACAATACTATAAGATATGCTCTTTTCTTTACATACAGTGTTAATTCACACTGTTAAGCCATATACTTTTGTCCGACACATGGTGCTATGGGCAATATTTTTTCTCCCTACAACCGGGGGCGCTGACAGCTTTGGCTGGGCCCGGGACAAAGCCATCTGAAAGGGCCCCCCGTCATATACATGCAATGTAACTGGGAATCCATTCTGGGCCTCTTGTCTCCCTGAGCCCGGGACAACATACCTCTTTGTCCCCCCTGTCGGCTGCCCGGCCTACAATTACATTTATAAGAAGCTTGGTAGCTTTTATTTAAGTCAAAATGTCAAATCATCTATATACCATATACAATATAAATGTGTATATAACAGCTATATACTTGGCCTACAATTGTCAATTGTGTGGTCTCTTATATTTAAAAAACTGCTTGTTTTCTTCCAATGGCCTGTTAGGTATTTTTATTGAGGTTGTCTCCTGACCCAGATGCCTTTTTTTTCGTCTGATTTTTCCACTGGGTCCCTCTGCAGTCACCGCTGCCAAACAAATGTGAAACCTGTTCTGAAAAGCACGCACACATGCACACATATATAAACACACACATACTCGCACGCAAAACACAGAGACACACGCAAAACACAGACACACACTCAAAACACACACACGCGCACGCGCAGGAACGCAGACACGTACACACGCACACACACACACAGCCTCACAACACATTTCATTTGAATGCTCTTGCTTCAGTGGTAGCCAACGGAGCATCCAGGTCCATCCAAGGACACATTCCCACAACATCTACAAATTTACATGCAAGCCTCCACTGAAAACCCAAACGCTACAAACCACTATTTCAACGTGACCTTTATATTTGTCTCTGTGTTATTTTCTTTCCGCATGATTTGCCCTTGCAGCCCTGTGTGTGGATAGCTGGCATGAACGCACCACTCGTTTGCGCTTTCGTTCTATTCAGCATCCTGTTTCGAGTGAGTAGGCACGTCTATTAAAAGTAACAATGAGCTCTATGTGAAGCACTGTACCATAAAAGGCCATTATGTGGGCTGGCACTGGGGCAGATTCAGGTGTTCTGCTCCACTCCGCAACCTTGTCAGTGTCGACTTATGAGGGGGTGATGAGGAATGTGTGTGTGTGTGTGTGTGTGTGTGTGTGCGTGAGTGTGTGTGTGTGTGTGTGTGTGTGTGTGTGTGTGTGTGTGTGTGTGTGTGTGTGTGTGTGTGTGTGTGTGTGTGTGTGTGTGTGTGTGTGTATTTGTGCTTTCGTGCGCGTGCGGGCGCGTGTGTGTGTGTGTGCATGTGTGCGTGCGTGCGTTTGTGTGTGTGCATTTGTGTGTGTGCATTTGCGTGTGTGTGTGTGTGTGTGTCTCTGTGTGTGTGTGTGTGTGTGTGTGCGCGCGTGCGTGCGTGCGTGCGTGCGTGCATGCGTGCGTGTGTGTGTGTGTGTGTGTGTGTGTTGTGTGTGCTGAGTAACCTGAGCAAAGTGTTTATGCAGTAACATTAGACCTGGCAGCTTTTTCTGTTTATACACCAATAATGCTGGAAAAGCTCTGAGAAACGCGCGAGGAAAAACAAGCGGCGCTGTCAACAGGCCAAGACACAATGAGCGAGTGCGAAGAAGGAAAGACAAGTGATTGACAAGGAACAAGGAGGAGGGGGCAGGGGGTTGGAACGCAGGATAGACAACCACTGCAAAGTGGGAGAAGAGAGGGAAAGAGCAAGGAGAGAGAGCAAGATAGACAGAAATGGAAAAAGAGAGAGTACGATGAAGAAGAAAAGTGGATAAAGACAACGAGGCAAAAAAAAGTCAGAAAATGAGAGACAGCGAAATCAAGAGCGAGAAAGGCTGATAGAAAGAAAAGAGAGAGAGATTGAAATAGAGAGAGAGAGAGGGATGAAAGAATGACAGACAGAGAGGTAATATGAGTGAGGAGGCTGGTCTTAGGACTGCAGTGGATTAAGAGGTAATGGAAAAGGTGTTACGCCGGGATGGATGGGAAGGCACTCTATTCAGAGCGGCCTGTCAGGAGCTGTCATCAGCCATACAAGGACTCACATTCGCTATTATTAGACTGGAAAGGAAACTACGAGCCGCCGTCCTGAAAAACTCCTCTTTTTCTACCCATCTATCTCATGGCCGTCTCTCTCTATCTCTCTCTCTCTCTTTTCAATCCCATATTCTTTCAACATTCTTTATTCTTTGTCCTCCATCTTTTTTTCTTTCCTTCTCTCTCTCTCTTTCTGACTAGCTCTGGTTTCTGCAAGCAATTCCTCCCCCAAAACGAAAAAAAAAACCACTGGTGTCAATGCAACAAGTAAATGCATCTATTTTGTAATGGTAACGCATTAACCCATTCTTATCTCCCTCCTCATCTCCATTATCTGTCGGCATATCTGTTGACTCAGGACCTGGCCTGTCGTGTCTGTCTCCTGCTCTCATCGCGTCTCTGTTTAGAAAACAAACATGCGTCTCTGAAAGCAGAGCTGCATGCGGCTCATCAGCTACAGGAGCCGGGCCCGCTCCTCCCGGCGCTCCATTTGCATCACAATCCCTGTGTGTTGAGTCGAGTCGAGTCGACTGCACTGTGTGTGTGTCATGTGTCGTGTATGTGTGTGTGTGTGTGGTGTGTGTCGAGTCATCAGCACTGTGTGTGTGTGTGTGTGTCGTGTGTCGTGTGTCGTGTGTCGTGTGTGTGTGTGTGTGTGTGTGTGTGTGTGCGTGTGCGTGTGCGTGTGTTGAGTGCATTGTGTGTGTGTGTGTGTGTGGTGTGTGTGTGTGCATGCATGAGTGTGTGCGTGTGTGTGTGTGTTTAATTGTAGTGGTGGCAGTGGTGAAGGTGGGCGCGGGGGGGGGGGGGGGTTGGTCAGATAGGCTACATTATTGGATGGAGGAGGTCTGCTTCCATTCTGCTTAAGTGGGTCCATCATCAGGCCCCCGGCGGGCTTTTGTGCGAGCCCTCCGCGCCGCGCTATCATCTCTCTCTTAATCCTCTCGGCTTCTCACCTTCTCGCTGCTGATCTGGGACCAGCGTCGAGTGCTAATCTCCTGGCCTGCCGGTTAACAGCAGGGGAGAATGAGAATGGCAGAGGCTGCTGCCCGCAGGTCGGTGTGTGTTGTCGGCGGGAGACAAAAAGCAGAGGGCCCCAGGCAGCCGGCCCCAGGCCCGGTCCGGCAGCCAGTTGCCAGGGGAAGATAGCCGCCCCCCCTACGCCTCATCATTGCCTTTCAGTAATCCTCCTCGTGACATGAACACCTCTTCCCCTCCATCACTCTCTCTCTCTCTCCCTCTCCCTCTTTCTCTCTCTTTCTGTATATCTCTTATTCCAGCCTATCTCTCCTATCTCTTCCACTCCCCCTTCCTCCTCTGCCTCATACACATACACATACTATCTATCTCTCTTTATCACCCTCCCTCCTGCTCCCTCTCTTCCTCCCTCTCTCTCTCTCTCTCTCTCTCTCTCTCTCTCTCTCTCTCTCTCTCTCTCTCTCTCTCTCTCTCTCTCTCTCTCTCTCTCTCTCATGCTATCACCCTCCCCATTTCATCCCTCCCTGTCCTCCCTGTTTCTCTCTGTCATCACTCAGAGCTAGGCTGAAGGCAGGCGGGTGGTTAGGCGGGTGGATGGGCACTAAGGGCTGACGTCTTGTCCAGTGCTTGGCCTATGTCAGCCGAGGCCAGGCTAGCCTGCACACTTCACACATGCCTGCTGCCTCATAGGCCACTACAATAAGACTGACATGGAATAAGCGCTGAATAATCGAGAGGCAAAGGCAAGAACACACTCACACTCACACACTAGTGCACACACTTAAAGGTGAGGTTGCAGGTATGACATCACGTTGGGGGAACTCCCCCAGGATTCTAAGATTCTACATAGACTCCTATGAGCCTGCGGAACCCCCAACGTGATGTCATAATAGTAAATTTTCTTAAAATGGTTAACCTGTAACCCCACCTTTAATTGCACGCACAGCCACACACACACATGCATGTGCTCACAAACGTGCACACATATTGCGTTACACCTCTATTTCCCTGTTTTATTAAAACTGTCATAATAAATAACTATAAATTCATGAGATATTGTAAATAATATTAGATGAAGTGTACACAGTATACACACTCAGTACACACAAACTCTCCCTTTATCATTGATTCCTATTAGATTTTTTTGTATATTTGGGAGATATGATTTGCCGATTTGAAAGGGAATTGTGAAATCTGAATGTGACATTTGAAAATTGTGTGGTATCAAAAAACCTGTGTAACCAGCTTAAAAACACTGTTAATAGAATTAAGTGCTCTGTTGTATATTCGTCGAAAAGGAGTAAAGAAATCAATTATTACTTTTTTTAATAGTTTGGAAACACTTTACCAGCACAGTAACATAGACACGCAAATTCACACACACACACATGCACACATACACACGCACACACATG
>NC_085870.1:44387453-44392453 GCF_034702125.1 Engraulis encrasicolus | reverse complement strand
AGAGTGAGTGAGAGAAGGAGAGAGGGAGAGGGAGAGGGAGGGGGGTAAAGTAGGCGGGAGTACTGCTGGTTGGCCGGAGCGCACAAAACTCTCAACTCTCTCTCTCTCTCTCTCTCTCTCTCTCTCTCTCTCTCTCTCTCTCTCTCTCTCTCTCTCTCTCTCTCTCTCTCTCTCTCTCTCTCTCCCTATTCTCCCTCTGTATTTCCCTGGTGATTACACCCCCACAAATCTAGCCCTTCATTCGCATCATATTTCATAATTTTACAAATGAAAACAAACAATGCCCCTCCTTTCCCCAGCTTCTCTTGCTCTCTCTCTCTCTCTCTCTCTCTCTCTCTCTCTCTCTCTCTCTCTCTCTTTCTCTCTCTCTCTCTCTCTCCCCTTCCCTCTCACCCCCTCTTTCCTTCTCTTTCAACACTCACAGTCCCCCCACTCTCTCTCTCCCTCTCTCTCTGCAGATGGCACCCATGCATTCCTAGCCAAAGCAGTGTGTTCATGTGTCATGCTTGCTTGTTCAGTTCAAGTTTGGGGCTGGAATGATTAAAATGTGCCAAAAAGGAAATAAAGGGGGGAAACTAAAAATAACACCCAGACAAATAGACTGTGTGAAAATAGACCAGATGTGTACATTTCTCATTGTGTCCACACCACACGGTCAAAAAAAGAGGTCACACACGCAAGCAAGCAAAAAAAAAAAAACTAGCTGAAGAAATGCGGTGAAAAATGAATCATTATGTCCGCCATGTCCACTGTACGTGCATTCATAAAGCCCTCGCTGTCACCATTGAGATTTCAGCACACCCTCCTTCTCCCGGCCTCTCATCATGTCTTTTATGTAGATTCAGCGACGGACAGAGACATCAAACTGAGTCCTTTTGCTGATCCCATCGGAGGATCAAAGACACTAAATAAACAGTCGAACAGAGAACAGCAAGGGCCTCCCTATAGGATATCCGTACGTGCTGCGCATGCCCGTGCGTACTGTAGCATTGCTAGCATGGGAAGGAGGCCGGCATTGGACCTATGATCCCCACCACACACACACACGCACGCACACACACACACACACACACACACACACACACACACACACACACACACACACAGACACACACACACACACACACACACACACACACACACACACACACACACACACACACACACACACACACACACACACACACACACTAACCCCAACACCCCCACCAGCCAGCCAGCTGTAGCAATTCTGCTTCAAATGAAAGAGAGAGAGAGAGAGAGAGAGAGAGAGAGAGAGAGAGAGAGAGAGAGAGAGAGAGAGAGAGAGAGAGAGAGAGAGAGAGAGAGAGAGAGAGAGAGAGAGAGAGAGAGAGAGAGAGAGAGAGATTTTGTGCTGAATTAAAGAGGCTCATATTTACAATTGTAGCAGATCGCGATTCATATCAATTCCCACTGCTCCACTGTCTGCCGGCTTTTCCACGCCGGGGTCTCGCAAGGCCACTGTCCCGGCATCCTTTTGGCTTGGCCACCGCCCCTCACAATGTCAACATGTCCACTTTCCCATAAAACACAATCACCACAGTGGCAGTGGGGGACTGAAACACCACCATCATCATCATGATCATCATCATCATCGCACAGGACAGTTTTCTTTATCTGTCAGACAGATTTCATAACCTCGGCCCCTGCCCCGTACACGGAGAACAGCCATTCATCCCTATTGCGGAGCAACAAAAGCAGCTTTTGTCTGCCTCTCCATGGAGCTCCAGAGAGGGTAAGCAGCCCTAGCAGGCAGACAAGCAGGCAGGCAGTCAGGCAGACAGGCAGGAAGGCAGACAGGCAGGCAGGCAGGCAGTCAGGCAGACAGGCAGGAAGGCAGACAGGCAGGCAGGAGAGTTTGTGTCATTCCACTCAAAACTGAATTGTTACACACACACATTTTATCCTCTTCTCTCTCACACACACACACACACACACACACGCACGCACGCACGCACGCACACACACACACACACACACACACACACACACACACACACACACGCACGCACGCACACACACACACACACACACACACACACACACACACACACACACGCACGCACGCACACACACACACACACACATTACATTGCCATTGCCATTGTCACTACATGGTGCGTCTCACCTGCTTTGAAACGTGTGTGTGCGTCTGTGTGTGTGTGTGTGTGTGTGCGTGCCTGCGTGCATGCGTGCGTGTGTGTGTGTCTGTGTGTGTGCGTAAATACGTGCAGATCATGCATGGCATGCCATGTAGTAGCTGGTGAGTGGTGCGTGCTGTGGTGTGGTGTGGTGTGGTGGATCATTGCAGACTGCAGAGGAGAGGAGAGTGCCCCTTGCACATGACAATGACCCGCGCTTCAAAGTCAGTGGAGGGAGCCAGGACCTGGCTGATGAATGGTACCTCATGCTGAGAGCTAATGGCTGTGGTCTAGCCAGCCTCCCCCAACACTCCCTCCCTTCCTCCCCTAGCTTCCCCTCTCCCTTCTGGGCTCTTTCCCCCTTACCACCTACTCCTCCTCCTCCTCCTCCTCCCTCCCCCTCCTCCTCTACACAGAGCCAGAGTGACTGACAGGTTGAAGTGTAGCCCCACCTAGAGGTGACATAGGTGAAGTGACACAGGATGTAGGCCTATATATGTGGTCTGTGTCTCATTGACAGGCAAAGGCATAGTGTAGATTCGACAGCAGACGATGGCAAACTCAGGCCTGGGGGCCACATGCACCCCCCTGAGCCAGTTCATGGCCCCAGAGCCCTAAACAGAAAGACAACTTTTAAAGTGACACTGTCCCATTTTTGGAAATAAGCTTATTTTACACCTCCCCTTGAGTTAAATAATACGGTTTTAATCTTCTCTTATTATATGGTTGTGACGTCATCTGTCGAATGCTCCATTCATTTCAACGGGGCTCCCCAACGTTCGGACGTCTGTTATTTTTCGATAACGGACGGGTTGGTCTATAACAGACCGCTGTCAATGGCAACAAGACTTTTCACTGCTAAAGCGACTTTTCAACAAGACTCTAATCAGCTGCTGTGATAGACAGCACCCGTTGTCCTGGCTACCGCTGTCAATGGCAACAAGACGTTCACTGCTAAAGCCACTGGCTTGTATACAAGTCAGTGGCTAAAGCGAATGTTTCATATCACTCCGCAGGGGGTCCGGTCTTTTGTCACTCTAATCAGCTGCTGTGATAGACAACACCTGTCCTGGCTAGCCTACTGTACCTAGCTGTTGCCTAGCGGTGTTCCACAACGGCACTGTTTTGTTTTGCGCAGCAACAATCTTAACATTAAATAGGTCTAAAATGTCCCCGCATGTGTGAATCATTTAAGTATATCCATATAATAAGCGGGTTAACTTTCGGCGAGTCGGTCGCTTTGTGGAATAGCAGCACTTCAGAGAGAACAAGACCCCTCCGCTCCGCGTCGGGGTCTAAAGATTCTCTCTGTCGTGCTGCTATTCCACGGTAGCGACCTTCTCGCCGAACGTTAACCCTTACCTATACTTTCAAACGTTCTCTGCGTATGGCAGTGCAAATTTTACCTCCAAGCTAGCATTTAACATTGAGTCCTATGAGACCAGTTAGCACCAGCTGGTCTCATAGGACTCAATGTTAACTGCTAGCTTGGAGGTAAAATTTCCAGTGCCATATCCAGGTAACGGATGAAAGTACAGGAGAACGGTGAAACCCTATTATTTAACTCAAGGGGGGGTGTAAAATAAGCGTATTTCCAAAAATGGGACAGTATCACTTTAAATCAAAATTCAAACGGTTACGCAACATTCTTAAAATGCTACCTAAAACAAGAGTCTTACAAATTTACGATTAGCCAAAGACACGTCTCAACTAAATACATGGCAGGCAGGCAGGCAGGCAGGCAGGCAGGCAGGCAGGAGAGCTTGTGTCATTCCACTCGAAACAGTCTGAATTGTTACATACACATATTGTTTCCTCTTCTCTCTCCCACACACACACACACACACACACACACACACACACACACACACACACACACACACACACACACACACACACACACACACACACACACACAAACACACACACACACACTCTCACACACACACATACAGAGACACACACACACACACACACACACACACACACACACACACAAACACAAACATGCGCGCACGCACACGCACACAAAAAAAGTTTATTTGACCTCTTCTACAGCATATTGTGTACATAATGACTACCGTATACACACATACACACACACAGACACACACGCAGTCACACACACATATACTCATAGACAAGTTTGTTTGAACTATTGCACTGCATTCAGCAGTCTGCGGGCACACAAACACACACACACGCACGCACACACGCACGCACGCACGCACACACACACGTACGCACGCATACACTCACGCACGCACGCGCTGAGAAGACATCCATGAATGATATCCCCATAATCTCATAATGGAGTCTAGATGTATAAACTAGGACTTGACCACTCGCCCACTTAAACACAGATCAAGATATATTATCATCTTATGTACACAAACCTTCCCAGCGAGTGCAAAGAGGGCCAGACATTAGACCTGTTGCGACAGTCGAGTAAGAAATGCAGGGCAGCAGTGTTTTGATTATTTCTTACCTCGCCTCGCCTCTCCACATACTGTACATAACCTCTAGTCGTACACACACATTCACACACGGGTGGACGCACAAGCACACAGGCACGCACAACACACACACACATACTCACATACTCACGCACACACACACACACACACACACACACACACACACACACACACACGGACATGCGCACGCACAGACAAACACACACACACACACACACACACACACACACACACACACACACACACACACACACACACACACACACACACACACACACACGCGCACACACACACACACACACACACACACACACACACACACACACACGGACATGCGCACGCACAGACAAACACACACACA
>NC_085870.1:44369953-44372453 GCF_034702125.1 Engraulis encrasicolus | reverse complement strand
TAAATGCGCAAGACCTGTTTAGTTTTAACGTTTTTACGACTCCAAAGTCAAATGGAGGAGCCCTGGAGAGCATTTGCATCTGCCCAGTGCCAGAGAAGGAGAAAATGCAGCAAGAAGCATGCAAGCAAGGTGGGAGGCAGGAGACTTGGAGGAGGGGGCGGGGGATCAGCTGCCTAGGATTTTACTGAGCTCAGAGAAATCAAGACTTCACAACACAGACCTTTATCTCTAGGCCTTCTCCAGTGGCAGTAGTAAAGTCTGTCTCTAAGTCAGACAGTACCTGTGAAAACTCTACTACTACAACTACATTACTATACTACTGCATCTACTACACAGTACAAAAACGCAGGATTAATTCAACCAGGGTTGCCAGATGAGGCTGATTATTTCCAGCCCAAAAAATGCTCAAAACCCGCCTAGAAGCACAAAATCCTGCCCAATTCTATTGATTTCAATGGCAAAAATTGGGCGGGTTTTTCCTGCTAATTGCATTTTAACCCGCACACGGCCACACAGCCATCCTAAGCAGCCCAATTGGGCGGGAAACAGGCAATTGGGCGGGAATCTGGCAACACTGAATTCAACACTTAACCCTCCTGTTATCCTTGGGGTCTATTTGACCCCATTCAATGTTTAACGTCTGAAAAATACATGAAGTACATAATTCTTTTGCTTCATCTTTGATGACTTTTCCTAAATATATGGGGTCAATGTGAAAAAAGTGAAATTTCCACAAAAATGTTTTCCCTAAGTGCTGTACACGATTTGGTTACATCTGAATTCCTTAAATTATTTTAAGTGTATTGAACATAAATGGAACATCCATATTTTGCTAATACATGTTCCAATCTGTCTATATTATGTAAAATACATGAACATAAGTTATTTAGAACAGAACATTTTGCTTTTTCTGGGGCTCTGTTACGAACAATATGCATGATGTGGACGAGGGCCAAAACTAACTCAAGGCAACTTTTGGGCAGTTGTTGCACATTTTCGCCTAGTCATGGATTAGCTTTTTTTGGTGTGTGGGCTGTGTGTGGGGGTGATAGGACTTATCTAAAGGGCTTTTTATGTTCCCAACAGAGCGACAGTAAATAACTGAGGCATAAACCGGTGCAAAAGTTTTGGCTTCTACTGATTTTGTAGACATTTAAGTGTTTGGGGTCAAAATGACCCCAAGGATCACCGATGTAACCTAAATCTGAGGATAACAGGAGGGTTTAAGAGAGTACGCTGGGACCAAATACACTCTAGAACTCGCAAAATCTACTCTAAGTGTTGAATTAACAATGCATTTTTTACTGTGTACTACTACTGCTATAGTTAATACTTCTACTATTACTACTACTTCTATTGCAGTTAATACTACTAATACTACTACTACTACTACTATCACTATACTTTTCTCCAAAGTGACTTAGAGTTTTTAGGCGCAGGGCAGGGCTCTAAATTAACACACGCCAACCCGCCAAACACGGGTGAAAATTAATTTTGGCCGGTGGAAAAAAATACCTACCCGCCCATTTGGCTAGTAGCGCCCGAGTAGCCTACAGTAAATTGTGAACGGTAAACGGCTGCTTGTATGACAACGATACGGCGAGATTTCCTACATTACCCATAAACACTCCCGTCATGACCCCACCCCACCGTGAGCGTTCCGAAGCAGCAGCCACTCCGTGCTGCTGTTGCGCGCGCCAGAAGGACAGAAAGCATTTCAGAGCTCCTGTGCGCTCACACTATTTTGACAGGTAACCCTCCCCTGCTCCTGTCGCTTTCGCTCCACCACTTTTAACGTCACTATTAGGCCTACTGTTACTATTAGCATTCGCCGACACCGACACACCTTGCTCTAACAGGCTGACTTTTTAAGCTGCGAGGACCTGACCGAAGAGTTTCAATAAAAGGAGTGTTGTGGAACGAAATAGCGACAAGGGTAGAGGAGGAGAACGGGCTGTCAGAGTAGTGTGAGCGTAGCTGTCAGTTGTCTTCTGAAATGTTTTAAGTCCTGGCGCAACTAAGTTGGAAAGCCCACGCCATCGGAAAGAAGGGCAGACCTTATGCCCGTGCGAGTAGGCTACGTGCGCTACGTACGCTATGGAAGTAACAAAGGAAGCGAACATTTCCGTGATATTATTTGCTTTTAGTTAAACATAGCGTAGGCTTCTTGTTATTTTGTTGCGCATGGTAGAGTAGAGCTCCTGGAGGAAATAATGGTGCCTATAGCATCATACTGTAGGCCACATCAACACACAATCCTCACACAAACACACATCATATCCATTATTGCACAACGTGTTTGTGTGTGTGTGTGTGTGTGTGTGTGTGTGTGTGTGTGTGTGTGTGTGTGTGTGTGTGTGTGTGTGTGTGTGTGTGTGTGTGTGTGTGTGTGTGTGTGTGTGTGTGTGTGTGTGTTGACCTCTCCTCTCCTCCTCTTCTTTTCCTCTCATCTCTTCTCCCTCCTTGGAGTGTGAGGTTTTGTAGTGTTTGGCTGTGTGTT
>NC_085870.1:44362453-44364953 GCF_034702125.1 Engraulis encrasicolus | reverse complement strand
GGAGGAGAGGAGCTCAAGGAGAGGAGAGGAGAGGGAGAGGAGAAGAGAGAAGAGGAGAGGAGATGGGAAAAGAGAGGAGAGGGGGAGAGGAAAGGAGAGAAGAGAGGAGAGGGGGAGAGGAGAGGAGAGGAAAGGAAAGGAGAGGAGAGGAGAGGAAAGGAGAGGAGAGGAGAGGAGAGGAGAGGAGAGGAGAGGAGAGGAGAAAAGGAGGGGAGAAGAGGAGGGTAGGTGAGGGGAGAGTAGTGGAGAGTGTAAGCTCCTTCACAGCCCACTGCTCTCACACACACACACACACACACAGGATTCAAACAGTGATCTCACATAAACCACACAGCAGCAGCAATGTAGACTGAGCATCACGGCGGATGCTCAAGACACACAGGATTCAAAACATGGTGTCATATAGACCACTGAGCACCACGGCGAACAAACCGGTGTGATAGCTTTCGTGATACGAACTGGATTCTCGTGCAAATGTAGGCCTACATCTACTTGTACGAGGCTACGGCAAGCGATGTGGAACAAAGGTGTGGCAGGAAGCGAATGTCAAAGTAAACAGATATTACACACGCTTCGATATGGTCACCAAATATTTTGGGACTGTCATTTCTGTTATGCCTACACCTTGGAATTAAATCAGAGTCTTGTAGTTACACGGGTATATTTGATTTACCTCAACGGTACCCTGTACTCAACTTTACAAACAGTTACCGGGCACATGAGAATCCGGTGCCCATAACAAAAGCTACCACACTGGACAAGAATCACGGCGGATTCTCTCCCTCCCCACGGGTCTCACAAACACAGGCTTCACACACATAGGAAATTGGTCCTACCTGAACTCGTGCATCAGGTCCATGCGCCGCTCTTTTCCTTCACTTTAGCGTTGTGCATGCTAACGTTACTTTAGCCGGTGCTCTTCATCCAAAGCCCCAAACGTCGCCCCAAACGTCCAAAGCAATTTGGCATTGAATATGAGTAGGCGCGAGGATTTGTGTTTCGTGAGGCTCCTTAGTCCTTAGTAAATTGTTAAGTCGTAAAATCCCATGCGAATGGTCTTCCACACATTCTCGCCGGTTGCAAACAAGACACAGGGGAAACAACAATATTTTCTGCAGTGTTGTACCACTCACTTTGAAATGATCGGGTAGTTATTCTGACCGGTCACCTGAGTAGAAAACCCTTCAGCTCTGTCGGTCCTCCATTCTTTATCACATATTTTCCCCTTGGAAATCCAACTTTGAGAATGCTCTTAGTTTCGTTATGAAATCCACTTGTAGCAGTCAACGTGAACAAGCTAGCCAACAACACCGACTGACTGTACTGTGAACTTCAGATTCGCTATGACGTAACTGTCCAGCAAGACTCAACACCAGAAGGAGTCTGCGGCCAGGCTACTGCTCGCCTCACCATTGTATATTTCAGTGGGCGTTATGCCAAAGCGTCCAGAGTAAAGAAATGATAATCACACGTAGAAAATATTTAAAAAAATATCAGGAAATGAGGGCACACCATACATACTTCTATTAAGTGTATAAAAACGTTTAATACAATATTACCAGGTTGCATTCACAGAACGAGCAACATGGCGCATGCGCGCAACTTTGTTAACGAGGGATTGCGCAATCCGGGGTGAGGCCAGTTCAGAGTTGCCCCAAATTCAGCGTATTCGGAGCAATTTGACATGAAATGGGCAAATATTACGATTTTGGCCACGGAAATGATTGAAAATGAGTGAAACTGTTTAAATACTGCTCAAATGGTAGTTATGGTGCAGATGCTCGAAAACAATAGCTGTTATTGTTACTATTATTCACATTAACTGCATCTCATCATTCTCTCTGGAGCTGGTGAGGCCGTGCCTCCCCTGCCGTATTGGAGTGCACGTGCCTGGTGTGTGTGTGTGTGTGTGTGTGTGTGTGTGTGTGTGTGTGTGTGTGTGTGTGTGTGTGTGTGTGTGTGTGTGTGTGTGTGTGTGTGTGTGTGTGTGTGTGTGTGTGTGTCAGCAGCACTGTAAAATAGGTATAGCACTGTAAACCAGTGTATGAATGTGTGTATGCTCACAAAGAGCTAATCAACTCTGCCTTGGCTTGTGCCAGTGTGTGTGTGTGTGTGTGTGTGTGTGTGTGTGTGTGTGTGTGTGTGTGTGTGTGTGTGTGTGTGTGTGTGTGTGTGTGTGTATGTGTGTGTGTGTTGTGTTGTGTGTGTGTGTGTGTGTGTGTGTGTGTGTGTGTGTGTGTGTGCATGTGTGTGTGTGTACACATGCCAGCAACAGTGTGTGTATCTCAGCACACACACACACACACACACACACACACACACACACACACACACACACACACACACACACACACACACACACACACACACACACACACACACACACACACACACACACACACACACACACTAAGTCTCATCTTATGGACGTGTTTTTTAATAGCAATTCTAACCTGGCAGTCCTTACAGTCCTGGGGTGCATTTCTCAAAAGCGTAGTTG
>NC_085870.1:44337453-44339953 GCF_034702125.1 Engraulis encrasicolus | reverse complement strand
TCTTGCTTCTAGTCTTCTAACAGCTCCTGCTATTCCTCTCACCTCTTTTCCATGTAATCCAAAAGCTATTCTCCCATTAAGTCTTCTGTTGTGTCGGCTAACGCTAACATTGATAGGGCTACTGATAATAAGAGAGGTAATTTAGCTTTTTGACAGACACAATTGTGCCGTTATTCAGCCCAGCACCCTGTGGCTGACATGGGGGTTCAGAGGTCATCGCTGGGGTCACTTGCCGCGCCTGGGGCAATGGGCTATGGGGGGAAAGGTCGAGGCTAATTGAGACTTTAGCCCAGTACCTTTTCCCAGTGTGTTTAATCAAGTCTCTGTCTGTATGTCTGCCCTGTGCTTACAGGAGGGCTGACAGGACGCTAACGGTGTTCTGGGGCCGGCTAAAAAATATGTGGGTTGGACTTGTCTCGTCTGTGTTTTATACCCATTCTTCTCACTTCGTTTTTTTTTTCTTCTTTTGCACCCCCCTCCCCCTCTTTCTCCCTCTCTCTCTCTCTCTCTTTCATTTCTTCTGTGCCTTTCCCTTCTGTCTGCTGCTCTGTTTCACGTTTGCGAGTGCGACTCATATTTCAAACTCCGAGGCAGCCATTCTCACACGCTGTCTCTCTCTCTCTCTCTCTGGCTAATCCTTTCTCTCCCAAAGTCTTTTTCGCCATCCTGTAATTCTCCTCCTCCCCGGCTTGCCTTCTCGTCTTTATCGCGTCTTTCATGTGCTCTACAAACACCTTGTGATTACGACTAAATCGTTTTACATCTGTGGAACTCGCTTAAGTATGTGCTTTTCCACTATTAGATGTTGCGTCGTAAAGCTGTGGAAGCCAAAGGCGCAATCATCATTCAATGTTTTGCTGTTTAAAAATTGACATGGCAACAGCAACCATTTTGTTTTCCCTCTTTTCTTTCACAAAAACGACTTTCTTGCTGTCTTTTTTTTTGCTGTCTTTTTAATCACAAACAGTGCGTCTCTTGTGCCCAGCTGACCCAGTTGAGATGGGCAGCACTGACAACGTGCGCACACACACACACACACACACACACACACACACACACACACACACACACACACACACACACACACACACACACACACACACACACACACACACACACACACACACACACACACACACACACACACACACACCTGAGGCCAGGTCCAGTTCAGCCGTAGGGGCCCCAGAGAGTGGCTAAGTGATACACATCCGGCCTGGATCTTTTCCACTGTCAATAGACATCCAGCCTATCTGCGTCTATCAGTGCAGACCAACTGAGACCAAAGAGCCTTGCCACTTTCTTATTCAGATTCCCTCCCTTTTCAGAGGCCGTTCCTATTTTGGGGGGCCTTCAATGATGTTTATAATGAATTAACTGTTTGCACTTTCACTGCTTGCACTGTAGACAATTCAACTGATTTCTTTTTAGATTATTCATGTTCAATGTTTAACTGGGTGGCGTCAGTGCTAAAATCTAGGGCTGTAATGATATTCCATCCAATCGGGAAATTGTCACGATACTGTATCATGATATCGTGACATGCCTTTTCAAAGTTCTGTTACCCTTCAGTCCAGACAACAAAAACAAATCAATGTCTT
This sequence comes from Engraulis encrasicolus, assembly GCF_034702125.1. NCBI lineage: Eukaryota > Metazoa > Chordata > Actinopteri > Clupeiformes > Engraulidae > Engraulis > Engraulis encrasicolus. The sequence goes on along the minus strand of NC_085870.1, from coordinate 44,338,352 downwards.
TTTACCCCTCTTGTAACCTATTTGGCCTATAAAACAACCATCAAAATGATGCATTTTAAAAACCGTGGTGTGTATCGAACCGTAGGTCAAAAGTTGTGATACGAACCATACCGTGAATTGAGTGTATTGTTACAGCCCTACTAAAAACTCTATTAAAACTAAAACACACCAAAAAGTTGAAAGACTTTGATCTCCCTCTACGCTGTCACAGAGTGATCTCAATTGTGTGTTATGTGTTTTGCGTGCAGTCCTTGTCAAGAGTGATTTTTCTTGCCTCAATAGATTCAGCATCAAAGACAAAGTTTGGTCTTGAGTGTAATGCTGATGCTTTAAACACAACAGCAGAATAAAATAAAATAAAATAAAATAAAATGAAACAACATGAAATAAATCAAAATGAAATAAAAGAGAGTAAAAAGACACACTATGGATGATAAAAGAGCCCCACATGAGACCCTAAGATGGAGGGATGAAAGTCTGACCGCCCACAAACATCTACCTTCTGTCCCTCATCCCTATCCTGGGGTGCCAAGAGGTGAGAGGTTAAGTCACACAACGAAGAGGATTACTAGAGAAAGAGAGAGAGAGAGAGAGAGAGAGAGGGAGAGAGAGAGAGAGAGAGAGAGAGAGAGAGAGAGAGGGAAAGAGATAGAGTATGTGTGTGTGTGTGTGTGTGTGTGTGTGTGTGTGTGTGTGTGTGTGTGTGTGTGTGTGTGCGTGCGTGCGTGCGTGCGTGCGTGCGTGCGGGCGTGCGTGTGTGTGTGTGTGTTTTTGCCGTAACATGGATATTGAGTGTTGGAAAGACAGGGAAAGGATACTGATCATGACCACACACAGCAGAGAGAGGTCTATCACCAGTTTTGGACAAACCACCTCTCTCACACACACACACACACACA
>NC_085870.1:44312453-44314953 GCF_034702125.1 Engraulis encrasicolus | reverse complement strand
CATAAACAAACAAAGAAATATAAACACACCCAAGGAGCTTCCAGAGTGGAAAAAGAAGTCATAAAATCACAGCCCTCTCAGTGTGGTGTTTACTTGTGCAAGCACTCAAGCTCTGGGCTTTGTTTAATGTAAACTCACATTTAAAAAAGAAACCATTGAACGTTTAAGTGCCAAAGGATTCATAACCACAACAACAATTGGTAATGAATCAAAACGATATGTTGTTTTTAAAACAACATTTCACAATTTCAGGAAGTAGGCTAATTTCCAACTTCCCCTCACGTTAAATAATTAAAATTTCCCTGTTCTTCCAGTCGTTGTCTGAGTCTGGATATGCAACTTGTACCCCCAAGCAAACATTTCTCATTGATGAATGTATTGGTTCAATGATACATCATGCTAGATTGGAACTATAGGATTACTATAATATCATCGGATCCAAAGAACGGCTATAAGAAGAGAAGACAGGTAAAGCTCAATTATTAAATCCGAGGTGAGGTGTAAAATTAGCATATTTCCACCAATGTTGGCTTTATGTACAACCCCCAACACAGATGAAGTTGGTACACGTGGTAATCTGTGCATAAAATTAAAAAATACAAAAATTTTCAATTCATTTTTTAACCTGTTAAGCCATGCCATTATAAATTTGCTGTTACCAAAATGGCAATGACCAAGTCGTAGTGCATTACTAAAGACCCTTTGTTATGTCATACTTTTGCAGTACTATGATAGTTAACTCTTCAATGGCTGTTACAGTGTGCCACTGGATGTACGTTTTCAATACTTAGCCCCTTTTTTTAATTGTTTTCAATAAAATACAGTTGTCCTTAGTGGTGTGGATTGGCACTGCCCTCATGATCCGATTCGATCACGATTCGGGAGGTAGCGATTCAATTCGATTCAATTCTATGCGATCCGATCCGATTCAGTTCTACAATGCATTGCAATGCATTACATTTCTACTGAAAGCAAAGCAAATGTTTAATCAGTCATGATGAGGCAATACAAGTAGTCAGATACTGAGCAACAATTTATTGGCTGTTTTCTGTATCAGTCTGTATCAGTCTGTATCAGTCTTGCAATGTTTTTAAGTGCTTTTATTTAATTTAACATTCATTTGCTCCCGAAATATCCATGGAAGTAATTGAAACTTAAAAATTCTGGATTCTGGAACTTGCCGGATCGATTCTGGATTGTCCATGCCCCGCATTGGATTGCATCGCCGAATCGATCATTGTTGACACCACTAGTAGTCCTCACCAATTTTGTTTATGTTAGCTGCTGTCTGCTCTATTTGACTAATTTGGATTTTGTCTCAACTGGCTTTATAATGGCTGTCTATGGGTATGTCCAAATCTCTTCTTAAAACCACTTAAACATTTGTTTTCGAAAGTATGCATCTCACTAAGTGGTTATGGGTGATCATTTGCATTCCCTAACAAGTTTGAAAACGAAATGGCTAATGTCATTTTTTATTTGCCACTTTGTGAATGAAAGGGGGAAAAAACATTTACAAAAATGCTACATAAAACATGACAAAAAAACATGTTTTGCTACAAAACTTGTTAAGGCATACCAGTGACCACTACTTAACACTTATTGAGTGGCACATTCTTGAAAATAAATGTTAAGGGTGATTTTCAGAACAAAGTCGGACATGGCCATAAATGGCCTTAATAAAGCAATAATAAGGGTTTTTTTGACGGCTGATGCGCTTTCATTGCACTATTCTGCATTTATTGAAATAATCGAATGTTTTGAAAATGATAGTATTTTGTTGTTATTCACAATTTACCTAGTGTTCCAGCTTCAACAGAATTTGGGTGTGCAAATTATTTATCCATATAAATGAACAAGGTGCAAAAAGCACCATTGAATTACCAGTTTGAGTAACAATATACACAGTAGTTGAATATTCACACAGAATGACACCTCTAAATCCAGAAGCTGTACATACACATGTGTTTCCCTCAGGAAAAGTAACAGTAGTATAAGAAATCCCATATATAGCATATTGTTTAGGTGAAGAGTGAGCGTATTGGCAAAGTGGTGATTGCGTGTGAGAAGTGACGCAGTGATCTTTATGAGTCTGGGGACCATTTGTGAGCGCGCTCAAATTGACTTTGGTAGCACTCGTAGCAGACAGTGGACGAGAACAAAGGTGTGTGTGTGTGTGTGTGTGTGTGTGTGTGTGTGTGTGTGTGTGTGTGTGTGTGTGTGTGTGTGTGTGTGTGTGTATGTGTGCGTGCGTGCGTGCGTGCGTGCGTGCGTGCGTGCGTGCGTGCGTGCGTGCGTGCGTGTGTGTGTGTGTGTGTGGTAGTGAAGTGGGGGGTGAAAAGAGGCATGCAGCTAAAACACAGGGAACAATGTGCTCACTGGGCCAAAGTAGGCATGAGCCAGCTCACCAAGTTAGTCATACTGTGCTTAATTTATACCCGACAGCCCCAACATCCCCCCACCCCCTCTCTCTCTCTCTCTCAGGGGCAAACAATGCTAA
>NC_085870.1:44304953-44307453 GCF_034702125.1 Engraulis encrasicolus | reverse complement strand
GAGAGAGAGAGAGAGAGAGAGAGAGAGAGAGAGAGAGAGAGATGAGGGGACCGAATGCTTGAGAGGCAGTTTGATCCACATGTGGAAATGATTGTCTAATTACCGAAGATCCATGGGCTCTGAGAGAAGCAGCTGATTGGAGAATAACATGAGGGGCCAGCGCGTCATTGGTGGAAGCACTGATGGCACCCAGAGTTCAATGGCAGAGGGCCCATCTGAAACAATATGTGACACCGGCCAATTATGACATAACTGGGAATCTTTTATGACACACAGTTGTGATCTCTCTCCCTCGACACTCCTTCAAAAACCGTTCGGCCAGTAACACCATCACAACTGTTTGTCAACATGACAAAGTAAAGTAGGAGAACACTCACGGTTCATGGGAATTGGTTAATCATGCACATACTGCACACACACACATGCACACACACACACGCATACAGGGATTAAAGTAAAAAAAAATCCTGAGCCTGAACTTTTTGGTGCATCCACGCGACCCTATACAATACACGGTGAAACGATAATTTCATTGCTTTTTAAGCTTAGTATTTACACTTATGTTTATCTTATTTATCTTATTCTGATGTGGGTGCCATGTCAGGGTCAAAATGATGAATGACTTGAATGACTTTTGCAACTCGAATAGGGCCTATCAAGGAGACCAAAAGGGTGTCAATAGCGTGAATCATTATTGCATAATTACATACTTATTATGCATAATATTGTAGTTACATGGGCCATTTCATCACAAAAGCATGAGAAAAGTATGTGTAGCAGAATATGACCAACAAAGATTGAAATACCATGACATGTTAGATACATAACAGAGGTAAAAGCATAATCTTTGGTTACTTAGGCCTAAGTGTTTAACCCTGCCTTTAAAAAAAAAAGAAAATGCAAATGCCTGGACATGGCTGAATAATAATGCAAAATACCTTTAGTTTTAACGAATTACAAATGCAAATCAACTTAATTCATTAATGTCATTTTGGTGGCTACTATGGACTAGATGTTGTCTGTGTCTGTAGATAGATGGGTTCTAGGTTTCTCAGCTGTACAGTCAGTCTGAATAGAACCTTGGATAGAGCTAGCTCTAGGTCAGAATTTGTGGTGTCTGCCCTGTAAATATTTTGGCTATTCTCAGAAAAAAAGACTGCCTTACTTCATCATCAAGCTCAAGTTGTTCTGTCCATCACCAGAGAGCAGTGTTATTGTTAGCCTTCAATCAATGACTAGAATTCCACTGAAAACTAAAGCCCATTAACAGATTGTTAAAAGCCATCAACAAGCCATTATGTGACATTATTTAACGATCTCACAATCATCATGAAAACGGCACCTTGAGATGTGAATGTAGCAGTGCTTTACACTAACTTTTTCGCTTACCAGCCATTTTGGCTAGTGGTTTTCGTGACTCACTAGCCATTGGGCCTTTTCACTAGCCATAATTTTCTTAACCATCATAGCAGCTTTAATGAATGATATAATAGGCTGTAATAATGTAATAGGCCTATAGGATAATATAACATAATATAACATAAAATAATATAATATATTATATTATATTATATTATATTATATTATATTATATTATAATATAATATAGGGTCTAATAACTAGAATTGTTGTTAATTGGTCCATGCATGCATGCTATAAGAACAGATTAACAGTTAACTCATCTGAGGAATGGCATAGCCGTGCAGAAACACCAAGCACAGTGTTGTGGAAGGGCACAAATGTAAGCTACATGAGAGCAAAATATTTCCGTCTTTGATCTGAAGGGCACTTTCGATGCGCAAAGTAGATGGTGCAAAGTCATTGCCAAGCTTCGCATGTCCTCGGTCATGGATGTAGAATAACACCTCTTCTGGAATATTTTCTCATAAAAGTAGGCTATCTACTAGAAGGCACACACATATGCGGCCAGTAGCCTAACTACAGAAGGAGCTACGACTTCCTTTCATTCCGTTTAATATTGAGTTGTTTAAAATATAAACGGACGCAAAGCAAGATGGGCACATGCGAAGGGACATGGGACATGATTTTGTACTGTCTGGAAGGCTACTACTGCGCGTTGTTTAAGCCCCGTTTGACAGTCGGGAACAACGGCACAAGAAACATGGAGGAATATTAAGGTATGAAGACATACAGGCAAATCAGAAAATGATTTAAACCGAACATTATTAATGCCGCATGTGTCCTTGTCTTATCACTGCGCTAATTAGTCTCAAGACGTGTTCTCCTCTCGCCTTGGTCATTTTAATGTCACTACTACTATGCATTGTACTAATGACAGATTCCAAAACAGGTCAGTTGAGATGAACTTCGCTACTTTTTTTCACGTGAAGGTTTTCAGTGGCATTTCCAAACGCGCGCTGATGTGCCGGTAGCTTGCTGCTGCCACTCATATTCGCAAGACTAGCTCTATCTGCAGATTCCTCTCCTGCGTGAGACACAGGTGACACGTGACACAGGTGCTTCATGGGTATTGTAGGCT
>NC_085870.1:44262453-44299953 GCF_034702125.1 Engraulis encrasicolus | reverse complement strand
TACTTCAGAGACGCACCAACAAGACGGAAGAGCTCGGTGTGTGGAAGATAACAGTAGTTTTTATGTATTTATGTGCATTTGTAGGCCTATGTGCTGAATGTATAAGCATGTATGTATGTACAGTATGTATGTATGTATGTATGTATGTATGTATGTATGTATGTATGTATGTATGTATGTATGTATGTATGTATGTATGTATGTATGTATGTATGTATGTATGTATGTACCGTATGTATGTATGTATGTACCGTATGTATGTACCGTATGTATGTATGTATGTATGTATGTATGTATGTATGTATGTATGTATGTATGTAAGCATGTATGCATGTATGTATGCATGTATGTATGCATGTATGTATGTATGTATGTATGTATGTATGTATGTATGTATGTATGTATGTATGTATGTATGTATGTATGTATGTATGTATGCATGTATGTATGCATGTATGTATGCATGCATGCATGCATGTATGTATGTATGTATGTATGTATGTATGTGTGTGTGTGTGTATGTATGTATGTATGTATGTATGTATGTATGTATGTATGTATGTATGTATGTATGTATGTATGTATTCACATGCCATGCTTTCCCCAACATGAAATGAAAGTGCTGACTCTTGGACACAGTATTGTGAATTCACGGCAGAAAATGTACAATGTAAAATGATAGTCTTAATAATAATAAGCACATATACTGAAGTAGCCTTACTGTATGTACTCCCTCTGACTGTCTGCAGGTTACCTGTGTTATCATGTTGATGCAGTATATTCAAGCAGTATGTGTCTAGGCCTGTGGTAAGAGAAGCATTGTTTTTTCCCCCCCATTCTTTGCCTCAGATGAAGATGTGCTGACGAGTGTGGGATTGTGAGTAACGAGGTTTCTGGGAAGAGAGAGGCACCGTGGGAGGAATAAACAGGTTTACCAAAAAGCCTTTTATGACTGACGGCAAACTTACCCGGTGCGGTGGCTTGCGGCGCAGTGGCGACTCTCTGCTTGCTTAAGTAAACAAAAGTACACCCTGGCAGAACTCCAGCGACATTAGCTGAAGCCAAGTCCTCAACCTTAAGTACCCTAAAGACAAATGTATTCCTTGAAGTTGGATGAATATAAAGAATAGTGCGCTTTTGATTGTGAAATACACCACAGGACCTTGCCAATCAGTTTGCCTCAACAGAATTAGCCGACCACAATATAATGCCAAGGCTATTAGCTCGTGGTAAAATGTTACCTTTCATTTAGCATACGGTTTTATCCAAAGTCACTTACAAAGACAGCAAAAGAAGAGCCAAAAATAGAGAGTGGGGAAGAGTACAGTATACAGTAGGTAGAAAGCAACACAAAAGGTGGCAATAGCCACATTGTGGGAGGCCTACAGAATATGTGTGTGGGCATGACACATTAGTGCACAGGGTTATGGGTGAGTAGTTCTAGAGTTTGTTTTGTTTCGTCGGGAAAGTCTCTCAGAGGAGATGACAAAACACTGAAACCAAAAACATTTTATTATATAAAACACAGTAACCATGCCAATGGTACATTCATCAGAACAAGTGAATACCATTAGCCAACTAACTTCACGCATGCCTTTGGTATGTCCAACATCAACAGTGTTGCCAGATGTGTCTGATCAAATCCTGCCCGAAAGGTTCTCAAAAAACGCCAAAATGCGGTAAATTTCGCCCAATTTCGCATTGATCTCTATGGGGATAAAACTGCAGGAAAGAAAAATGCCAAATGGCTAATTGTTCCCGTTTTTACCCGCAGACGGCCATCCCAAGGTAACCGCCAAATCTGGCAACACTGAACACCAATAGGGACACACTGTACGAGCTGAGGTCTGTGCCATCTGACATTGCAATGCGCAAAAAAACCCAATGTGTATCCTTTTGGCATTACTTTTTAGTCTCTAAAACTAAAACCCCAAATACTTTTCTAGAAGGGGTGGTACCCACACCCTGCTCCAAAGGACAGGGTAAAAAGTTTAATGTGGACATCATACATTTACCCTCATAAACATTGTGCATGAATGTAAACATTGCATGAATACGAGAGTAAATAAACATCTAACCTGGATCCAACTGGCTCCATGGAGTGGGCAGAGATGAAGGGGTCAATCTCCACCTCTGCATCTGGATTATCATCACCTAGATGGGGGAAAAGACACATGACATGGGAGTCTGGAGAGCCTTAAATATGCTGTAACATGCAGCGTTGGGGAGTAAGTGATTGCATGTACCTAGATTACAGCATTCTGAGGATAAATCATGAATAGCTGTATTCCATTACAGATACTGTTTCAAGATGGTAATCAGAATTCAGTTATGCTAATGCATTACAAGGTGGTACTTTAAGTTACAGTTTTTCTCGATTGCCTCCACACAAGTTCTGGTACTTCACACACAATTCTCGGAACATCTCACCCATTTCCCAACTCCCCTAACCAATGTCACTGAACACTAAACACAATTCCTTATTTACACTTACATTTTAGTTTTAAAACACACTCTTTTCAAACCACTACACACAATTTTCTGGATTACACACAATTTTCATGAAGAAAAACCCTGGTTGTGGCATTGAACACACTGCCATTCAAAATACTAAAATCAACTGCCACCCTTTGTTCACTTCCTCATCAGATGGGCAAACTCTCTTCATACCGGTTTACAATCTGAAATCATCACCCCATAAGGACACACATTGCATGTGATATTGATGAAAACATGAGTGGATGCAGTGAGAAAACACATTTGTTTAGTTTTTGAACTCCAAAAGATGTTATACAAGAGATCACTTTCATGTGGTTACCCAATATTTGTGTACTCCGAGTCTAAAAACAATTTTTCAGTATTTTACTACAGAAAAATACCCTCTTTAGTGAGTAGAACAGTGAAGAAAATAAGTTTCTACTGTGTGTCAAGTTGAGTATAGAGTTTTACCTTGTGCATATTAGTGTTCAATGGTTCACATAAGAGTGTATTGAAATGACTGCTTGTGTGTGCCATTTGAGAACAAAATGAGGTTTTTAGAAGAGAGTACATTGTTTTGAGACAAGACGTGCATTTTTCAGAGGAAGTGAAGAGTTCTGCCCGTTGCGTGTGAGGTTTGGAGATTTGTGTGTAGAGTTCTGAGAATTCGAGAACTGATTCAGAAAATTGTGTGTAAGCAATCGAGAAAAACTGTAAGATATCCTCTAATTTTTGGTCATTCAACATCAAGGTCACACATGGTCAGATGCCCCAAACATGCAGAGCTTGTATTCATATGAACCAGAAGCAGCAGTACACAGGAAAATCTGATTCCATTAGTCCTACACATTTACAGAAGAAAGTGGTGGGTGGAATCTTCCAGGAAAATGCAAACTAAGTGTGTAAAAGTGCATTGACAATATATCAACAACTAATGCAAAGTATTCCGATTACATTACTCATGAGTAAAATTGGATTATGCTACAAACTATATTTCGAGGCATTCTATAATCTGTATGGGAACACATTTTTAAAAGTAACAATGGGAATATGTCATAACCCCATAACTCATTCATGACTCATTCATAACAAGCCTTTTATAACCAGCCCATATGAAATTGCAGATTGCTCTTGGTCAGACAATACAAGGATACTCTCCTTCACAGTAGTGGCACAGTACCAAACTCAATGAAACTAAATCAAATATTCGATGACACCTTGACAAAGCATAAATATGCTGCCGCTGACATTTGAAAAAGTGACACAAAGCTAATCAAAGCTAAAACAATGAGTCTAGTCATCACTCCTCACCTAAAACAAAATCAGATGATTTATTTAGAACTCCGCCTCTGACAAATATGAGATGCCATACAGGAGAGGGGAGACACAACTGGAAAAACAACAATCCAGTCCAAAACAAAATAAACTTTCAGTTGAGACTGTCTAGCCCACATTTCACTCAAATATGTCTTGCGCGTGATGTGCTCAAAATAATTTGAAAGGTAAAACTTCAGTGGTTGGTTGCAGCCCTTCAAGGTGCCAGCAAGAGTGGTTAATCCTCTACAGGATTTGCTCCAAAAACATTACTAAAGTCTAAACACTTACCAACAGCATTTCACAGAGCATGGAACCTGTTTAAATATCTAAACTATAGGTTCCCCACCCCTGATCTAAAGACTAAACAATGACCAGCAATAATACTTACAGCTGTAGATGAAGGTCATGAGATTAATAACATACACTAAACCAAAGCAGTTTTTTTTTTTTTTTAAAATGAAAAACCTAATTCGTTTTGGATTACATACACTTATGTAATATGTGTATACCGGTTACAAATTCGATTAAATAAGCACAGTGTGTAAAACAAGGTGAAATAAGTTCAGCAAACCCAATGAAAGGCTTATTACAAGCTTAAATGCTTAAATAAAATGTTTATTGACCAGTTAAAAGCACACCCCCTCCAGTAGAATAAAATTTATCTTGAGATTAAAATTTTAACTTTAGGTCCATACACTGACTTAGTAGTAATCTACACAAACATTGTGATGGCTAAGCTACTATTCTGCTCACATAAAGTAGAAATAGAAAGCCACTTTTCAATCACTGTATCAAAACACACTGTACAAATCTACCACGCCCTTCGAATGCAGGGAGGGACACCCACAGTCTAAACTGCATGACCCACTGGCCCCCTCTGCTGGTTCATGAAAGTCTCACAAGAATCTGGCACTTCTACCGCTACACCTGCCATCCAGTATCGACAGTATGATGTGTGTGTGTGTGTGTGTGTGTGTGTGTGTGTGTGTGTGTGTGTGTGTGTGTGTGTGTGTGTGTGTGTGTGTGTGTGTGTGTGTGTGTGTGTGTGTGTGTGTGTGTGTGTGTGTGTATGTACGCACGCAGAGAAGCCAACAGGGGCACAAAGGTATGTATATGTATTAAGTAAAGCTGTCAGTGTGTGTGTGTGTGTGTGTGTGTGTGTGTGTGTGTGTGTGTGTGTGTGTGTGTGTGTGTGTGTGTGTGTGTGTGTGTGTGTGTGTGTGTGTGTGTGTGTGTGTGTGTGTGTGTGTGTGTGCATATGCACAGTGCATGTGCAAGTGCAAGTGCAAGTGCGTGTGTTGGGGGTGGCATGCATTTTTCCTCTACTAAAGTGAATGTCATGGCCAAGTTACATTACTTTACACAAGTTGCAATATGTGAATACATTACACCACATGTAACACATTGTTGATAAAAGTAATCTGTTGAGCTAACAATGAGACACAGCCTGAACGCTGTGTCTAGTGAGTGGGGGCAGTTGCCCTGCCACGTATCAAACCCAGGCTATTGGAACGGGCAGACATTCCAGGTTCAGAAAGCAAACTCCCTGCCTCATATTTACTCCAACCAATCAAATGAATCAGCTAATCCTAATGGCCACACACCTCGAGACAAGTTGACGAGCTAATTAGTGAAATAAATGTTGTTTATACATAAACATGGTTCGGGAGGAAGCCCGCGAGTGATTGACAGCCGTCATTACTTGCTCCCGCCTTCGCAGATATTTAAACCCCTCCTTTCCCTTTCACCTGTCTTGCGTGAAGGCTTTCCGGATTGTCCCACCACCTCCCCCTACTCCTCCATCCACTAGAGCACCCAACTACACTCCTGTACAATGGGGGTGGAAGCGGATCTCATCCCGCATGATCTCCGTTTTAAACATCCCAGAACCGAGGCCAGCCACCAGGCCACTCACGCATATTGCAAGCACTCAAGGGCAAACTAGTGAACCTGATGTAAAATCTGCCAAAACCTTTACTTTCTTAGCCCTCGGTTAGTATGTATAAAACAGGCTTTGGTAACACTTTCAATGAAGCCCATATCTATAGCGCATTATGAGTAGCCAGGCCATGCCCTCCTAGTGACGCAACACATTCAGTGTTGCTTCCAGTCGGGTCAAGAGCAATACAAACATTGTTTCTGACCACCCGAAAAATCGGGAACTCCTCTCACTTTATCGGGAAGGAAACAACCATTAGCAAACCAAGGGAGGCGGGTCAACCATTTCGGAAATGTTAATTGTTATGCTCTTGGTCAGACCAAGTCTCGAAGAGATTTGAAAGTCGATGGTAATCAGGCTACATTATGAGGGCATTTGTAACAAATTATAATGCACATTACAATTAACTTACAATTCATTATGACTACACACATGGTGTTTCATGATGCTTTATATTAACAGTAATGAATAACCATAGATCTAGCTAATAATGCTTGATAAATTCAAGGGTGTTATGAGTGCTCGTGACTGGATATAAACTACAGGCTGCCTCATGGGGCTTACAGTACGTTATGATGCATTATAGATGTGCATTATACAGTGCATTACAGATGCATCCATATGAACTTCACTTTAGTTAGAGCACACATTGACGACTTATGATCTCACATAGAACATTTAGGGCAGTCATGGGTGAGCGGGTAGGGCGTCAGACTTGCATCCCAGAGGTTGCCGGTTCGACTCCCGACCTGCCAGGTTGGTGGGGGGAGTAATCAACCAGTGATCTCCCCCATCCTCCTCCATGACTGAGGTACCGTCCCACCACACTGCTCCCCATGGGGCGCCACTGAGGGCTGCCCCCTTGCACGGGTGAGGCATAAATGCAATTTTGTTGTGTGCAGTGTGCGGTGTTCACTTGTGTGCTGTGGAGTGCTGTGTCACAATGACAATGGGAGTTGGAGTTTCCCAATGGGCTTTCACATTATAGCATCTTATGAGCCATTAGGACAGTTTATCATCCAGGTCTGTGCATAGTGAAGTATAAGTACTCATAATGTACTATTAGCCCCATCAGGCAGCCTGTAGTTTATAGCCAGTCATGAGCACTCATAACACCCTTGGATTTATAAAGCATTACAAGCTAGATTCATGGTTATTCATGAATGTTGATATAAAGCATCATGAAGCATTATGAGTCATAATACGTAGTCATAATATTATGTTGTAAGTAATTATAATTCGCATTATAATTTATTAATGCGCTTATAATGCGCTATAGATATGGGCTTCATAGAAAGTGTTACCCAGGGTTTTTTTTATCCATTTACCATCAATATTTTGATCCTGTTTTCACATATGACAGGTGCACTTTAGAAATACCTGGAATGAATTGCAAAATATATTGTGCATGGATTCTCTGCATTCATTGGAGACATTTAGGAGGGCAATTACTGTATTGGCACGAATATAAGACAATCCTGAATATAAGACGACCCCCCATTTTTAGGCTCATGCTTTGGGGAAAAAAGTTTTTTGAAGACTAAATTTTGTTTCACATTGGAACTTCTTTCAAATGCAGTTTTTAATTTGTTGGAAAATCTGAGGCTTTTTACATAGAACAAATTTCACAATATCATTTTCATGAAATGTTCATGATAAAAGACTACAGATGGCTACTCATACCCTTTTCCTTTCTTTGCTCACTTTACCTGTCAAACGCCAGTAGGCACCTACAGCCGCCTGGACGCGCCTGTTCTTAGTGCGACGCAACATAGCCTACACTCAGAGCATCTGCGCCAGCCAGGCAACCAGTCCAGTAGAGATAGGCTACCTATTGTGCAATGCACAGATTTTGCAAAATGCTTAGTTGACAGCAATATCTAGCCTAACCAGCAGCCATCTCGCCAAATCGCCGTTCATTTTATGCATTCAAAGTTTTTCGTTGGACTGTAGAAACCGAACGCAGATCTGAAAGCAGATTGACGCATTGCATTTGAAACCCATGCGCTGCCGTTCAGCACCAAGTTGACATTAGAAGTCCGATTGGCATTAATTTTGTGCCAAGGGTAAAACTCTTAGTGATTGTATATGAACAAGACAATCTCTTGCCCTAGCCATTATTCTATGTTGTTGCATTGTTGAGGGATATCATCAAATAGGCATGCTTGTCAAAGGCGCCGCTCTCTTGCGCACAGATGACCATTGATCGGCTTGATGACAGCATCCAAAACTTAGGCTACAGGTTGTTCGTCAAATCACCCTTCATTTCTTTAGTTTCAAGTGGTTTTGTCGGGTGACCAGAGAGAACAACCAATGCTTTCCTGATGAGACTGTAAAACCGAACACAAATAAAAGCAGAACAACAAGCCGCGATTGACTGATGTGTTGCCATATCGCGTTGACATTGACAGTTGATAGACGTGCTGTGCAACAGTCATCACGAAACAAGCATCTGCATATTTGATATGGACAAATCAATCTCTTAACCTATCCATTATTGAGTTTTGTGGCATTACTGTGAAGCATAATGACCGCATTCAGGTTAAGTAAAAAAAAAAAAAAAAAGATTTTTTTTTTATTTTGTCTAGCGCGCAGAAATAAGACGACCCCCCTTTTTAGAATACTATTTTTATAGCAAAAACCACATCTTACATTCGGAACAATGCGGTAATGCTGTATACACAGAGGAATGTCATTGTTTCTAGACGCACACCACATTACTTTTTATCTGATATGTTTTATGTAAGGGTTTTTTTCTTGTGGTTTTTGTACATTTATTTTCCTTATCATATGGTATGTGTCTGTCTGCGTCTGGAACTATATGTAGGCTGCCATTTTGACCAGGACTACCTGGCAGAAGAGACTCTTCGTCTCAATGGGACAATAGAAAATATCCATTTTAGGGAGCTAGAACTCTGTTCACGTCTCAACAAAAGGATCTTAATCTATTTTTTCCGCCCCTGTCCTTTGGGGTAACGAACATACATTCTGATTGTGGTGGGCCACCCGAGAGCAGTTAGTTTGACATTGCACACTGTTACTGCTCACCGATTTATTAGAACACAACGTTTCGACCAACGTTGCGTTCTAATAAATCGGTGAGCAGTAACAGTGTGCGGATTTCCTTTCTTCCTTTACGCACGTTTGTTTTGATCTAGCACCTGTTCTACTGGATGTGCGCGCATCACATACACTTCAGTTTGACATTGCACCCACAATGCTAGAGAGGACATTGCCATCATCACACTACCTTCAAACAGTTGATTGTCGTCAACTTTCAGAGGGTCCAAAAACAACTGCCACCACTGACCATCGACGGTGATGCTGTGGAGAGAGTGAGCAGCACCAAGTTCCTTGGAGTGCACATCAGCGACGACCTCTCTTGGACCACCAACACTACATCACTGGCGAAGAAGGCCCATCAGCGTCTCTACTTCTTGCGCAAACTAAAGAAGGCAAGTGCTACACCCTCCATCATGACAACATTCTACAGAGGAACCATAGAGAGCGTCGTGTCCAGCTGCATCACAGTGTGGGGAGGAAGCTGCACGGAGAAAAACAGGAAGACACTCCAGCGTGTTGTGAACACAGCGAAGAAGATCATTGGAGTACCACTCCCCTCCCTGCAGGACATTTACACCGCACGCCTCACCCGGAAAGCACTGATGATCATCAAAGACACAAGCCACCCTGCACACAAACTGTTCAGCCTCCTGCCCTCTGGAAAGAGGTACAGGCGCCTCCGTTCCCGTACCACCTGGCTTGCAAGCAGCACGATGCATCAAGCAATCAAGATACTGAACACTCAACCCACTCTCCCTTCACTGTCAGCCTCTAGCCAGCCAGGCCACTGACAACGCTCCCCCCCTCATCCCCACCACCATATCTGCGACTGAACATTCCACCTGCACTACTACATCTGTGACTGAACTTTCAACCTGCACTAACTCAAAACATACACATGCACACACACACACACACATACATACACACACACACACACACATACACACAAGCACACCGCACTTTCTGCACTAAACCCAAACATACACACACTGACACACAACTCATACTCACACACACACACACACACACACACACATACACAGGTACACAGACACACACACACAGAGGCACACCGCACTTTCTACCTGCACTAAACACACACACACACACACACACACACACACACACACACGCACACAAAACACATACAAACACACACACACACACATACTGCTGCTGGTGTATTTAATAAACCTTTTTTAATTATTTATTTTCTTCAAATGCTACTATTACTATGTCAGAACGCTATAAAGGACTTTTAGAAAAAGCACAACAAAATACCTCCTCTTAATGTATGTTCTCTACAAGTCTTCTGTTGTCCAGTCTTGCACTTTAAATGTCTGTATGAGCAATGTCTACGTCCATACTGTCTTAAGTCCATGTATAAGTACTGTCTATGTCTATACTGTCTATGTCCTTACCTAGATTAGTCTATGTCTGCATGGGAGAGCAAGAAACGCAATTTCAAATTCTTTGTATGACCAGTGCATGTAAAGAAATTGACAATAAACTTGACTTGACTTGAAAAACCATCAGGTTGTTTCACATGCAAAGGCCACCATACCCCACCCCAGCTTCCTTAAAAGTGCCCCATCTGTTCAATGTTTTGGTGGACGCACCATCACACTACCGTCTCCTTTGAAAAATGTCCAATTGTCCTTAAAAGTCTCTGCAGTGAAGGGGAGTAGCGTTGCCCAGCCGGGACAGTCAGAACACACCCACAACCCTGGTGATGGTCACTCCATCACACTGCCTTCCCCTTCGGGAAGCGCACCCGTGCACTTCACACACTCATGGGCTGTGTCTCATATCACGCACTTGTGCACTTCGGGCACTGTTTTTCAGTGCCTAGGGCGCTCACGCTAAAAATTTCAGTTGAGCCAGTGCACTGAAAGTGCCAGGATGATCCCCTAACAATGGCGGAAAAATGCAGTGCTTGAATGATGGACACTGTACGCACTAAACGGCGGCTATGTTGACAATGACTAGGGATGGCGAAAATTGAAAAAACTCTTAACCAGCTACTGAGACTCATTAACCGGTGGTTAACCGGTTAACCGGTAATCTTAAATTATACAACTTTCGCGTGCCTGATATGCACAGCACTGTTTTATTTTTCACATAAGCCTTTTTTTTGGCTGCGCAGACAGGACCTGCCATGTCCACCCACTGTTGCCAGATGGAAAATGCTGAATTACCGTACTAAAACCTCAAAATTATCTTTTTTTGGGAGGAAATTATTATAATTATTATTATTATTATTACAACCGGTTAACCCGGTGGCAGAAATTTTTAACCGGTTATCGTTGATCTGGTCGACTATCGGTTAACCGGTTACCGGTTAACATCCCTAACAATGACACGGAGGAAATGTGGCATTCAGTTCAGTAGAAGAGTTTGGTCAACAGTCTCCTAATTCTGTAAGTAATGTTGATGGGACACCAACCTTTTTATGCCAACCAAAGTATTGTATGTGTGATTGTTGTCCTTTGGGGTGAAGGACATGGAAATACAAGCACCAGACGCTGTGCATTGTAAACAGTAGCCAACTCATATTTTGGCGAGCTAATGCCATGCTCAGCCATCACTTCCAGTGAGGGCACAGTGCATAGTGCTCAATTTTTTCCACAACGCTATGCACTAAAGACCTCAGTGCACTGTGTGCACTGTGCACTGACACAAGTGCGTGATTTGAGACATAGCCATGGTGTCCCTCACGCTACTGCCCATCATGCTTCTCCCATCCAGTGTGCCCCATGATCAATGCTTCACCCATCACTGGGGTCTCTCACACCGGGGTCACCAATCCTGGGGGTCCCTCACATGGAATTACGGCTCACACACAATGGGTACGCTTCCGATGGCCTCACGGTAGCCATCCCACTTCTGACACCATTTGTAGCGAAGGGGAGTAGAGTTGCCCAGCTGGGACTCGAACCCAAACCTTCTGGGGTAGTAAACCGGGGCTCTGACCGCTACACCAAAGAGCCAGGCTCGTTGGTGTGACAGTCAGAACACACTCACAACCCTAGTGATGGTCACTCCATCACAGTCCCTCAAACAACTTTTACCATAGTTCGCTAATCCTGTGTGCCCCACAATCCATGCTTCACCCATCACTGGGGGAATAGTGTCGCCTGGCTCAAATTTGAACTGAACTTCAATATATCACATTGGGGCTCTGGCCGTCACACCAAAGCCTTGTTTGGTACCCTGGACCGTTCAAATAATATACTCTTCTCCTCTTCGTTGCAAACACAGTGTGTATTAGGGGAGCAATAAGACATGGATGTTTCCATATTTACCAAAGAGCTCTTTCTAGTTGGCCTTGCAAGATACGAAAAGACAAATGCCACTACTTCCACTGTAATATTAATGATCAAAGTTGAACCCTGACAGGTGTTGTATGAAGTAGAAACGAGAGATATCCTCCACGTTCCTGCACTTCACGATCTGGTGCATCACGGGAAAGGACTAGTAATTGCAGGGAAAGAAGGGACTCACCGGACCATCTTCAGATGTGGAAGTTTAACTGGGCTATTCCCTTCTTTTCCAGGAGTTGTACCAAATCAAATAAATGATGAGTCTAATCCAGGAGGCGTTTGAGTTTTGTGCAACAGATTGTACTTGTGACCTCATGTTTGCACACTTCATTTATTTTTTTCCAAGTAGGCCTTATGTGTTTACACCTTGGAATTAAGCATACGATCCACAAAAATAATTTATCTAGAATAGCTAGCTAGATATATAGTCAGGTATTTCTGATTGTTTAACCCTTGTAATGTGTTCGGGTCATTTTGACCCGTTTTCAGTTTTTCACTTGAGAAAAATAGTATCAGTTATCATTCTTTCACACTGAGATTCAATGGCTTTGGCTTTTTTTCTGAGAGGAACATTAATCTACATGAACATGCAGAGTCTCTATTATAAACGTATAGTCACCAAAATGGTAAGGACGTCTTATGTCACTTAAGACTCTTCTATAATGCAATAGCAATGTCGTTATGGTGCAGTGAAACATTTTCAGCATCTGTATGAAAGGGCCTACGTGTTAACGATTGAGGTTCTCCTCACTTAGGCCTGCAGTAGGCTATATTTTCTCCGGCTATGTGTACTTTCACTAACCAGACACAGGGTGACGCAGTAGATCCGTGTTGGTCTGACATCTCCATGGATTTGGTGGTCACCCACAGAAACGTGAGGTCCACTGACATGTGATGAATAATTAGTCTGCTATTTCGCATACACAGTCATGAATGTTGCTTCTATTCACATAATGACGTTTATTTGACATGTAGCCTGTGTGTTGTTTAATTCAATACGGTTTGCGCAATTGCGCCATTTTAAATAGAGTTTCTTCTGGTATAGTTTACTTCTGGTGGTGTAGCCGAATGTGGGTCTGTGAGCCACTGCAGTGCCTGATGACCTACTTTTCAATCAGCATGACTTGGCCCAAAAGCATGTTTTTGTCAACTGATGCCTCTGCATTGTCCCGGGGAGCCATAGAATGCTGATGGTTATGCGGTACTTTGCACAGTCAACCCCAGATTGTGGCATAATTGCTACAAGACTCTGACGGCATCACCATCAACGGTGGCAGTAGGAACAGGCTTAAGCGGGGACCTCCTGCACACACCACATCATAATGCCGCCAAAAGGAGCGAGAAAGGAGGAGGGAGGAAAACAGAACGGGACGGGAACGACCTCACCGCGCATCGATAGCCGAGCGTGCAGTCACGCTGAGCTCCGCCCATACTCCATGTGCTCTCGGTAGTCACTCCTCCCCTGCTCATCGCAAGCACGCGTATTTGCATAAAATGTGTGTCAGTAGGGCAGCGGTCTCCGCGACTCACATGCTGCATGCACATGCAGAGAGCTAGAGCGAAACATTCCAATGTCAAACCAGCCCCAACTGCCTCGCCTCTTTTCACGCTAACAGTCCGCCAATGAAAACGTGAGCGCGAATAAAGCGAGAGCTTGGGAAGTGAAAAAAAGGTGGACGCAATACTTGCTAGGGGAAGCGTGACAGAAAGGCTGAGAGGGTGTGTGCGAGTGTAATCCCTGGCATACAAAAACAAAAACAATAGAGGTTGAAAGGACAAGAGTAGTGCGACTGAGAGCTAAAGAGTAAAAGAGGGAGGGAGGGAGAGAAAAAAACGAGGGCAGAGGCAGTCACATTTCTAAAACACCTGAAAACGTGCTGGCGTGTCTGAGCATCTATTAATGGGTGTGCGCCTGCTAAACTACTTTCACATTTGCGTCTTGACAGCACTGGCACCTGTACTGCAATTCTTCGGATCGCGTTCTCTTGCCCATCAGAATACCCAACTCTTTCGTACCTGCACATCCTGTTCAGGACACCTCAGCTAAGTTAGGTATCAATTGGAGCACATATTGAAGACTTTCTGTCATACCTCCCACCTCACTTGAGGATCTTTAACAATTACGCCGTTTTCTCCGATTTGTGTTCAGTTGCGGTTTAACTTGTTCTTCACTCTCGTGCGGTTGGCACAAACCCTATGCCACAGAGTTCACTGGCTTTAGTTTCTTTGGACCCTGTTACTTTTTTCCGAGGGTATAGCGCCCATGCCTAACCTGACGCCAGCTTTTATTGATACAGAGGGACAACAAACGTTGTGTCACTTACCCTAATTTTCGAACAAGTCAAGGAATCGCCTCTACAATGGATCTCAGCCCTGCAATGGATCACAGCCCTGGTGAGTTTCATTATTGGCAAGCGTATATTCCTATTTAAACTACTATGCAATAATAACAGTCAATTAATCTGAAATTTGAATAATGTCCGTTTTAAACAGGTTTGATGTCGCTTGTCAGACACTGGTAACATTGCATCTGCATGTTTAATAGTTGGGTAGCCTATATGGACTTGTTAACGTGTTTCATACCTTAACTAGGGGCCTACTTATACAGTTTAACTGTTGTTATTAAGGATATCTAGTTAGGCCTAATACCTACGTTTTGTTAACAGTGGCATTATAATTGTGGTGGTAAGTAGCATTATCCTCCAAGTGCCCTGCCATAAGGAGAATGCAATGCGAGGCTACGCGGAAGATAATGTTTGACAGTGACAAGTAGCATATGACCTTCTCCCATTTGGCCCTATGAGTTTATTTCAAAATGTAGCACAACACATGTATAACGGAAATAGTTAGGCTACATTTTCTGGGGAATAGAATTGTTACAATGCAGCTTCGTGATAGTCTACACCGCTTGTTCGCTACCTCTGGCGAGGGGTTATCGGAGGACACGATATCCTACTCGGACTGTGACACACAACTCGGGAGGAAAGCTACTGTAACCATATGACCGAAATTACTTAGCCTGTTATGATCACATTACAATGATTGGGTCTCTTGAAGATTTCAAACTGTTTGTTTCGTTTTATTTTGAGGATGCTGTGAATTACATGTTAATAACACAGTTGCTCATCGGGTACCGCTTGTAATATCTTTGCGCTGTTTGCAGCGAGCCTGCGACTGTTCTAGCAACTTCCTGCTTTAGTGCTCATAAACAATCTCACGTGTAAACTGTAGGCGTACTTCACCACTCCTCCCTGCTCGTGTTCTTGCTAAGCACTGCGAGGGTAAAGTTTAACCATGTCCTGCACGCTTTAAAAGGGCAGACCATTACCTCAGAGTTGGTGCGCTTTACCATGGCGATGCGACATTGTTTCTTCAAGTCTGTATAAGTTAGGGGATGTGTCCTGGGAAAAAAACGCGGAAATGTTGTGAATTAGGCTACTATGTTATAGGACGTATTTTCAGAATTAGCCCGTGGGGTGTGACAAGGAGGATGTGGGACGGGTTTGGTGGGGGGCGGGCAGAAGCACTATTTTTTTAATTATTTTTTTTTTACTGTAAAGGTGTTTCCTTGGGCGCGACCTCGACACACTCTGACACAAAGTACACAAAGTCACGTTCCTAGACCGGTGACTTTTTGTTCCATAGTCTACTATCATAAACTATGTCAGGGTTAGACCCCCCGACACGTGTGGCAAGCCAATGTCAATGACTGTACAGCCTACTCCAACGTGCAGGAAACTGTCTGGTTTGAAGTATGCCTATTAGTTCAATTGTAGGTTAACACACATTGTTGTTGTCATGCTCATTGAAGAAAATGACTTGGCACATCCAGATAACACATAGATACCAAGCCTTTGCCCCATATCTATTACACTCGTGCATCTCATCAAAATGGTTGGTGGCACGAGGTTACCCCATAATATTTTGAAATAGTATAGGTCAAAAACTGCAGTAAATTTTAGCCTATGCGCAGGGATAAAGGCAGTCTACACACTGTGTAGTCTACATAGTCAGTACGTTTGCTACACAGGCTACTACTTAATGTAGGGCCTATAGTCTTACAATAACGATCTGTGAACTAAAGTAGGCTACAGTTCATTTCTTTCCCAACTCCCTAGTCCTTAGGCCTACCTGCGAATGCAATTAGTCACTCAGATTGCATTCAAACACCCAGACTCAACATGACAGTCTTGACCATGAACTAGCCTAATATAAGGAGAAAGTACATACATCTCTGAAAGACACTCTTAAATGAAGGCACATTCAGAGACAGAAGACAGTGCCCCACGTCTGGTACCCATGGTCTATCACATGTGTGGCACTGGTCACTATGACAAATATAGGTGGCCCACAAGCCAAACGTTGGTGACCCCAAACTCTTGGCCAAAGTGCCAATGCCTGACCTACATGTTTCAAGATGTGACATTATATCTGAGATCCTCACACCATTACAGCTTCAAGAGGAGTGAGATGCTGGGGGGAAACAAGGCAAGCAGGGTGGTAGAACTGCAGTAAGGGGGAAGACATAAACATGGCCAGGGAGAAGTTCACACGTGCATACCCATTTTCTATTTTCGTCCATCCTCCCGGTTTCCGCTGTGCCTAGGGACTGTTTTCGCATGGCAACAGACCCGATAACACTGGGCACGAAATTCTGAGCGCTCCTCCCGACTGCCCATCTTCTTTGCCGTCTCGAGTCTCCCTCACGTGGATAAGCTCCAAGAGCCACGTGCCGCGCGTGATTTCCCATGCACACACCCCCTCTATTCGCCCTCCCCGTTTCTATTGCTCATTCTCTCTCCCTCGTTGGTATTCTGGGGAGACGGGTGTTGATTCAGCCAGCGGCAGGAGATTGGTCAGTAGGTCATGGGTTTTATAGAGTCGAATTACGCGATTCCTTCTCTACAGCCAAGAGATGACAGTTTATCTTAGATAGCGAACTTTTCCGCGGCTGCATTCGGAACTCATGTATGAAGAACATGAAAAGCAAATAGGAAGAGAATATAACGTCGTCAGAGCTCAATCAAAAATATCTTGTTCATTTCACCGAAGTCAAGTCTTCCGTGCGCCACTGCACAAGCGCCAACCATTTTATCTATTGACGTTTAAAGTTGTCAAGCAGGCAAACGAAAACGCAAGTGTATCCTTAATCACACATTAATGGTGTTAAGATAATGAAATGCACCACCCACACGATGAAAATTCAGGCGTGAAGTCGTGATGTACAAATTAAAGACCAAGGGGTGTCAGGAAATGACAAAGATGCATGATGATCTTAATTACACCATGGTAGATGTCTCATTTAATAGGCTACTACAGCAGTTGGTTGTTCAAGCGTAATACTTCAAGACAAAGTGCCCCTGACCTACATTTCCAGTTTCATTGTGTAGCCTACGCTTCTGCCAAACGACATTGGCATTCTTCAGCATCCTTGAGGAGGAAAAGAATAGCCTGCCTCACATTAGGATGCACCTTTGATCTAGGCTATTGAATCAATTTTAGCCTAGATACCGGTCGTTTGGTCTATGGAATGGGAGTCGTCACACAAATTGGACTTAAGCAGCCCATGAATTTTAATTGAAATCAGATGACCAGACTGACACAGAGCCACACTCGTATCTCTTAAGTTATCTTTCTTGGTGCGTTCCCACAATAAGCTCAGTAGCCTGCCTAGCTGTAGTGTATAGAATGGCACTTGTTTATTCAAAGGGATGTGTAATTTTGATATCATATTTATTGATTTGTCCATTCAAGGGTGAAATTGTGCTTGAACCCATTACCACTGAGTTTTGATTTTTAATGCGGTCAACATAGCTCTGTGGCAAACATCGACATGATACACTGGCATGCACCTGCACTGCGAATATTGTGATTGGCTAAATATACAATAACGAATAATGGAAGATGAATGATGAACATAATCCACTGCAGTGAATATAGAACAAGGTGACTTGGGAACTGATTCAGATTTTTCTACCTGGCCTTCCAATACTGTGACAATATGTATACTTTAATTGTGTGTGTGTGTGTGTGTGTGTGTGTGTGTGTGTGTGTGTGTGTGTGTGTGTGTGTGTGTGTGTGTGTGTGTGTGTGTGTGTGTGTGTGTGTGTGTGTGTAAGGTTGACGTGGGGGTTGTTTATAGTGGAGGGGGGAGAAGACACTGAGGAGCAGGGGGAGCGCTCACGTTGTCAGACTGCCCTCTGGTCATTGTCAGATTAGAGTTTGCACGGGTAGACTCGAGCCAGCCATGAGCCACGCATGTTGCACGCACGCACGCGCACACACATACACACACACACACATACACACAGCCTTTTCTGCTGACTGCTGCCACCAACTGACCCCAATCTTTGCCTGACTAGAGAGTAGAAGGCAGAAGAACTCATCCATACAGACACACACACACACACACACACACACACACAAAATATCAACAATCACGACATTCACAGCAAGAGACCATTGTGTGCCGTCAGCCATTCAGCCAAACAGCCAAAGTGTGTTTGGATATAGAAAATGTTTCTATTGAAAACATTTATGGCATTTTGTGGGGAATTGTTGGAAACTGTGACTGTGTTAACGACTGGTATTTTCAGAAACATTGAGATTACCCACCCATTCACGTTCCGTTCCACTGTTGCTTTCAAGCAACTGTGCTGACAGCACAGCACGCGCGAACCATGAAGGTGGTGACCAGTGCATGACTGACTGCCTCAATGTTGTCAACTGATAAAGATAGAAGAGTGACAAACGGTTCATGCACACTGCAGCCACCCATGTGCCAAGAATTTCACATGACTGGCTGGTCTGACGTACATGGTTTAGGGGTGCTGCAGTTGAAGTGGTAGCTATAGGTTCTTCTGATTCCAGATCTGTAGACAGTGGTTCACATCAGGACTTGACATTGGCACCTGCCAACCGGCCAAATGTTGGTAAAACTGAGATGTAGTTAGTTATAATTATAATTCCATCCTCAGTAGGCACTTTGGCAAGTACGGTATATATATTTTTGTCTTACTTCTCAGTTTGGGTAGGGATATCTATTCATGAAGGAAGCTATGCTATAGCTAAGCTATGCCGAGAAGTTCATGTCATGCCCCCAGGTTCCTTCCTATATGCGAGACCCTTTTGTGGCGCTGGCCATGGTGCTGAAGTGGTAGTGATAATTGGGGCTTTACATTACAAACCACAAGCAATTAACCCTCTCATGCAGAGCCTCTACTGGCTTGTTGTGGCCAAAATCTTCTTCTATCAGTCTTCTAACTTGCTTAAGACTCTTGGCAATGTCATAGCAATGGTAGTATGATGTTGAGTTTTTTTCTGCTAACACTGACTTGCTATTGGTGATCCCATCTGCACCAAAAAGCTACAATGGCTTCAATCCATTTAATTAATTGAGCCAGTGTAATATAGCAGTGTAATATTGCCGTTTATGTCTGAAATTCACTAGTAGTTGCATAGGCCAGAATGCCAATGGCTTGGTCTTTCTTTATCGTAATAATAATGGTGTATTTATTGATTCCTGACCAAGAGGGGATAGGTCCAATAAAATTCACACAAATGTTGCTGACAGGGAATTTGCACATGGAGCAGGTTAATAACATACAACGTGGGAGATCAGTATCTGTATGTCAGCAAATATACGTATACGTTTGAAGTGTGATATTGTAATAAAGGGCCCTAATATGCTGTGCGCCTCCCCCCGAGAGCGACAATAAACAAGAGAGGACTGTAACAGCCACCTCCCTTTAATGGGTTATTAAGAAACAGGCCTGCGAGATTGATTATAAGGCTGCTACAACCCAGAATTCAATAAAGGGTAAAAGATCAATACTACCCTCCCCCTTTGTGGAGCTGTAGAAAGACTTGTTATTGGTAATATTTTCTTTCACATGGGCGTGGAGGAAAAAGAGGGGAAAGCAAGAAAGAGAGTAAATGGTCTTCTGTCATGATGTGCTTCCAGGAACAGCCTTGTAGCCTCAGAGGCAGGACAAGGGTCTTCATCAAGACTCTGTAAGGCTACTGTGCGAGGAGCTTAAGGACTGTTTGACTCAGACGAAGTGATGTGTATATGAGGAAGATGGTGGTGGTGTGTGTGTGTGTGCACGAGTGTAATGAAAGCCCATGTCTTTGTATGTATTTGCAGGTTGGGGGAAGGTATGGATGGGAGATGTGAGTCGAGAGAGAGAGAGAGAGAGAGAGAGAGCGCAGTGCAGCAGCACACCAGCAGTGCAGTGTAGTTCAGTGCAGTGTAGAGAGAAATACATGTCAGACTTGCCACACGCTAACATGATGAGTGACCCAAAATGCACTGCAGTCACTGACACGTGCTGCCTGAAGAATTACAAACACACTTCAGCTTAACAGGGATCAGCGCACGTGTCTGTGAGGGGCAGGCAGACACACACAGCATAGGCACTCAGACAGACGCCCACTGTTGCTTTCAGCATGAGAGCATTGTCAAGGTCCTGCACACATGCACACACGAGACACACACACTCGCTCACATGGGCCATACATTCTAGACACACATGCATGGCGCAGAGAGAGAGAGAGAGAGAGAGAGAGAGAGAGAGAGAGAGAGAGAGAGAGAGAGAGAGAGAGAGAGAGAGACCACTGAGTGTAAACAAAACTGGCCCAATCTAATCTTAAATCAAATGTAATGTTGCTGGTGGTCCTACAAATGTGTTGCCTATGCCAATGATAAGAGCCAAATAACTATGTAATAACTATGTCTGCACTACACACCTTAAAATGCTAAAAGTAGTATACATACAATATTGCCCAAATCTTTTCATTTTTAAATGGCATAGTAGCAGAGTGAGAGGTTGTCAATGAGTAGCCAGTCACATTTTTATAACTTTTGCCTGCCGTTTATAGAGTAGGGTTACAAACGAGACAAAACAAAAACGTATGTTGAGTAAACGTGACCGCTCACGTTCTTGCTCGCCCACTCAGTTTCCGGTGACTCAGTCCGAATGCCAAAGTGTATACACATACACTCAACACACGGTATCCGACTCCCCCCTCCGGATGCTTTTTTAAAAGCCCTTTTTCAAACGTGATCAGCAAAGCGGGCTGCATGTGTGTGTGTGTGTGTGGGCGTGGGTGTGTGTGCGCGCGCGCGTTTTTTAAAATACTGCGGCTGTTGTCTACACGGGACTGCGGAAAGCGCCTTGTGAGCTGGGGCGTTAACTGTGTTAGGAGTCCATGTGAGGCGGCGGTCAGGTGGCTGGCAGTTTTGGAGCGAGTTCTAGGCGCGCCGCCAGGGGAAGCGGGGGCTCACAGAGCAGAGTAATCGAGGCGGCAGCTGGCTCGGCTCCGCGTACACGTGAGCCTGTCGCTCTGCTCTCACACAACACATGAGCAGATCAGAGAGGCGCGCGGGCACAGAGGGGAGAGGAGGGGGAAGAGAAAAAAGGGGCGGGAATGAGGCGAGTAAACACATGGGATGCGTGTAATAATAAGGGATTTCCGAGATTCCAAGTTTCCAAGTTGTTTTTGAACAGTTTGTTCTTGCAGTAGTAAAATAGGTGGGACTGAAAGGCAAGAACCTGTTACAATAGTAGGACAGTGGCAACATAGAAAACCGTAATGTCCTCATGTGTGTCTGTATGCCAGTTTGTTCAGACAGTAGGTTACCCTTGAAGATTAGAAATGTAGTGTCTTAGAAGCACACATCAGCAGAGTATAAACTCAGCCATTACCCAGTCTAGACTGCCACCCACATATCCTATTCATGATGGTATGCATGTGAAACCCCCTAATATGATACTCTACCCGTCAAGGTCACATTACTTGATTTGACACAACAGGAAATTTGAAGGCAAACACCATAGCCTGCTCAGTAGAAAGGGGCTGGATTAGTCACTCCCACTCACAGATGTGCTGTGAGTGTTGTAGTTCAAGCAGGGGCATACCATAATGCCCTTGGTTTATCACTATGTTTATGTTTGTCACGTGTGCAGTGCACCCAGCCCTCTCAGCCACGTCTGTGTGGACAGCACAGTCATAATTGCACGTGCATGACAATGAACTGCTGGTTCACAATGTAGTTATACATGTCCAGTCCTCCAGTCTGCTCTGTTGGATGTTCAAACACACACTAGAGGAGGCTATGTACTGTAGGCCCTATTTGTGAAAGAACCCTCCACATCCTTGCCCCACTTTTGAGCAATGTTTTGTATTAAATCTCAATATTGGTAAAGATGATATAGGCCTATCTGCTGCACCTATTATCCTTTGTTATTATCACTGTTGCTAAGATGTAGTTTATATAAAAAACACCTCTTCCATTTGATCACAGGTCAGATAGAGTTTCTACTCTAGAAGGTCATGGATCCATGAAATTGGGGTCACAAGGTCAGCCCAGGGGGATGGCAAGTCAGGACACCTCCCAGGGCCCTACACTGATTGAGGGTCCTCATAACACACAATGATCAATGTCATTGTTATTGGAGTAACCTTATATTATAATATGTCTTGAAGTACTAACAATCTACTGGCCCTTCCACCTAGCTACTTCAGTAGCTTTATTCCAACGCTATGTACTGTAAGCCTGTCTGTTTCGGGTATCAACTAAATCAGCTGATTCCATTTGCCACAAATCTTCCACAGTCAAGCCACTCTTTACTGTATATGTCCCCCTCGGACCTGAATAATAACCTCTGGTCTTCCCCCATTTTCTCTGTGTCCCTCTCTCTCAGGTGGAAGTGTAATTCTCTATGCGGGATCTACTGGCAGTGCCAGTCCCAGCCCTGGCAGCCCCTCCAGTGGGTACCAGACCCAGTCACCCTCCTCCCAGTCCCAGCCATCCTCCCCAGAGGACTTCTCCTTCACTGAGATCGGGCCCCTGAAGCAGAGGGCTGGAGTGGGCTGTGGCACTGGATCTTCCAACCACAACAACAATGGCTCCCACAACGCTGGCACTGGCAGCACCGGTGGCCCCAACATGGGCAGCTCAGCCACCCCTTCCAATGCCAGGCTTGTTTTCCAGTTCCCAGAGGTCAATGGCGCCTCTGTTGCCGCGGCAGTGACCCCAACCATGGCCTCCGGAGGTCAGGGGTCCTACTCTCACCCAATGGTCGCCAAGAGACCATGTGGCTTCACTGGAACTTTTACAAGTAAGTGGGAATCTTGTAAAATTCCAAAGAAGAATTCCAGTGGCAAACTTCTTCAAATAACCAGGTGCTGGGAGTTTGCAACATGGAATTCATTAAAAAAAAGTCAAAGCCATTCTACCACACTGGAATCAGTAATTGATTAGGACAGAGATTTATTGAACAGTTCCCATCTGTTGGTTCTGTTCTGGAATTGGGTCCATTGTGTTGTCACTACTTTGACTTTTCTATGAAAAGGACTTTGAAAAATATAATTAAAACGAATTATTTAGGCCATCGTCAGGAGCTCAGCCGGGAAAATAACTCTTGTCTATCTATCTCTCTCTCTCTCCTTTTTGTTTTGTCTTTGCTAGAAACTGGAGGAATGGTGCTCCTCTGTAAAGTGTGTGGTGACATTGCATCAGGATTTCACTACGGTGTCCATGCATGTGAAGGCTGCAAGGTAAGGAGAAAAGGCAGACAGCAAAAGAGCACAAGTG
The DNA here is from genome assembly GCF_034702125.1 of Engraulis encrasicolus. Taxonomy (NCBI): domain Eukaryota; kingdom Metazoa; phylum Chordata; class Actinopteri; order Clupeiformes; family Engraulidae; genus Engraulis; species Engraulis encrasicolus. The sequence goes on along the minus strand of NC_085870.1, from coordinate 44,276,231 downwards.
CAAGACACACACTCAACCATTGCCAGATATACAAAACAAACATTGCACATGTTCTATCTGTCTCTCTCTCTCTCTCTGCCTCTTTCTCTCTCTCTCTCTGGCAATACCAAGTCATATTTCCAAAGCATTACATCTTTCTCTCTCTCTCTCTCTCTCTCTCTCTCTCTCTCTCTCTCTCTCTCTCTCTCTCTCTCTCTCTCTCTCTCTATGTTCTCTTTCTTTCTTTCTTTCTTTCTTTCTTTCTTTCTTTCTTTCTCTCTCTCTCTCTCTCTCTCTCTCTCTCTCTCTCTCTCTCTGCCTGTCCATCTTTTTCTTTCTCGCTCCTATCTAAGCAATATTTGCTCTCTGTGTTTGCCTGCCGCAGGGGTTTTTCCGGCGCAGCATCCAGCAGAACATCCACTACAAGATGTGTGTGAAAAACGAGAACTGCCTGATCATGCGCATGAACCGCAACCGCTGCCAGCACTGCCGCTTCAAGAAGTGCCTGTCTGTAGGCATGTCCAGAGATGGTGAGAGCAAGCACACACACCTACACACCTACACCTACACACACACACACACACACACGCACACACACACACACACACACACTCACACACACACAGTGTTGCAGAGTTAATGAAATGCACAGAGAGTATAGTCAGTGTCAAATTAGACTGCCTTTGTGTTGGATTAACACGGTAAGGTATACTGACATAGAAAAATCATATTACACTACACATCATTCCACATACGCCACCATCCTTGGTGACTTCAGGATCGTGTTGTGTTTCCCAAGCAGTCCTACTCTGATCCAGACGGTGGTTTCCATTTCCTGCGACATTGTTGCTCTATTGAATTTGGCTGACAGTCGATCTCCGCGGACTTAAGCATTAGCCGGGGAAAATACCATCAACAATTACCGACTCATACATCAGTGTCAGATGGATTTCAGTTTGATTGCGTTTGGTAGCATCAGTATCGTTGTTGTCTGTGTTTGTTTGTTCTCGCAAAGTGGTCCAAATGGATTAGCTGGAAATCGTCCACTGCCCTCCTTGCTGTGCTTTTAAGCAGCGCAGAGAGAGCACAGGAAGCACGATGGTACTGCAGTGCAGCTACGTTATGAAAGCGTTATGAATTTCACTGCATTCATAACTTTATAATATTTATACGTAGAGGTCAGAGGCCTTTTTTTTCATAGTCGCGCTTTGGATAGTCTTCGTAAGACAGTTCCTCAGATGCTGAGGAAGGACACAGCGCAGGTGACTATGGGTAGCAGCAGCTAAACCAGGACACAGGGAGAGGAATCTTTTGTCATCTAGTGACCTGATTCACAACAAGCCTCCACAGTTCCTCTTTTCTTCACTCCACCATCCTCTCCAGTCTGTTTTCTCCTCATCCTCTCTCTCTCTCTCTCTCTCTCTCTCTCTCTCTCTCTCTCTCTCTCTCTCTCTCTCTCTCTCTCTCTCTCTCTCTCTCTCTCTCTCCCCATCTCTCTGCTCCCCCCTTATCTTTTTTCTCTCATATTGTCTCTTCTTGTACCCATTCTATTTTCCTTCCTCCCCACTCCTCTGTTCTCTCGCTCCTACACCCACACCACCACCCTCCACCTTCCACCCTCCGCCCACCACCCCCTCAGTCGTTCCTCTCTCTCCGCTTGCCAATAGACAGTGATTTATTGCAGTAGGAGCCTGGAAGTCCCACAAGTCATCATTCACATTGAAAACTGCAGTGAAACACGGTTTATTTTGGGAAATGGGGACACTGGGCACCTGATCATCCAGCCCTCGCCTTTCACTTAAACACACACTCTATCTCTCTCTTCCCTCCCTCTCTCCTCTCTCTCCTCTCTCTCTTTCAATCTCTCTCCCTCTCCCTCTCTACCCTCCAGCTTTCTCTCTCTCTCTCTCTCTCTCTCTCTCTCTCTCTCTCTCTCTCTCTCTCTCTCTCTCTAGTGTTCCACCATGCATCAGCCAATTAATTAAAATACCCTCCCAGTTCCTGTCTCAACTGTGATACAGTAAAAAGCTGATTTCCGATACAAATCTGTGCTGCCGTGTTAACCATTAATAGCCTATGAGTACTGCCGCACGATGCTGCCATCCTTTCTAGCTCAGCGCGCATAGAGCTTCGCTACATCTGCAGTGTCCCTCTAGGACACAATAAGTCTCCAGGGATTGGCGCAAACTAGGTGATAATAAATCATATTTTCCTTCCAGAAGCCAGCACACATATTTGGGTGACCTATAAAAGCGGCAAGAAAAAGCGTCGGACAATGTCATTCATCATTTTTTTTCTCTCCGTCGCGCAATACATGTGGCCCTGTTTCTCTTCACCCTGTTCTATTTGTGCTGGAATGTGCCTTTCATTTTTTGCACAAAGCTATTCTGGAAGCTTCCGTTCCGTATTATGATTATACGGCACTGCGTCATTGGCAGCCATGAGAAGTGATGATGTATAGAGGAATGCAGCAAACACCATTGAGGTCATGTATTTGGTCCTCACACAGCACAGCAGAAATGAAAATGAGAATGTTAACCCAAACATTGCACAGCTCCTGGAGGATGCGGTTGAGCATTACCAGGGAATATGGCATCAATGTTTATAATCACTAACAAAGTGTGATTCAAGTCCCAGTTAATGTAACAGAACAATTTCAGGTGTGCTGACTTCAAGTGTGTGGACTTCTCTTGACCAGAACTGTACTGTATATAACCCCTACTATAAAGTATGTAATAGGCTGCTTTAAATTCCATATATTCGAATACAAACCAGTGGTAACAGTCTAATCCACACATACCTGGACCTTAATGTTTATTTATAACCGGTGCCCATCATTAAAATGGCAGCCAGTACCTGCCGAGTTCCATGTAACAAAATGTAACTCTGCTGCAGTCTGTGACACCTGGTTAATGGCCTAGGTTGTCCCTCTCTCTGGGCAGCCAACGCCAGAAGGTATCTGTTCTGGGGCTGACACTAACCATGGAGCAGTGCAGAAACGAATACGAAGCCCTCTGAAAGAGAGAAAAAAAAGAATAGAGAAAAAAAAGCGTCACCTCCGATTGCCCTGTCTTCCACCCCTCTACCTTTCTCCCTCAACCCCTCATTATCTCTCCTTTTCCCTCCCCGGCACTCTCCTTTTAACCCTTTCCCCCGTCTCAGCAGAGCAGTCAGTCCATCCCTCATCCTGTCACTCAGTCAGTCACTCAGCCAGCCTCCGCGCCACTCGGCTCTGCACACTGACATCACACCACCTCCACACCACACCGCCTCACCCACTGACCCAGTTTCAGAGACGAGGGAGGAGGAGGAGGAGGAGGAGGTGGGAGAGAGAGAGAGAGAGAGAGAGAGAGAGAGAGAGAGAGAGAGAGAGAGAGAGAGAGGAGAGAGTTAGAGAGAGAGAGAGAGAGAGAGAAAGGAGAAGATCTATGCAGGGAAGCAAACAAAAAAGGATAGGGCTATCTGAGGGGGGATATCTCTAGTTATGTATGCAGTGTGAGTGAGTGTGTGTGTGTGTGTGGGGGGGGGGGATGTGCCTGTGTGTGTGTGTGTATATAAAATGTACATACACCCCTGTGGTGTAAGGTGATGGAGGATGTGTATGTGTGTGTGTGTGCACGTGCGTGTGAAACACCCCAAAAGCTCGGAGCTATAAATAGCTCTACCCATCGACATCGAGGATTGTAGGGGGAAGGGTAGGAAGGTAAGAGATGAGATGAGAGAGGCAGAGGCTGATAGTGGAGAGAGAGAGAGAGAGAGAGAGAAAGAGAAAGAGAAAGAGAAAGAGATGAGTGTGATGTGAGGGGAGTTGAATTTGGCTTGCAGGCATAGACATACTGTATAAAGAGTATGTATGTAGGATGTGCATACTGTATATCTAGGGGGTAGAGAAACAGAACAATGAGAACGAGGAGGTGGAAGGAGAGGGGGAGGGAGGGAGCAGACCAGAAAGGGCTTTCACCATACACATACTGTATATAGCCTATGTATATATGTGTAGTACATGTATGTCTATGGCTTTCACACACAGACAAGAGAGGATGTTCACCATAGACATATACAGTGTATGTATATATTTATAGCTTATGTACTATATATATATGCATATAGTATATGTGTATATATATGGGTGTTAATACCGTATATGTCTATGGCTTTCAGCACTCTGCCCCCTCCTAAAGCCCGCCAGGCAAAAGCCAAGTCAGTCTCGAGTCGAGCCGAGCCAAGGCTCCGGAGTCACTCGTGCTGCCTGCTGGATCCGCCTGACCTACTTCCTCCCTGATTACATTCTCTCAGACTTCCAGAGAAGAACTCTCTCTCTCTCTCTCTTTTTCCCCCCTTACATTGATCGCCTTAGTTTCAGAGTCTCGTGGGCCAAAGCTCCCGAAGTATTGAATCATCTTCTGTTGGTTATGGCCCTCCTGGAAGTGGATGTTTATGACATTGGTGCACCAGGAGGAGCTGTCAAGATGCTCCAAATCGATGTGAGGAGCAAATCATTCGAAGTTGTTGTTTAACGATCCGGTTAGTGCCAGAGAAGGGCTAGCTAGCGGAATGGAAAAGATTAAGAAAGCGGAGAACTGATTTGCTCAACGGTCTGGCATTCTGGTTGATTCATAGTCCACAGTGTTGGGCAAGACGAGCCTGTATTGATTGAATAATGTGGGTCAGCCAGAATCTTCTTTATACAGTCATTGATTTACTCACAAAAGTGTTCCTATCTCTCTCTCTCTCTCTCACACACACACACACACACACACACACACACACACACACACACACACACACAAACTCTCTCTCTTTCTTTATCTCTCTCTCACACAAACACACACTCTCTCTCTCTATCTTATCTCTCTCTCTCTCTTCCGCTCTGTCATCTAATACCTGTGTGCTTTCTCCCATATCTTTTGTCCCTCCTCAGCTGTGCGTTTCGGCCGCATTCCTAAGCGGGAGAAGCAGAGGCTGTTGGACGAGATGCAGAGCTACATGAACAGCCTGAACGAGGCCTCCCCGCCCTCCTGCATGGAGATTGACAGCTCCCCCCCACCTGCCGAGAACCCGCCCAGCCCGGCCGAGAGCCAATCGCCGGAGGAGGCCATCGGCGCCATCTCGCAGGCGTACCGCAACATCTTCGAGGAGAAACCCGATGTCAAGCCCATCATCAACCACAATAACAACAACAACAACCTGAACAACAGCATCAACGCCAGTCCAGCGAGGTTCCATGGCAACAGCCAATCACAGGACAGTAACCACCCCCACTCCCACCAACAACAGCAGCAGAGCTTCCATTGCCAACAACCCACAACGACGTCCACTAGCTACCACCACCACCAGGCCCCTTCCCCGGCTCGCTGCCCTGTCACTCACCGGGATAGCAACGGCATGCTTGACAACAGCCGCTACAATAGCCACCAAGAGTCATCCAATCAGGGCCAGTCACAATCACAGTGTCCCGTCTCTCACAACTACCTGACCAATCAAAACAGCCGCCCCACCACCACCACGACCAATGGGGAGGCACAGACACAGGGGGCCACTACCTGTCCGTTCCGATTGGGAGGAGGAGCCAAAGTGCTGGTAAGTGTGTGTGCTCGGTGTGTTTGTGTGTGTGTGGGGGGGGATTATGTGCATGCATGTCTGCATAGCAGGGGAATACCAAAAATAACTGAAACCAGCAAAAAAATACATTTCCCACAATGCCCCCTCACCTTTGACACTTCTTGTGTGCCCCTCTTCCAGGCTTGTCCCCTGAACGCTAGCCCCGTGTCCCCGGCGGGCCGCTCCAGTCAGCAGGTGTGGGAGGCCTTCTCCCAGTGCTTCACTCCCGCTGTCAAGGAGGTGGTCGAGTTTGCCAAGAGCATACCAGGCTTCCAGGCTCTCAGCCAACACGACCAGGTCATGCTGCTGAAAGCAGGCACTTTCCAGGTAGGTTATAATGTGTGTATAATAATAGTGTGTGTGTGTGTGTGTGTGTGTGTGTGTGTGTGTGTGTGTGTGTGTGTGTGTGTGTGTGTGTGTGTGTGTGTGTGTGTGTGTGTGTGTGTGTGTGCGTGCGCATGTGTGTGTGTGTGTGTGTGTCTATTAAACTGGTCACAGTCAGCAGATTTAGCTTCTTTTCATCCGTGATGACATTCCTAACGGTCTTGTTCATTTCTGCTCTGTCAGGTTCTGATGGTGCGCTTCAGCTCGCTGTTCAACGCCAAGGAGCAAACGGTGACCTTCCTGAACGGGCAGACGTACCCTCTGGCGTCCCTGCGCGCCATGGGCATGGGATCTCTGCTCGGATCTATGTTCGAGTTCAGCGAGAAGCTCTCCTCCATGGGCCTGGAGCCGGACGAGATGGCACTCTTTATGGCCGTTGTACTGCTGTCTGCAGGTAATTATATTATATTATATTATATTATATTATATTATATTATATTATATTATATTATATTATATTATATTATATACAGCCTCTCATGTCTGTGAGAATGCTCATTCAGACATTCGCTAAAGCAGAGTAGAGTAACATTTATTAATCCCGGAGGAAATTAAGGAATTTAGGAAGGAAATTAAGCAGGCTGTAAGCAGCTGGACTTGAATTCTTCTTTGATTTGAAAATATATTTAACTCCTCATCCAACAAGGACCTGATATCCAGAACAGATGAAGCCTCTTCTACGAGGAGCGACTTTTAAACTCAACCAAAAGCCCAGTCCAATAACAATATAGTTGACTCTCATCTAATCTAATTCATATTTCTGTATGTCCGACAGATTGGTCATATTAGAGAATACAATAGCTATGTGGAAGTGTGGAAAGTGGAAATGCACTTGGAAGAATGACAATAAATGGAACACAATCTCAGACACGTCCTAGACTAATAATAACAAACGTGTATTTTATTGTCAAAAATCTATGTAATAAGTGTTAGCACAGATGGCTAAAATTGTGACACCAATGTGCAGTTACACCTTACCCACTGTAAACCTAACGGTATCCTTCCTGTGTGTGTTCTGGCAGATCGTGCGGGCATCGCGGACATGATGGCGGTGGAACAGCTGCAGGAGGGCCTAATTGGTGCTCTGCGGGCGCTCGTCACCCGCCGTCGCCCCGACGACAGCTCAATCTTCTCCAAGCTCCTCCTCCGGCTGCCCGACCTGCGCACGCTCAACACGCTGCACTCCGACAAGCTTCTGGCCTTCCGCATTGACTCTTAAACTAGCCACTGACGCCAGTAGATCTACCAACAAGATCTACCAACTCCTCATACACACACACACACAATGACCTTGAGCACAATACGGACCAATTACACCCTGAACACACACAAAGGAACACACATAAGCTAACCGAAGTCCTCAAGAAGGACTTGAGGTTTGGAGGCTTTGGGGAACCAAGGCTGGTCCATGCAGGTGCTAAAACTTGCCCTTCCAAACTCGTGTTGAGTTGAACTCTTTATATAGGCTGTAGCAGCATCTTCTCATCGAACATTTTGAGTGGTTGTACATTTTTGCGATCCCACTCACAACGATGACTGTACAGAACAGTGACTGGACACCTTTGATATGAACAATAGCGATGGACTTGTGGAACTTCATTGAAAAAAAACAAAACAGGGGCATTCTTCAGAGAAAACGCCTTCACAAGCACCTTATATCACTCCACACACAGAGACACTCGATATGAGCCAAGGATGGCCCTGGGCATCAACCACATTGACGGACATGAAGAGACAGTCTTCTCATGCATATTCTAACACATGGGATGGATGGAGGGACTTTGGGAGAGGAAAGAGACTGATGTATCTATTTTTATAAATGCATACTTAGAGAGATAGAAAGAGGGGCGTGAATGCGAGACAAAAGACAGCAGAGCGCTTCTGTTGCCCTTGGCTGTCTTTTTACTTGTACTGTTTCAGTTTAATGAGACATTTTGTTCAGTGTGTAAATGAGCGAAAGAAGATGACTGAAATATATCGTCAATGTGCAATGCGTATATTATCAGAATCTATTTTTTTGGCGGGCTGGGGTATAGAAATGGTTCCTCTTTTTTTTTTTAAAGGGGATGTATATTATAGTTTGGAACGAGGCAATGAAGACCTCTCTCCATGCTGCAAATGACTGATTGTCCAAACAGTTCCGAACACATACGATGCAGTGTGTTTATATCAGACCCTCACCTCAATGACTTGTTTCATCCTTCCTGTTTGTATGATTTTCATGGCACATACAGTATGCATAGGCACCATGCAAAAAACTGCGATAGGCAAGACATTTATCCTTCTGTTTCTTTAACAGCAACCCCCCCTCTCTCTCACACACGCACACACACACACACACACACACACACACACATACACACACTCACACACACGCACACACACACCTTTATCCACCAAGGTAGTATCTCAAAGGTACTGTATGTATTACACACAAGCCCTCGGGATCCACACGCTCTTCATGCACCAATGCTCTAATGAATTCCTCCAACGATTGTACCAAACACACTTGCAGTCGACCATTTTCTTCCCAATGCAGTTTACAGCCCGTCCGAGGCTCCTTCAGATAACCAATTGCTTATTATTCCACGTTATCACCATGAAACCATGCATTGAAACCGTTTTACGAAAGCAGTTTTGTAATGGGCACACAATATAATATCTTCACAGCCTTTGAAAATATGATTAAATTATATGAATATATAATAAATATGTGAGTAAATGCTTTATATGAGAAACGTCAGTCATCTTTTTCTGTGGTTAAATTTGGGAGCCATGAGCAACGTTTGTCTATACCAATGGAGGAGGGATGTATTGCCATTCCTCTGGGGTTTACTGTTCTTGTTAATGTTGTATATATTGTAAAATTGTGGACCTAAATACCACTCCGAGAAACAGAGAGACATAAGAAGAGTTGTTTAGCTCTGCAATTCATTTGCAGAGCAGAGGAAAATAAAGGGCTTTTTAATGTGGGCAGAAAAGTGTTTTTTCTGCCTGATAGAGAAAGGGGTGATATGGGGTTGGGATAATTGGTGAACACGTAATTTTACACACACACACACACACACACACACACTGACAGCCAATAACACGCCCCTGAAAAAAAACAAACAACAAACAACCCAATTGTGTATATTTTGTAAATGTTCTCTGTTTACTCTTCTTCCGTAGAAATTATATTAAAAATGAGATTATCCATCACGTTAACATTATGTCTGTCTCAATTGCTCTTCTGTCTTGGTGCTTCTGTGTCACTCCAAACCCATAGCATCTGTACATGTTTGCAGTGTTGAATTTAACACCCACTATGTTGATTCTACTTCTCTAAGTGTTTAATTAACATTGCAAAACATGCTGTGCGGAGCATGGGGCAGGCAGGCAAATGCCACGGATGGAGACTAGTCGGTAGCCTAGCAACAGCAGCAGCAGTATGGTATACCATGGCATTCATAAGACATCAGGACATTACATATGGGACATTGCAGCACCACGATAAGGGGAACACTCGGTTGTTGAGGTGATCGATGGAGTGTCCCCGTTTCACGAGATGTGTGTGTGTGTGTGTGTGTGTGTGTGTGTGTGTGTGTGTGTGTATCCCACCATTTTTATCCATCACCATAGGCAGAATCCAGAATTAGACCACAGAAAGTTAAAATAAAAAGAGCATCAGTGGCCGATTTTCCTCTACTGCAGAATGGCGACGCCTCTTGTTCTCTTGAAAGAGAAAAAAAGACAACCAGAGGTTGTTCAGTGACATGCACTGCTCATCTCACAGCCCTTCTCATAATCATGATTAGGGCCTCTGACAGCTTTTGGTGGGCCCAGGGCAAAGTCATTTGAAAGGGCCCCTGATCCAGTACATAAAATGTAATGAGGACTCAATTTTGGGCGCCCTCTCTCCCTGGGCCCGGGACAACTGACCCCTTTGCCTCCCCTGTCGGCTTCCCTGATCGTGATTCTTCTGGTGGAGGAAGTGATGACAGAGGTTACATTTATCGATGATGAGAAAAGTAAACTGGGTGATGTGGCTCAGTGGACTACGGTGGCAGCCCATCTGAGGACCTGGGTCTGAGTCCGGCCTGAGGAAATCTCTTGACCACTCATTTTCTGTCTCACTCTCTTGCTGTCCAAAGGAGCCGATGAAAAAATATATATTAATTAATAAAAAGTAAAATGAGAACTGAGTGACAGTTGACAAATATAAGACATTCCTGTAATGGCAGGTGGAGATTAAGTAGTGTGTGTGTATGAGAGAGAGAGAGAGAGAGAGAGAGAGAGAGAGAGAGAGAGAGAGAGAGAGAGAGAGAGAGAGAGAGAGAGAGAGAGAGAGAGCATGCGCAAGGGGCACGTGCACATACAGTATGTGTGTGCGTGCATGCGGGCAGGGCATGCATGCACATGTGAATTCCTGTGTGTGCGCATATGGAGGTGTGTGTGAGGTTTGAGAGTTCATGTGCCTGTGTGTGAGTAGGCTATACTTTATCCACCCAAGCATTATGTTGTCAGCACCATATGGACATCTATATTACAAATCCTCTTCACACAATGCAGAATTTTAGGGCATGCATGTATTATCGCAGAACATTTACAATGACCATAGATGGCTGTCACTATTATTCTCTGTTCTGTATTGTTTCTACAGAGTCAACAAAGAATATTTAGCCTACTGACTCATTAATCAGCATCGCCTCATTAATTAATGAAAATAATCTGTGTGTTCCCAACAATGATATCAGTATAATAATTGATATATGTCAATATCTCAATCTGTAATAGGTTAATCATTGCGAGAACAGGGGAAACTTTATTCACCAAGGATTTCCACACACTGAGGTGCGGTCTTTCCTTCACTGTGTGACTCATCAGAGTCGTGCCAGACCAGGACAAACTTTAAGTTCTCCCTAACATACTGAATCATGTCCATTGTCTTTCATATTGTAGCACACGTGTACACGTGTACACGTGTGTGTGTGTGTGTGTGTGTGTGTGTGTGTGTGTGTGTGTGTGTGTGTGTGTGTGTGTGTGTGTGTGTGTGTGTGTGTGTGTTCGATGAATGAACAGTAGGGCTGCCTCAGTTCACGACTCTGGTAAATATTTGAACAGAAGTAGTAAGTTATTTATTGTGAGATTGCTCGACAATGTCAACACGCCTAGATCCTGGCCACAACTTCCAGCAATCACTCCCCCATATTGTTTTATTATCCCTCGATACATGTTTGTCATGGATTTATAACAGAGTGTGAATGTTTCCTTCTGTCCATAAAGTACAGAAAGGCCCGCACCCTGGACAGGGTTTATGGGTGAGACTGTCAGGACAGCTGAATAACATGTTAACAACTTCTCGGAAATCTTCATTATTATTCACCATAGTCCATTGTTTGGTTTCCACTGAGCAACCTGGCAGAGTATGATGCTAGAGACCTCTCTGATCAATGAAGGCCTTTGTGGTCAGATGGCTCTCTGGTTTTAATAGTGGATGTGCAGTCAGCTGCTCCGGCCAAGCCCTTTTCCAATTAATTATTCACTGCCAAACAGAGCCACAGAGCTGGAGTCGGTTTTCAACTCTTGGACCCATGGCGCACTACCCTGTCACGCGTCTCTAAATGCTGATGTTAGAGCACCCTCTGCTGGTTGTACATTTGTCATCACAACATCAAAATAATTTCACTACAGTAAAGAGCAGCACCCTCTGCTGGTAGTAGTTTTCATCACAACATCAAAACAATTTCACTCCAGTAACAGGCAGTATTTTTTCCGTCACTGTAACTGCAGCAATCAGGGGCCAATGACAGTTTTGGACAGGCCCAGGACAGAGACAACTGAAACATCTGAATGAAAGATGAACTGTACTGTTTTGGACACTGAAGAGATAGAAAATAGGCTCTACTGCAGAAACAGGGAGGACAATGTTGAAACGTCATGGGATCAACAATTGAAAGTTTGAGCTTGTGGTCTGCAGCCAAGTCTGAACACTCATGAGACAAACAAGGCCACAGACCAGGTCTGCAGAGCTTCACTGAGACCAACATGAGCGGTTTGATTTATTGCCATCTGGGTCCATAAACAGACAAACGGACTGAAAAAAAGCTTTTACCCAACAGTGCACTTAATTATACCAAAGTATAGTTTTATACATACAACATGAATAGTGTTGCCACCTATGCCAGTTTTCCTTAATTGTCCTGGATGTTAATGGTCTGTATGGGAAATAAATATTCTTCTCTGAACATTGAAAGAAGGATGCCATTATGTACAGGCAAAAAGGCTGATTGACTTTGAAATGTCCCGTTTTTTTTTGTCAGACAAAGCCACGCTAAGCATGAATGTGGATGTGCATGGCTGTGATATGTGTGAGTGGGTGTGTGAGGTTAGAAATTTTCATGTATTTGGGTATGTGGATGTGTGTGTTTGGGATACATGCAGCTTTTTGAGTGCTTGAGTGCTATCTTAAGGACTGCTCACTAATTACAATGGTAAATACAAAATATTCTATATTCTACATTCCATATTCTACAGTATATCATATACAGTAGTACAGGCCAAAAGTGTGGACTGTTCAGGGAGGGCAGTAAAATTGTGCATGAACACATGTTTAATTATGTGCTTAACAAACAAATGAAAATATTCAAAAAAATAAATATATATATTTTAAAAATATAAAAAAAATGCCAAACAGTGACGTCAACGCAGCAAACCTGAGGGCTTCACACGTTTCAACAAGCTTATTTTTCTGTCTATTTTCAAGTGAAAACACCCAGTCAGTCAAATCAATCTTAATTGATACAGGCAATACAAGACACATTTTATTGATCTGATAATGGATCACTTGGTCAAACATAGTGGTACAAAAACTAAAAGTAAAAGTGAAAAACCGTGCCACAGATTCCCTCCAACACAGGTTTGACCTCTCAAAGTAACTGGCTGTGACTCAATGTCAGATCAAGAAAATGTCTGTAAAATGCTTGTATTGGCAAGTGTTTAAAACTAGGTTTTAGGTATCAAAACTCTAGTTCTACAATTCTAGTGAGTCATTGGAGGACTTTAACATTCAATTAAGATTGACATGACTGACTGGGCATTTTTACTTGAAAATAGACAAAAAATAAGCTTATTGAAATATGTGGGGCCATCAATTGTGCCGTGTTGACATCCGGTGGATAGACAGCTGACATTGCTGTTGGACAACAGCTAGAATTATGTTTTTGGTGAGCCCATAATTCTACATGTGTTCATGCACAGTTTTGATGCCCTCCATGAAAATACACACTGAAAATCTAAGAAAATAAAGAGAATGCCTAAATGAGAAGGTGAGTCCACACTTTTGGCCTGTAGTGTATATCCTAACACACTGGATATTTGGGAGCATGCCACTGCCTGGGAATTATGAAAAAGGAAAACTGGGGAATCTGGAGCAGGACAAAAAAAAAAAGATGTTCTGACAAATATCGGATATGCTTATATCTACCAAAGATGGATCACCTTGGATGCTGAATTAGCCAAGGCGGAGCCAGAGTAATACATCACTGGCACTTCTTGGGCGGGCATGGGACTAGCTGTCTGAAGATGATAGAAAAACAGCAAAATGACATAGAGTAGCCTGCACTCAGCCAGATTTGCCTATCTTGGTCAATTAAGCCTCTCCTCGGATCCATTGAGTAAATGAAAACATAATTTTAGTAGGCCTACTGTGCACTGCCTTGGGGCATTCCAAACAAATGATTTAGCAACTACCCCAAGATAAATTTACTGACAGTCCCTTAAGGCCTTGATAGAGGGATTTTAAAATGGCATAATCCTAGCAAGACGTCCCACAT
>NC_085870.1:44247453-44257453 GCF_034702125.1 Engraulis encrasicolus | reverse complement strand
GTCTTCTTATTTTGGTATGTTTTTTGTCTGTCCATTGTTATAGGATGCCCAGCGTACGTCTATGTGGACCCCGAACACGGGACATTCCACTGGGATGACAAGAACGTCAGGCGGGTGTTTGTGCGGAAGGTGAAGTCTCCTAGTTATTATTATTATATGCGGTTATTATTATTATTATTACACAATTCTTGTCAATATATCTGCCCAAAGTAGAAATTCAGGTGACAAGCCAGTCCCAATTAGGCCTTGTGTCATCTGGGTCTGCTTGCCCCTGCAGGTGTATGCCATTCTGATGCTGCAGCTGCTCACCACTCTTGGCATAGTGGCAACATTCACATTCTGGTAAGTGAGACTCACCGATCGCCATTGATATTATCATTGGTGTATAATCAAAATGCATGGATAGGCTCTCAAATCTGTCTTCTAACTTCGCAGCATGCCAGTGAAATTCTTCATTCAGACTCATCCAGGCATCTACTCACTTTCCTAGTAAGTATGTAGTTAACAGCAGGGGGAAAAAGTCTGTAATTGAAAAATAGTACATACACTACATATTCGTACAAACTTTCCCTTTGTATGAATTCACCCAAATTTAAACGTACCCTTTGTCTTATCCTTCTTTTGACAGTATGTTTTTCTTCATCTCGTACATCACTTTGGCCTGCTGTGGTGATATCAGGTAAGGGCATCCGGGAAGACCAATGCATCACCTGCATATTTAACTAAATTATCTGTTGGCCTATATTTTTCCAACATAATGTGGTCCATCTTGACCTTTTAGTTGTACATAACTATAAAAAGAAACGCCAAACAACTATGGATAGGATACCGGTAGCTGAACTACATATAACATTTGCAGCTTTATGCAGTCAGACCTGTCACTCTTGGCTGAAAAACTGCACGATAACAACTTTGCTATGAAAAGGCTATGTTTGATATTGACTCTGAAGAAGACGTGTTGTTGAAACGTTATTCTTGGCACTTGCCCAATGAAACAGTAATTTTTCCACATCTGAACATGCTCCGAGGAATATTTGACTGATGTACATCTTGTTTGTGTTCATCCCAGACGCAAGTTTCCCTGGAACTTCATCCTGCTCACCATCTTTGTAAGTATATCTCAGCATGGTTGAACATCCTTCATCTCAGCACTTTCCTCTTTTTCATTGCTATTCGCCTCTGTCATTTCCTCCCCTTTTCCCTGTAACTCCACTCTCTCTCATCTATGCACTGTATCTTTTGTGTTTGCATGCTTCCACGCTTCTTTGCACTTCCAGACTCTCAGCATGTCTTGCATGCTTGGATTTATTTCCAGGTAAATAGCTCACAGAGTGGTGGCACTCTCTATAGGCAAATTGTGAGGTTCACAGGAGCAGATCAACATGTTTGATTCAATAAAATGTGGCAAAAGTTTAACCATTAGTTCTTTGGAACTTTACTAGATAACATCAGTTTTTGTCCACATCAGAGATGCTTTGGTGAACCTCCTTTTTGCTTGAACTACAGTAGTCTAGTCCTTTTCTGTTGACACAGCAGGTAGATAAGGAAAGAAGAAACAATGTTTTTTTTCTCAGTAGTACTCTCTGCATGTAACATAGAACATTACGACACCAGACTGTCCCAGAAACCCATCCAGTAAACATTTGTGTATTGTCTACCTGAGCAGGTCACTAGATTTAGCTTGTGCCTTTAAGCTTCTCAGTACACAGGGTTATTAACTGTGAATCCCCATGCTGGATTATGACTTTATGCAAGCCTAAAGGCACCACCTGAATGAACCAGTGGTCAACTCACATGTGATCCATCCCATTGCAACAGAGATGGGGTTTTTTTAACCAAAAAGCAGACAAGGCCATTGTCTACAGGGCCCTACCAAATCTACCCTCAGTAGAGACTCCCAACAGTTGAAGAGGGCCCCATGTCTATATTTCTCATATAGGGCCCCCAAATGAGTAAAACCTGTGCTCCATTGCAGCGAGCATCATAAAATACAATTGTTGTACACGTGTAGCTGAACTTAGAAGAAAGGATGTAAGCTGAAGCAGGTTTAAATTCTAGTAGCCTAATTTAAATACACAGCATTGACAAATTGACTAAAATTCCTTTCAATTCTTGTGTTGTTCTTGTAGCTACTACAACACCAAGTCCGTTCTGCTGTGCCTCAGCATCACTGCCATGGTGTGTCTATGCGTCACACTCTTTAGCTTCCAATCAAAGGTGAGTCACATACAATGCCAGTCTACATGGATTAGTAAAATATAGTATATACAGTGTACAACTGTTTATTCTTTACTCTGTATTTCTCTACATTGTGTAGCTTATCTACTCCTTTGTAAGTCGCATTGGGATAACACCTGGAAGGTGTAAAGCATTGTCATATTCAAAGCTAACAAATCAAGCCATGTGTTAAGTTAATGTGATATAAAATGACAACCCCATCTCTTTGACCAAGGGATTCCTATAGTTAAAATGGCATGATTTTATCCTGACAAGTCCCACTTGGACAGGTTAAAAACAAACCCCACACATGCTGGCGTCCGACCACCTTCAGGGAATGATGGTGTATTAATAATATCATATTCACAATATGCAAATACACACTGTGTAGCAAGGCATGTTTCCTGTTGTGTAACTCTCAATGCCAATATCATATTCACACCATTCTTTGTGGCACACTGGGTGGTATAAAGCCTTTTATAATAATAATAATGTTGTCAGGCCTTCCATAAGATTACTACATGGTGATGTATTGTGTTGTTTTCCCCTGCATAGGTGGACTTCACTTCCTGCGATGGTCTGATGTTCATGGTCTGCATGGTGCTTCTCTTTAGTGGCATCATTATGAGCTTCACCGTCCCCTTTGGCTATGTAAGCATCATCTACATTGTTACAGTTAGCTTTGAAGCACACTTTTCTCTCTTTTTTTCCTCTTATCTTTTTTTAAATGGTTAATTGTAAGGTTCACCATAGCTACAAATGCATGCTTTAACTGCCTGCATAAGTGACTTATGAAACATGTGTGAAGCAAAACATTGCTTTTTATCTGAGAAACATATGAACCGAGAAGCACAATAAAAATGCAATCTTTGAATATTTTTGAGAAAATAGCATTATTATAATTATAACATTCAAGAGGAGCTCTTCGTAAGTAGGCTATATCCTTCTTTACTGGAATTTTCGAGGTTGATGAGTCATTCTTCGGTCAGCCAGTCAGTCAGAGTGCTATAAGGTTTAAATTTAGCCTGACTGGCTACCTTTAACAAGTGTAGCGGATTATTACACTTAAGCACAGAGCTATATTGGTGCACAATCTGTCTGCCTGGTTTAAATATAGCACTCTTATCCGTCTCACCAAATGCAATATTTGGTTTGTTATTTAACAGGTGCCCTGGATGCATGCCGTCTATGGTGGTGTTGGAGCCCTGGCCTTCACTTTGGTGAGTCTTTCTCCTTTTTAATAAAGCACGTTTTTACCAAGGACTTAGCTGGTTTAAACGTAACACCTTACAATCATCAATCGAAACATATATATGTTGTGATGGAGTATCAGTACGATTGTGGGTACGCTCTGACTATCGAAATTCAGCTGCGCCCTCCTGTACCACCGTTAGACGTGGTAATAGAGGTCATAGTTTGACATCAAAACAGTAGATGTAATGTGCTCGTTATTTTTTGGTACAGAACTGGTTTTAGACGGATGGACGCAATATGAACATGATCTGAACGTCTATGTGACGTCCCATATTTAATGGGTCATGTCAATGAGCTAGGCTCTGTGTCCTGGTACACAGTAAAAAAAGTGTTAATTCAACAATTAATGAGTACTCTGGGGCAAAATAAACACTAGAATCTCTTCAGGTGCTGAATTAACACAGCAAATGCTTACTGTGTAGGGCAACTCTCCTCCCAAGTTCGCTATAGTCGTCAACATGTCTACCAGTCCATCCATCCATCATCCATTAATGGATGTCTACATACCTGCTTTCCTCTCTTGCAGTTCTTAGCATTTGATACGCAGCTGCTGATGGGCAACAAGCAGTACGCCATGAGCCCAGAGGAGTACGTCTTCGCCACCCTCAGCCTTTACCTGGACATCGTCTACCTCTTCAGCTTCCTCCTGCAGATATTTGGAGGACACAGCGAGTAACGAACTGACCGCCCACTCCATTTTGCAGTGCAAATTCAAAACTGTAAATTGAACCATATAAAGTAGCACAGTGTTCTCCAAATGGCAGCCCACAGGCCAGATCCGGCCCGGGCATGTCAAACATTAAACTCGCCATGAGATTGGAACAAATGAAAACTATGTGTGCTATGTGTGGCCATACGGTCGGGCGATTTGTTTGGCCCTTGGGGGAACATAATTGGAGACCACTGCTCTAGTGTGTTTCAGGTTAGCACCGCAAAACTGATTAATTTCACAGTGTTCCTTTCAACAATGAGTTAAATTTCCAACACTAAACCGAATGGAACCATACTACAAACTCTCGACAGAGTTGAACTAACACTGAAAAATGTACTGTGTGCTCTCACCACTGCTCTGTCCAACTTCCTGCCTAGAAGCCTTGCCATCAGCACTTTCCACAGGGTAAAGACATGTTACAGTAGCTGTTCCCCATACCTAAGCACATGCTCAGTCATTCCGGTTCCCACACTCCAGTGTTTTGCTGAGCCATCTCTTCCTGTAAACTTGAAAACCAGAATGGTCTAACCCAAATGTTTTTTTGTGGGCCAACTGGATATTTCTGTACCTTAGCTTATAGTCCAGATATGCCTGGCTCTCGCCAGACCCTTGTGTATTTCCGCTCAGCTTTGTGAGCTTACTTTTGGGAGATGTGACATAGTCCAAATTTAAATGAAATGGAAAAGTGAAAAAATAAGTGAAACGTGACCGTTGTTTCGGACAACATTTGCCACTCGCATGGACTCACTCATCGACATTGATTCTGTAATTTCTATTATTTCATATCTTCTTGTGTTTTTGAGAAAAACACACCTTCGTAGACCTACGGTACTCACATGGCAGTTCCAGATGAATGTTAGTGGAGCAAGGCGGAACTCATTCAGCTGGCGAGAGTCAGGCTAAGTCCAGATGGATATAGGAAGAACAATCAGAATGTGCACTTCAATTAAAAGAGGTTATTTTTTACGCTGTGCAGATGTACTGTATGGGATAGTCATGTTTGAATAACATTAATGTATTTTTTTTTACAAGCTGAGGTTATACACTAAAAACATGTTCATTCGACACCTAGTGAGTACTATGGGACCAAATCCAATCTGGAAGATGTCAAATTGACTCTCTAAATGTTGGGTTTTCATATAAAAATGAGTCATGTACAAATCTAGATCTCTGTAGACCAGTATGTGTGTCAATGAGGGAATGTCCATATGTTCTAGTATGTGCAGTAAGTTATTTAACCTGTATGTCCTGAGACATGCACTGGAGAAAGTAGGCTACTGGCTATTTGTCCTTTCAATAGAATGCTATGACAAGTGTTTTGGTAATAAATAGGTTAACATTTAGCTTGTTGCCAAAGTCAGTGAACCATTTTTTTTTTACAGTAACAAGTTGCCTTGTGAATAAATATTTTCTATTCAGTCAGTGTCAGCATTGCCAGTGCAATCAAATGCAGTGATAAACATGCTATAACTGATAATGACACTGCTATGAAATAAAGTCTCTCAAGAAAATGTTTCTCAAGAGTCTGTTTCGCATCTGAATGTTTGTATCCCTAAACTCACCTAAAAGACATTCATTGAAAAACAAGAATTTTATTAAAAAAGAAAATCAACATATCAAATTCAAAAAAGAGTACAACCAAGAAAGAACAAAAAAGAATCTCTTTTTTTCCAATGAATAAAAAACAAGAGTAACAGAGAAATCAGCAACTGTGGCACAGGAAGACTACACTGCTGGTTAGCAACCGGCTGACACACTACAAAATAAAAACAAAACAAAAAAGCAAACAACAACAAAAAAAATCTCCTTTTCCTTGTTCATACTGTACAAAATGAGTTTTTGTATAAATAAAGAAAATGTTGAGAAGCAGTTGATGAGATGAGTCCTTGGGTTCACTTTACAACTAATTCGATTGTAAAACTCAAACCATAAGAATGAGAGTTTACATGGACGGGAGGTGAAGCTATCATAAAAAAATAATAATAATCATGATTATTGTTGTCCTGTCATGGCTATACAAAGAAGCCCCAGAAATTCTTTTGCCATCTATAGTCACACGGTATCTATATAGTAACATATAGACTGAAATAACAATTAGATTTCACAGAAATTGCATAATGGCCTAACACAATGTGTTGATGGTGTCTCACTGACTACTTAACTTGCACAACCCTGACACTCCAGCTCTATCTGACTCTGAACAAAACATTAATCATCATAGCTGAAATAAATAAAATTAAAAAACAAACGAATATGCTGTTATTTATGGTAAGGTAAATGTGAGTATTTAGAGTGTGTTTTCCTGATCATCTTTCAGACACAGGGGCACAGAGTAAGAACTTCCATGTTGGAAGTACTTTCTTAAGGCAAGAACAACTGTACAGCAAGTGTACAATGCTAAAGGCTTACTAAAATCAGACAACCATGTATGTACATCCAAGTAGATATCAGGCAACGTGAAAAAAACCCTCTATATTTCCAAAGATTAGCATAATTGTTTTTGCACTCATTGCTTTGAGGCACATTGACAAACTCTGAATCCTGCAGGTTTGAGTTGATATAGTATATATATTTTTCCTTTTCCTTAACATTAAAAAAAAATACATATTGTTTTGTTGTCCTAGACCTAGTCTATTTGCGGTGCTCATCTCATGAACTGCTTGAACATTCCATCATAGCAGCAAAACATTTTGAAACTATGAAACGAGTCATACAAGGCAAGGCAATGTGAGAGGGTGACTATAGAGCAAATGATTGCAGGTGGAATTGAATGATGCCAATGGAGTATGCTTTTCTCTTATTTACACTAACTTGGAAAAGATACGGTAATTAGCGTAACGTATGTGTGTGTGTGTGTGTGTGCGTGTGTGTGTGTGGTCACCAGTGAATGAACTGGTACCACTACTGCTTGCCCTTCAATGCCCATGTATATGACTTTTTTGTCATGTTATTCACAGGGCCAAGTCATTTTCGCTTCTGCTGCCACCTCACAAAGTTTTAGTTTCATGTAAAAAACAAAAATGTTGTAATATTTTTTGAATAGGCTTGAACAATTACATGCCTTCAGGAGAGGAGAATGTTGCATAACAAGAAAGAAGCCCAACACTGCAGCGTAACAAAACCGTCATTTCATAGTTTCAAAACTATATTTCTATTTTTTGTGTTTGAATTAATGGCTGTTGCATGGTTATGTTGGTTTTTGCCTTTGCCACGCAAGTCAGAAACCAAAACTGATGCTCTTTCCTTCATGAGGTGCTCTTGATGTGAATAAACTGTACATAGTTTTACTACATCTGGACAGGACATGAAAACAAACAATTAGACAAGAAAAAAATCAAACAGTCACATCAACAAAATTCAACAGGCCACTGAAAAAAACATTATAAAGGTCCTAGAGACTACCAAGCATCAAAAGAGAAGGCCAAATATGTACAGAAATAATAAAAAAGAAAGATCCTCGCTGGCAGTTTCAGTAAAGCCAATTACATAATGAGGTATTATGACATCATGGTGATGTCACAACACAAAGAATTCATGAAGGTTCTATTGAAGTCCACTCTAGCAACAAAATTATCCCTGAAGGTGGATATTGCTCTTTAGAGGTCAGACGGTATGGAGGAATATTTGATTTCCTTTTTTTTTTTTTTCATCTGTTCCAATGTGGGGTGAGTACAGACTTTCAGACAGCTTGTTGAACTGGTAGATGGCTTTGTCATCTTTGGTAGAAGATATTAGAGAAAGCATACATGTTTTTTGGAGAATCTATGAGGATAACAAAGTAATGAAACCTTCAGGTCACAAGACCATAGAAAGAAATGCATTTGCCAGGCCATAGATTTCAAACACACTGGGTGGGATTTAACATCGGATGTTATGGTAACCTCCAAGTATAGGGATGGAGTAGGAGGTACTGTTTCAGTCTTTACAAACAGCGTCTGTGCTCCATATAATATGAATATGCACGTTATACTTCGGGCATTACACATTAGCACCACAGTCATATTCAAAATGTTAGGTCATGAAATGCTCACAAAGTGTTCAATTTTAACCAAGACCACAATATGTTCATTGTATTTCTTCAAATTATTATATTATAATTTATCTAATCAACGTATATGAAGAACTATGTTTAAATGACAAGGCTCTTATTCATTCAGGTCATGGTAGGAAACAAGTGCTATGTTGTAGACAAAACTGGACTTGTAGTTGTAGTTGTAGTTGCCTACAACTAAGGAGGACATCTTCTTTGTAGTCGGCCTATATCTAACAAATTGGTTTTAAGTTTCTGACACATCGCCAAGAGATTGTATAGTTGCCGTGGAGTTTTGAATCCTACTGGTCAGACAAATGTCTTTCACTGTGATTTTGTTTTTTGATATCTGAAAGCATGTAGTGCTTGGCTGAAAAAAAAACAAATAAAAAGAAATGAACAGTGCAAAGAGACAGAGACAGAACATGGAATTAAAAAATCACAAGCATGTCTTGGTTTGCATGGACAGTGTACAAACTCACAGACTTCATAACACATTTTAGAAAAAAAAACTATGAATCTCTGGAAAAAGCAACAACACTACTTACACTCATGAAAAACTTTTTTTTTGCCTACAGCTAAAAAAAGGTAATCTACATCACCTATTAGAAGTTCATCAAAATGAAAATATTTGCCTAAAAGACATTGAAAGTGAGAGCATTCAAGTGAAAAAAGAAAGCAAAACAACCATTTTTTGGAATCTAACAAAATCATCTAAAAGACAGGAATAAAATCCGATTAAAACAGCAGCATTGAGAGAAAGATAAAAACCACTCACACACAACCTCAACAAAGAAAAAAATTACTGTCTTCTGTTCAAACCTTTAAACTCCATTTTCCTTTTCATTTTGTATACAATTTTACATTTTTTTTCTTATTTTTCTTTTTTTTTAAACTAAGCTGTGTGATTCTTTTTTTTTGAAAACATAAACAAACACCCACCCAAATCTAAAGCTAATTGTCATCTGTACAAAAAGAAGCCAGAATGCCACCCTCACAATAGCTGCAAGCCCTCCGACACATACTGCCCCAAACAGAGCTGAATAGAAAATGCCCAATTCATCTTTGGCAGAACAACACACGTGTGTGTGTGTGTGTGTGTGTGTGTGTGTGTGTGTGTGTGTGTGTGTGTGTGTGTGTGTGTGTGTGTGTGTGTGTGTGTGTGTGTGTGTGTGTGTCCACTGTAACATTTTAAATAGTAACACTGATTTGATCTCCTTGCACAAAACCAAGTTTGAGACTAGGGGTTTAATATAAGAACTACTGTGTTTGCAATGTACAGTAAATATTCCAGTATGTCGGTAATTGCACCTTTTAGTTTTATCGTGTAACATGAAATAGAGTTTAAACATAATGTTATAATCTTCACTAAAATCTGTTTATGAATAAATAACTTATCTGTGTTATCAACAAGAAGTGATTCATCTGGACGTCAAGAGTGACTCCACTTCACACACATTGGTCATTAAGTCAAAAGTCCATGTTGGTTGAAATTTGTAAAAATCACAACTTCTTCAAATGCCTAAATTACATCAGTGTTTGGACATTTTATTTTTCTTGTTTGTTCTGATTCGGTACCTGACCAAAATACTTAATGGTTTCCCCATTGCCTATTCTTATTCTGCCTCGGGTGGTCGCATCAAGGCCTTTACAGTTACTGTGAGAGTGTCATATCCAGTTATCACTAAGTTTTCAAAAATAGATTTAAGTAGCCACAAGAATGAAAAACCACTTAAAGCTACTTACTCAATAAGGAGATGGCCCGACATCAGGGATATGAAGACATG
>NC_085870.1:44232453-44237453 GCF_034702125.1 Engraulis encrasicolus | reverse complement strand
AGCTAAATTGAAATGGAAGGTGTTAGGGTTTTTTTAGTCCTGGGGGAAATTATTTCTCTGAAAAAAGTGCTAAAGGTGTTTTGATGTTTTTAATATTTTTTTATTTTGTATTATTAAAGGTGCTGTTAAATGTATGAACTTGAGATTAGGGTACTAGCTTTCGATATATGAGCCATATTCAGACTGGTCTGAAAGCTTTCTATTTGTCATTTTACAAGAACTTTATTTTCCTTTTGCCCTTTTTTGAAAGGCATTTACAGAACACAGTGCGTTGAGCTCTTTGCACAGTCTAACTCACATGGAAGGCCATTGTAGAGGTCTTTGTATGTGTTTGCACTGTGTTTACATCATACCTGCATGTTTTGAGTAGCAAAACTATTTTTAAGGTGGCATAAGGACAACTGTTGACCTTAAATGATGGTAATGCATTGGGCATTAGATGTGAGTATAAACAATTACAGGAGAATACCAGGAAAGCGGTGGAAGATGGGTCCAAAATACAAGAGCAACCCAGACAACACAGCAGTATTAGGTATGATGCAATACCACATTTGCCCAGCAGATGTACCCCATTCACCACAATGCACTGTAAAGTACTGAGCTGTACTCGACTAGGCTGGGCTAGTGGTTGTGTAAGCGTCTGGGGCGGTCCTGTGTGTCTACGGAGGCCCTCTGGTCACACTTACCCGTTTTGTAAGGCCGTCGGGTCGTACGTCAGCGTCATCCCGCCCTGCGGGGACAAAAGGTCATTTAAGTTCGCATGCAGCCAGAGCAGCGGAGCAGAGACACTACTGGGGCAACTGCCAAAACACACAAGTACACATCGAAACACACATACAGTACACTCACACCGTACGCCCAGCCCTGTCACGTCAGAATAGCTATTCAGGTATCACTCGTAGCGCAAAACTGACGGAAAAGAAGCAGTCTAAATAAGCTCACTCATAGTGCAGTTTTTTTCCCCGTAGTGTGTTGTTACAGCATTGGACACACACAAGGGTTGAACATGGTTGAAAAATGTAACACGATATACCCAGGGACGTGTTCTGAGGAATTGTCTGCTGTAATAAACACAATTAGCTAAAAGCAGGTTAACATTCTTGCTTTGCTGCCAAAGCTAAAACATATGCCAGTGATCTGTTTGGGTGTGTCATGTCAGGAGTGTTCTCAGGTTTGTGTGTGCCTGCTTTGGAGAATTGTCCCACATGGCCCCTGGCAACACGGTCAATATCAGGCGTAAAGAGATCCGATTAGAAGTGAGTAAACGGCCAGTTATGAACTGCATTGTACTCAAGATGTTTTCAAGAAATATCACACCACCAAGAAATAAAGAGCAGGGGACTGCGACACTCCGAATCCTTATTTTTTACTTTTTCTCAAAGCAAATGGACTGCCCGTCGCGTTTTGACCTACACAGTCTTTGTCAGGGTGCAGTCACTCAATCACAAGACACAATATATCACAGCTGTCAATTAGTCATTAGCCATGAGATCCCAATGTGCTTGTTTTTTGTTTTTTTTTGCACTGACAGCTCTGGTCCAGAGGCACGTCTTGTCACCAGGCTAGGCAGGCAGCTGCTAGGGCCCCCCAAGCCTATAAATGGTGAATAACAGCTAAGACTTAAACTACAATAGTGGTGATTTGTTGCGAATGTTCATTCTTTTGAATTCTCGATTCAGGCCCCTACTTACCCTAAAATCGCCTCTGGCTCTGGTCAACTGAACCCAGATGACCCCTGCACCCTCAGCCTCTCTGCCTCTCCCCCTCTTTCTCTCTCACACTTCAAAGAAGACATTGGTACTTTTATGGTCAAGTGGCGCCACCCAAGGGGTGGGTTGGAGGGGAGCTTTGCTCTATCAGAGATGGAGATGCGGACCTCTCTTCCTCTCTCTCTCTCTCTCTCTCTCTCTCTCTCTCTCTCTCTCTCTCTCTCTCTCTCTCTCACCGCTTCATTGTCTCCTCTAGGACCCCAGGGTCTTCCGTTCTGCAGGTACTTCCCCTGGTTCTGACGCTTCTTCTGCCCCCCATCCGCAAACTTGCAGAGCAAGGGTTCCGTGGGCACTGGAGCAAGAAGAGGAGAGGAGAGGAGAGGAGAGGAGAGGAGAGGGGAGGAGAGGAGAGGAGAGGAGAGAAGAGGAGAGGAGAGGAGAGGAGAGGAGAGGAGAGGAGAGGAGAGAGGGGATTGAAATGAAACATCGGCAGGAGCTCAGACGAGCCTTCACAAACATATTGAAATGAAATGGAAAACCAAACACGATTATGGAAAGCTGCGAGCCGAGATTACTTGTGTGGAGACTGTGCAAGCACACAGAATTACAACTCGGTAAACATGTTATTTCAAGACAGTCATAAAGAATTATGCAGGCGATGCACTGACAGGTAGCACAACTGTTGCGTTTGGGAGCATTTAAAAGGATTCCACAGAACGAACCGCATTAACACACATTTTTGACAAGAAGCAGATGCATAAACGGTGTAAAAATCTAAGACGAGTAGTTCGAGAGAGAGAAAAAAAATCGCTGTCTTTGCGCGTTTTTGCCCTCAGCTTACGAACACACACAGACACAACAGAGCTCTCACAGCGCTTGGGAGAAAAGAGCATTCATGGAAAACAAGAATCGAAAAATGTTGGGCGGGCCAAGCATGACCTCAGAACATAAGGGAAAAGTGCATTCGAGTTTACGGGTCTGCCTGCAACGACAGCCAGCGGCTGCCGTTCAACCCCTTCAAGCCCAGCCTTGGGGTCCAAGCCGCA
The DNA here is from genome assembly GCF_034702125.1 of Engraulis encrasicolus. Taxonomy (NCBI): domain Eukaryota; kingdom Metazoa; phylum Chordata; class Actinopteri; order Clupeiformes; family Engraulidae; genus Engraulis; species Engraulis encrasicolus. The sequence goes on along the minus strand of NC_085870.1, from coordinate 44,234,698 downwards.
CAGATGTTCCAGTGTCCGCCATACAGACGGTTGCATAATGGCAGTTGGACTACACGTTGTGACAAAGAGCCCACTGTTGGTTTATATGGAGAAGTGGGAGTCTAAGGACTGGAGACGCAAGACACTGGAATACTGAATGGGATTGGAACAGTGCAGTGATGAGTTTCGGTAACACTTTATAATAATGTTCCTTAGTAAAGACTCAGTAAATAATTAACTAATGATGAATAAAACATTAACAAATGTTTTTATTATTAACTAAGCTTTATTAATGCTTTATAAAATATCTACAAATGATATATGCAAGATTTTACACATCTTATAACAGAGTATTTTATTCATTTACAAGCAACTTGTAAATGTTTGATAAATATGAAATATTAACATAGCATTTCCTAGTCATTTACAAGCATTTGTTTACATTTCCTAGTCATTTACAAACGTTTGTTAATGTTTTGTTCATCAATAGTTAATTATTTTTTAAGTCTTTATAATGCTTTTCTGCATCCATTATTCTAAAGTGTTACCTGAGTTGCAAGAGTTTCAAACGAGGTTTCCACTGTTTTGTTATGTTATTCCAGTTCTTGTTGTTGCTGTGTATTTTACTTATTTGTTTGTTATGGATGGTATCCTGTGTACACCATGTATCCCTGAGTAGCCCTCACAAGAACGGAATGTAACTCAAAACTGCACTCTGTGCCTAAGGCTTAGAAATATTAAACACAGGCAACATGGGCGTGTTGGTAAATTCAGTTTAATTGTTTTGGTCAGTGTTGATGTGTTGTGATACTGTGTGTCAACAAGCATGTTCGGGTTAAAAACTTAAGTGGACATATGTTGACCATAGGGCATTTACAAAACCGTCTTTATAGCATTATGAACTTCCAACATTCAGTCTTTATTTCTTTCTTTCGAATAAATGGTCACCAAAAAGAAACATCAAATCGTATGACTAAACTTGCAAATAAAATCGGATTGTCTGTATGCCATAGTGGGTAAAGTGAAGGCTTAAATGCGAGGTAAAAGGTGAATTTTGGGTTCTGCTACTTGAAGGTTTACCAAGAGCTTTATGTTTGAGCTGGTTTGCCTGCTACAGCCCCTTATTTGGAACAACATCCTGATATCTTGAGATGAAAGAAGAACCATGTTTGGCTATGTATGGTATTGCGCTCGATCCCAAGCCTCACCTGGTACTCCGGGAGGAGTTTTGATGTATTTGCCGTTGAAATGCTGAATAATGGCCTCACATTTTTCTGTTGACTCCATCCTGGAACACAAGTAAGGTAAAAGAAAAAGGTTTTTCATCGTTCATTATTAAGAAATGTTTCTTCCATAGCAACGTGAAACGATTTCTATTTTAAAAAAGCCCCCAACCTGTGGTCTAAAAAAAACGCATTTTATGAACTTTTGACTGCAACTCAAACCAACATAGGCATCCTCTGTACATGTTTTTTTAGCTGATGTCAAATTACATTATAATTCAGTAGTAGACTAGTAGTACACATAGTTACTTCAATCCACATTTCTCTGGTGAAAGCATATGCTTAGTGTAATGTAATGTAATGCAAATATCCTTCCATCTTAAGTTCATTTTAATTAGGCCTGTATAATTTCCCCTGCTACTGGGAATGTCAGAAGTGCTGTGGGAGTACCCTGCTAAAACCCATTTAAGGAGCCCATTCTAATCCCTTTATTCAGCACTAAAGCCTTGCTCTGCTCTGCTCTGCTCTGATGGGGTCCATCCACCAGAGGGTCCCATACTGCATCTCTGTCCACCCCCTCAGGACACGCTGGCATGCCACTCCACCTAGGGGTGTGGAGGACCAACTGCAGCCACACAGACACACACACACACAGACAAAGACGCAGACACATAGACACACACACACGTGCGCGCGCGCACACACACACACACACACACACACACACGCACACACACACACACACACACACACAAACACATACGCACACACACACACACACACACACACACACACACACACACACACACACACACACACACACACACACACACACACACACACACACACACACACACACACACACACACACCACACACACACACACACACACACACACACACACACACACACACACACACACACACACACACACACACACACACACACACACACACACACGTATTCACTCATGCACACATGGCATACTGCACTACATGCACTGCAAGGACACAATTTTGGTCTCCTCCTCTCTCCTTAGGCCC
>NC_085870.1:44222453-44227453 GCF_034702125.1 Engraulis encrasicolus | reverse complement strand
TGGGGGGGGGTGCTGTGTGTTTGTGTGTGAGTGGCTAGGGGGGCGCCTATGAATGTGCACATATGTGTCTGTGTGGGTGTGCAGGTGTGAGCGTGTGCATGGGTGCATATGCTTGTATGGCAATTCCTGTAGTTCAGCACAGGTCAAAAGTGAGTTTAAGGAGGATAATGTGTTGACAAGGCACCTATACCTGAAACATGCTCACGCAGCAGTTTGCTGTTGTGTGTACGTGGCAAATAAATGTGCAGTGTACACACAGGGAGTGACTGTTGGTGTGTTTTCGAGTGGGAACTGAGTCAGTCGAACACTAAGGTCATGCTCTTTAGGGTCAGGGTTTTTCCAATACTGCCACCTACAAAACTCATAACAGCAGACCTTAACCCCCACTCCCAATTTTAAGACTTTAGGAATTTGACATGGTTATGTTTAAATGTCATGTTAATAATAATAATTTAAAAATCTTTACTTAGTTCTGATTGTATGATTGCTGAGGATTTCCAGATCACAAACATTCACTATAGCATGGACGTGCTCAGTTAGATGAAATACTATGAAATAGGCTGTTAGAAATAGGCTGTCTAAACCTCAAAATCATCACCCCAAAACTTTGTGTGCTGCAAACATCATCCCAGTGTACTCCAAACACCACAAAGTCAAATGCAGTTATATGGTCCAAAATGCAGTCTTTCAAATCAGATAAAACATATATGCTCACAAAGTGCATTGTAACTACTCACTGCTCTAGCAGCAGACGTAGCCATCTTAATGCGCGTCGTACCTCCTGTGGCACGTTGTAATAGAAATTGAAAGTTAACTACTATAGTACTACACTACTATGGCAGTGTACAGGGCCTTTAGTAATACATTACGACTTGGTCATTGCCATGCTGGAAACAGCTAATGTATAATGCCGTGTCTTAAGGGGTTAACTCAGTCTCAAGGGTTAATGATGTTTAGTCAATGTAGCCCAAAACATGCACTACTTAAGAGAGCTACAGTATATCTTTGGGGTGCTGCACTTTTTTGCACCAGTGACCACAAATAGAAATCTGGGATTTAGGAAAAGGAATAGGCAGATTTAATGCAGTCCAGAGGGGTTAACGCTGCTTTGTAAATGTAACTCAAAACATGCATTACTGAAATGAAACTGGCTATGGTGTATTGCACACTAGGGCCTTTGCACACACACAACACCACAACCAATAATAGGCTCCAGGCAGCATTCATTCCCATGATACGCTGATTGCACGGGGCGCAGAGTAGAGAGTGTACTCACAGTAGACTGTGTCCCCAGCCTAGCAACAGCATCTAGGCACAGGCCACTAAATAAACAGACACATTTTTCCCGACTATGTCCATTATTGCTCTACCGCGAAACAAAGTCTTAACCCCTTGCTTTTGGAGCCAAACTCCCTCCATGTCTCTTGTTGCTCTTTCTGTGACTGACAACATAATGAAACAGAAAGCTGCATATCTCTCTCTCTTTCTCTCTCTCTCTCTCTCTCTCTCTCTCTCTGTCTCTCTCTCTCTCTCTCTCTCTCTCTCTCTCTCTCTCTCTCTCTCTCTCTCTCTCTCTCTCTCTCTCTCTCTCTTTCTCTCCCCTTCCACAAAGTTATGCTAACAGTGCATGTCCACCTCACCTCTTAAATCTTTCAGAGGTACATGCAATTTGCTGATATCTCTGCGTTTAGCAACTTGGTGTCTTCTTTTGCGTAGTCATAGCCACTTCTTGACTACCTTTTTTAAATGATCTTTTTTAATGGACAAAGTGTGTTGCAGGACAAAGTGTGTGAAGGGTGTGTCCATGCTTGCATGCTTTCGTGCATGCCTGTGTGCGTGTCTGCATGAGTGCGTGTGCATATACGTTCCTGCGTATAAGCATGTACATACGTGTACACATATGTACTGTATGTGCTTGGAAAGACACAGCAAGCACACAGGAGGTGGTCGGGGGGAGGGGGGGTTGAACTCCCACAGGCATCTCAGTAGGTCTACATAACAAGCATACCTAACCCAGGGTAGCCGACAGGGGGGACAAAGGGGTCATTTGTCCCGGGCCCAGGTATAGAGGGGATTTCCCTTACATTCTATGTATTGGATGGGGGAGCCCTTTCAGATGACTGTGTCCTGTGCCCAGAACAAGCTGTCAGTGGCCCTGTACCTGACTGACAACCGCCTGGTAGTACCTGCAACGGCTGAACTCAGTTAACCCAACAGTCCCCCCCTTAGGCTACTTCACTTTCACACACAGCAGGCCTTGCATCATTACACAACCAGAATGTGTTGCGTATATGGGCTTTGATTGATTGATACCTGCACATACAGTACATGTAGGTACATGTGTTTTCAGGGTATAGGTGTATGTGTGTGTGTGTGTGTGTGTGTGTGTGTGTGTGTGTGTGTGTGTGTGTGTGTGTGTGTGTGTGTGTGTGTGTGTGTGTGTGTGTGTGTGTGTGTGTGTGTGTGTGTGTGTGTGTGTGTGTGTGTGCGTGCATGCACGCGTAAATGTGTGGGTGGGTGCATGTGTATGTGAGTGCGTGCAAGCAGGTATGATTGTGTTTATACAGCTCTAACAAAGGCAAACCATTCCAATCATAAATACACAGTTTGTCTTGCATTCAAGCCAAGTCTGAACTGGCCAACTTCTGAATAGCTAACCTTTGACTCGGTACAAAGTGTGTGAGCATTCTTGCCCGTGTGTGTGTGTGTGTGAGAACCGGGTTGTTGGTTTGGTTTACATTCATGTACTTGATAATGCATATAAATAGTTATATTACATAAATAAAATGTAAAAATATGCAGTTTTGATAGCTTTGTATTAAATAAAAATGAATTAAGATTAATTTCTGAAAAGGCACTTAGGGGGTTTTGCATCTGAACTCTTCATGTGTGTATAAATGCATTGCCTGTGCGTGCGAGTGTGTGTGTGCATGTGTGTGTGTGTGTGCAAGTGTATGTAGGAGCGCTTTTGTTTGTGTGTGTGTGTTTGGCGGGGTATTGAACAGCTAACATTAAAACCACAATAACAATAGACTGCCTTGGCCAAGCACCTTGACGACTCCAGAGCAGAAAAAAATGTCTGCGGGTGATAGGTCTATAACTTCACGGGGGCACTAGAGAGGACTGTGTGCTTAAACAATGAAACCATTGGAACTCCATTATAAAGCAACTCGCATACTCCCGGAAAGTCTATCGGAACAGCAGTACCCACCACGCAAGGGAGCATTTTAAAGATGGAGCCAGGGACATATGAAGGGAAGGCCAGCTGACGATGGGGTTGCAGTGCATTAAACATGGTGGGCTGTTTCTTAATGGGCTACTCCCATTGATCGATTGTGGATGTAATGTTTTGTTAATGGTCCATTGCCATTAATCATTTGGTATTGTTTTGCTCATTGCTGCCCTGTGTGCCTTCTTCTTCATAGTGCATTGTCAAACCCTCCTTGTTTTGTGTTGTATTGCTACCATTTTAGATACTAATGTAGCCAACTAATGTTGTATTCCAAGTAATATAAATAGTTTATACCTTTATAATTGATGTTACTAATATATTGTACATGCATAATATGAAATGTGAAAATACACAAACATCATGTCAAATATATGATGTAGCCTAGGGCTATTCAAATGGAGGCCCTGGGGCCAGATGCGGCCCCTGCATGCCAAGGTTCTGGCCCCCCATAAGGTCAGAACAAAATGAAAACAAATATGTGTGCCATCTGTGGCCATGCATAATTTGCTATCACTAACACTTAAAGCGATGGTTCGGAGTAGAATCACCCTAATGCCATTTGAACCGTGACACCCATCCACCTTTACACCCGAAGTGTTTTCTGCCGCAGGCTTACATCAACAGAGTTGCCGTGTTATTCGATGTTTATTCCGGATAGCTTGACTCAAGCGCATATGGATCCTGGGCACCGTCTCCAAACTTTCCCCACAAAAATAACATGTCATGACACCAGACTTCTACAGTATAACAAATGTGGTTTGTACTCACAAAAAGATGAATTTGAAACTTTGTACATAGTCCAGGAGTTTATTAGTAACAACACACGAGACGATTAGCTTTTCTGCTGCTAAACATCCGCCGACGTCACTTCCTCCAGCTGGGACTTTCTTTATTGTAAGGTTTGTGTTTTAGTCCACAGCCAGGATATATGCACGAGTGTGGCATCGTCTTCTATTTATTAAACGTGGTAAAATTTTAATCCGAAGTGGTTAATTTCTAGTTGTAGCGCAAGCTGTCTTTTTGAGTTTTCCGCCTTCCGGACTCACGTGTATTTGTTTCCATCAACAACGTCCCAGCTGGAGGAAGTGACGTCGACGGATGTTTAGCAGCAGAAAAGCTAATCGTCTCTTGTGTTGTTACTAATAAACTCCTTTTGTGAGTACAAACCACATTTGTTATACTGTAGAAGTTTGGTGTCATGACATGTTATTTTTGTGGGGAAAGTTTGGAGACGGTGCCCAGGATCCATATGCGCTTGAGTCAAGCTATCCGGAATAAACATCGAATAACACGGCAACTCTGTTGATGTAAGCCTGCGGCAGAAAACACTTCGGGTGTAAAGGTGGATGGGTGTCACGGTTCAAATGGCATTAGGGTGATTGTACTCCGAACCATCGCTTTAACCACAGCTGATATCATGATGATGCGACGCACTTGGCAATCTACTTTTGTGGACTTTTGTCTCAAAAAGTTGGCTTGACCGTTACGGCAGATATTGTCAAGGTACTGGCTTCACAAAACACATTCTGCAGACCTTTCAAGAATACATGAAGGGCTTTGGACACTTCGGCTTATGTGTGGATACCCTCAACATATTACGAGGTACGTGTGACGTCGTTTTGAGCTGTGCAAGACTTTAAAATGTTGTGTTTTTGAAATGTGGTGTAACCGCCGAGATATGATGCCCCCAATCTATCATATTGCATAGCTGATATGGCTAACAAGGCTAACGTGATATTATCAAACTTTCTCAAAATGCATTCTTTTG
>NC_085870.1:44209953-44217453 GCF_034702125.1 Engraulis encrasicolus | reverse complement strand
ATTTTGACACTGTTATGTCATACGTATGACACAGGCATCAAGTAAAGTGTAACCAAACATGACTGGGCATTTCTGTGCCGTCCCCTGCAAATTGTGGGCCAGTCTCGTAATTAAAAAATTAAAAATAAAATCAATATTGGCCCGTATTGTATGTCAGTCCAGGCCTGCCTACCCACTACCCCTCAATCTATAGTACAACATTAGCACATGGTGAAAAATTAGGCCTAGGTACGTATACATCTGCAGAATTTATTCAAACACATATTTTCCAGACCTTCACTGAGGATGTGGCTGTGTGTGAATTAAGGTTGTATACGCATAGTGCAACATTCTTGTTTACAGACTGAAGTTGTTTACAGAACGAATAGCAGGGATGCTAGGGGTGTTTTGAGTGCAAAGAATACACAGACAACTAATCACTGCTGATAATACGTAATTCCCTTAAAATGCCCCAAAACATGTTTACAGAACAGCAATCTCGCTTTTAATCAAGAGCAGCAACTTTGTAAATTGCCTGTCAACGTATGAAGTGACGGCCCTCTTCCCATTCGCACACAAGCAGTGTCAAGTTGGGACACAACAGTCCTTTCTACTCTCTTTTATTTTGTTCATTCTGTAAACCCTGCAAAATCCCAAGCCCACGCATAACCAAACAAGTCTCTGCCTCAGCCTATCCCCAGACTAAGTGACTATGGGTCTGTCTTGGCCCACGCTTGTGCAGCACCCAGCAGGGTTTGCATAGCTATTAGCCATGCGTGCCAACACACTCCTGCCACAGCCATACATTCTACCATCTTTGTTTTTGTTTCTGCATTACCACCACACTTCTGACACAACTTAACCTTCCACCAAAATTGATTTACAGTACTTTGAACAGTACCCCCTGCAAAATCCTGTACCCACGCACAGCCAAAAACTCAACTGCCCTAGCAACGCCCAGAATTGCTTGTACCTATGTCTTTCAACACCATAATGGGTCATAGCAATACATTCTGCCATCATTTTTCTATGGCACCGCCTGCAAAAAAAATCCCGTACCCCTGCAAAGCAAATAACCAAGGAGGCCCCAGCAGGTTTGAGTAGCGTCCAGGGGGGGGTTCGGTTCGCATTGCTTGTTAGTCTGTGCCTGCCACCACCACCGACCCACCGCGCTCCTGGGAAACTTCACCCGGCCCCAGCTGGCCTTGGCGGGGCTGCTTGGTTTGGCGTGGGGCTCACTGCTATGCTTGGCTCTGCGCTATGCCTACGCGATGCTCTAGCACAATGACCGTTCTCTAAACAATCCAATAACCACTTACTTAGCTCGAGAACGTGCCTGTGAGTAAGCGTGTGTGTGTGTGTGTGTGTGTGTGTGTGTGTGTGTGTGTGTGTGTGTGTGTGTGTGTGTGTGTGCTTGTGTGTGTGTGTGTGTGTGTGTGTGTGTGTGTGTGTGTGTGTGTGTGTGTGCTTGTGTGTGTGTGTGTGTGTGTGTGTGTGTGTGTGTGTGTGTGTGTGTGTGTGTGTGTGTGTGTGTGTGTGTGTGTGTGTGTGTGTGTGTGTGTGTGTATGTGTGTGTGTGTGTGCGTGCATGCGTGCACGTTTGAGTGTGAAGTTAAGTATACTGTATGGGTCCATCAGTTAGGTGTGTGCATACATGTGTGACAGTGGACACAAGTGAGTGCATGTGTGGATCTGTCCATTACAGCATTAGTGTGTGTGTAGTGTGTGTGTGTGTGTGTGTGTGTGTGTGTGTGTGTGTGTGTGTGTGTGTGTGTGTGTGTGTGTGTGTGTGTGTGTGTGTGTGTGTGTGTGTGTGTGTGTGTGTGTGTACGTGCGTGCTTGCGTGTGTATTTGCACACCTCTATTTGCCCTGCATGTCTTGCCACTCCACCCTTCACTATTCCATAACATTAACAGCAAACACAAGTGAGGTCTTACACTCTCTCTCTCTCTCTCTCTCTCTCTCTCTCTCTCTCTCTCTCTCTCTCTCTCTCTCTCTCTCTCTCTCCCTCCCTCTCCTGGATGACGAGTCGAGGAGTAAAGCCCCTTGGGGTTGGAAACCACACCTCTGTGTCTGAGTGTAGGGCTGCCAGATAATCTCCAGTAACATTGTGTTACATTCCAGCAACATTACAACATTCTCCCTCAGGAACACGGGGAGTTGGATCCACATCCAGAGCACATACACACAGCACACACACACGCACACACACACACACACACACACACACACACACACACACACACACACACACACACACACACACACACACACAGTTGCACACTGAGGTGAAAGGTGTGTTTGTGCTTGTGATAGCTATGCTGGTGGAGTCTGTGTGTGTGTGTGTGTGTGTGTGTGTGTATGTATGTATGTGTGTGTGTGTGTGTGTGTGTGTGTGTGTGTGTGTGTGTGTGTGTGTGTGTGTGTGTGTGTGTGTGTGTGTGTGTGTGTGACTAGTGTAGTGGAGGATGAGGAAGAGGTGAAAATGAGGTAGAGGAGGAGATGATGAAAGGAGAGAAGGAGAGAGATGGAGTGAGTGAGAGAGAGAGAGAGCAAGAGAGAAAGAGAAAGAGACAAAGAGAAGGGGGGGGGCTCAGTGATGTGTGTGTGTGTGTGCACCACATTTCTTCTGGGCTTGGCTAATTTTCTCGCTCTCGTTCATCCACCTAATCTATCTCTTTCTCAGCCCGCCTCCTTAGTTCAGCCCTGATCTCTCTCTCTCTCTCTCTCTCTCTCTCGCTCTCTCTCTCTCGCTCTCTCTCTCTCGCTCTCTCGCTCTCTCTCTCTCTCTCTCTCCTCGCATTCCTTCTGCCTGCAGATGTATCTGGGCTTTACAAAAATACACCCTCCCTTCTTTGAAAACGAACACATTCAATTATCGAAATTAACATAGTGCTCTTCTGTTGCGCACCAATTTTTGATTTCTCGCTCTCTCACGGCAGTGTTCAGAGTCACCAACATTCTCTCTATAGCTAGTTCATACCATATGGGAGAGAGGCTTTCAGTACCTCTCTTTCACTGAATGACTCTATGCCTCTCTCTTTATCTCTTTCTCTCTTTATCTCTCTCTCTCTCTAGCAGTGGTTGAATGACACAGTGTGTTCTGCTGCACTCCTCTCTTCTGAGAACTCTACTCCATTTCAGAAAATGAACATTGAATTATCTGAAGTTAAGCAATACTTCTCGGACACACCATTGCACACTCTCTTCAAACTTTTCTCTCCCTCTCTCTCTCTCTCTCTCTCTCTCTCTCTCTCTCTCTCTCTCTCTCTCTCTCTCTCTCTCTCTCTCTCTCTCTCTCTCTCTCTCTCTCTCTCTCTCTCCCTCGTTCTCTCGTTCTCTCCCTCCCTCCCTCCCTCTCTCTGCCTCTGCAGAGAGCTCTGTCTGTGTGACGTTCTGTGTTGCTTCAGTGACGGCTGGGCCTGGCCATGTGTAATTCGATCCCACACCCCTCCTCCACTCACTCGTCTCTCAGCGCCTCTCTCTCTCTCTCTCTCTTTCCCTCTCCCTCTCTTTCTCCCTGCCTGCCTGCCTGCGTACATCCTGCTCTCTTCTTTCTCCCCTCTATCTCTCTATCCTCTGCACATTTAGTATCTCACTTTCTCGTTCTCTCTTCGTCCTTTGCTGGGTCCTCCTGCCAGTGAAGTCTAATCTGTACAGCGACTTGTGCAATCGGACGCCCAAACCGATCCAAACACACAACTACACAAACAGCCTGATCCTGGACCAGCAGCACTTGCCCTTGCACATCGTCTTCTTCCCCCCTGTTCTCTGTGCTGTATGCTTCCCTGCTCAGCAGGGCCCATGGGGTGTTTACAGTTTGACTGATCCCTGAACTGTGACTCCATGGCGCCAGAGCAGCAGACGGCTCCTAACCCTCCATCGTTCGACATCACGCCTTCTGCCTGCCTGCCTGCCATCCTGGCGAGGCGATCTCTGGGTCCTAGTGCCAGGAGCGTTTCATGGTTTGTTGCTATAAGCGATAAGGAGGCAGAGGTGGGAATGCTGCCTGTGCTGTGCAGTGCAGTGCTGTGCAGTCTTACGCTTGATTCCCTATCTTGTGCTAGTTTCCCCTCTCTGTTTTTTCTTCTTCTAAGGAATCTCCTTCCACCAAACCCACTTCCACCACCACCCCCTACACCCCCACTCCCTCCCCTTTTCCTGCCCGCTGTTTTCACTCTGGCTGTGAGGCATGCCACAGACCCACCCGCTTCTTGGTCCTAGTGTCCGAACGGTATGTGGCCGAGCGGGAGGGTAAAAAGTGTTTCCCACAGAACATAGACATGGACTATCATTGTTATTTCATACGAAATGTGGTATGGGAAAATTATGTGACAATAGGTTGTAAAATGTTTGGTAAAGCAACTTTCAAAATTTGATTCAAATGCAAAATCTTCTTTTCAGGGGGACCTAGTCAAGGAGGGAGGAGTTAGATATCAAGGTGGCTGTCTTAACTATGAAGTGCTGGGCGAAACCAAAGTATAGTTAGATGACAGTAACCCTGCGACTGAATCTGAAATAGAACGCCTTTATACAAGTACAATGATAAAAATGTTCACACATACTACACTATAAACTCTGACAATGTTAATGACTGCCTATCTAGTGCCGTTTAACGACAATAACCCTGCGGCTGAATCCAACATGTTCACTTGTACAGTAAAGAGTAAAATGTTATTCACTCCCTATCTAGTTCAATATGTTGTACTGGACGAGTAACCATTAAAGACATTGTCTGTGTTCCATCCACTCAGATGTTTGATCCACCCAGTTTGACAGCTGACGAATGTCCAAATAATGACATGAGGGACAACAGTATCCTTCTAACCCTCACAAACAAACGATGTAATTGCAACGCCATCCCGTGGTACTTTAGTTTACAAATACGTTTGACCTTCTGTTTGACGCCAGAGATACAAAACAAATGGAGGCAGTCTGCCTTTCTAGTCAGTTCACTCAACGCTGCCCTCAAATAATTGGTGTGGTCCTTACGGAAACTCCTGCGTAGTGTAACAATGACATTGTGAGTCCATGTGAAAATGGAAAACGGATCCTGCCTAAACTCGCCGCCAAATCAGCTTAAAAAGCTATAACGTACTATTATGACAGTTATGGTTGCTGTTTGGCCATTTCTCTAGCCTACTCTTGGCTTGGACTTCTGCTGTTGTGAACATAAAAACAAGCTTGTGTGGAGGGCCATGGATGCCATTAATGATGCTTGCAAACCACACAAATCATACAGTCTTAATATGCTATTTTTTGAATAGGCGAGGAGGGTGAGAAGAGAGTGTTTAGGAATGGGAGGTGGGTAGAGAGAGACAGACAGAGAGAGAGAGAGAGAGAGAGAGAGAGAGAGAGAGAGAGAGAGAGAGAGCTGCAGAGAGAGAGAGAGAGAGAGAGAGAGAGAGAGAGAGAGAGCTGCAGAGAGAGAGAAAGAGTAGCAACGCCTTAGTGTGCACACACAGTGCTGAAATCTAACCCAGATCTACTGCTACAGCACCATTATCAGCACATCAGTGAATGCCAAGGAAAAAAGAAAAAATGAAAGAAAGAACACACGGCGCTATAAAACGAAACATCGATATCTAAATATATCTGTCATAAGTGCTAACTATGTGACGACATGATGCGGCCTACTGTGGAGTTTGGAAGCCATGTCCTAGGGTTTAATTGAGTGTGCAGGGCAGTTTGGCCCACATTAGATGGAGGAAACATCGCCGTACAGACCTACATGCTGAAATCCATCCATACATGCTAACAGTCCATACAAAAACTTAGCGGCAATAGCTGTAAGGTAGAATTAGCTTGACCACATTAGCTTTGTCTGTTTGAAACTTAACTCGTTCTACATTCCTGAGCATATTTGGAGAATCATCCCACAGATTTCCAGGTTTCAAAATCAGCTTTACAGAAACAGTCAACCCTTTTTCAATTTTCACACATATTTCCAAAAATTACACATGAATATTTCTTCTCATTGTGTTCAGTACCTAGATTGATATTATTAACATAGTTTAGTACAATCACTGGAAGTAAATGGTACCATTAGCATCAAGCCACAAGTGATTCATTTTTCATTTTGAAGTGCTTTATAAGAACATTTGATGAAGTTTTATTTGACAACAGACTTCTATTGCTACGTTAAATACGGCTATACTGTCAAACTAGGTATTACAAACAGAGAAAAACCCCTATGTATTGTCATATTTTACCAGAGTTTAACTACAGACCAGTCCTAAAATAAGGCAAACTTAATTGATCATCCATTCCACCTTGACTAACTTGCCATATAGAACTTTAGGGTAAGATTTGGGTTCAAAACCAGACTGCGGAAGTAAATTAAAGGACACTGAGTGACCGTAGCATTTCCAGTGATTAAAAAAACACATTGCAAAAGACTGACAAATATCCTTTTTGAGTGATAGCTCTGAGGCATACCTGACAACCTCCCTTCCCTGCAGGAAACACTGAATTAGCAGTTAATGTTAAAAGCCCACACACTGAACCGAGTAAAAAAAAAAAAAACCTCCTCTGACTCATCTAACACAGATGCACATTAGCACAAAAACTAATAATACTCTACCGCTCATACCAGGAAAACCTCTGAAAGCACTAATTTGTGTCAGTAAAATGCAAAGCAAGAACGAGCCAGAACACTATTTAGACCTCTTTACAAAAAAAAGCAAGAGAAAAAAAGAAACCAAACAGGCGTTGGAGAGAGGATGAAGGTCTGAGCGTATAAATCTGTGTCTGTGAGAGATAAGAATCAGAGGTACACTACTTCCTGACCATAAGCTACTGCCTAAGAGAGCACAGGGGTGCATCTCTGGAAGTTCTGTTCTGTTGTTAGCAGTTAGCAACTTCAGTAGTTGCCAATGGGAAATTGCATTGCAATCAACAAAATAGAGCTAACATAATTATGGACTACGCTTTCCAGAAATGCATCCCAGACTTGCAGTGAAAGCAGGTAGGCTAGTGTATCTCAACGGGGACTCCACAGCCCCCCAGGGGGCATTGAGGAGCTGTAGGGGGGCGTTGAGAAGGATACAGCTAAGAGGGGGTGGTGCTTAGTTGCTTTACATGGGTGGCATTAGTCTAGTTCATTCGTTTATACTAAGGTGGGCGTTGGCAGGCTTATGATGATGTCAAGGAGTGTTGCGAGGCTTATGATGAGGTCAAAGGGGCATTTATTCAAGAGGTAGAGAAAAATCTAAGCTGGCCACCAAAATGAGGGAAAGAAACATGAGGTCACTGTGAACCAGGAAAAATGCAGAGAGACACAGGGACAGTGTCTATCATGGCATAGGCTTAGTACGTGGGAGAGAGAGGGAGCGGGGAGAGAGATTAGGCAGACAGACAGACGGACAAACAGACAGACGGACAGGCGGACAGACAGACAGACAGACGAAAGAGAGAGAGGGAACAAGAGCAAAGAGGCGGTGGAGGTGAGAGATTATTGTGTGTGTGTGTGTGTGTGTGTGTGTGTGTGTGTGTGTGTGTGTGTGTGTGTGTGTGTGTGT
>NC_085870.1:44187453-44194953 GCF_034702125.1 Engraulis encrasicolus | reverse complement strand
AGAGGGGAGAGAGGAGAGAGGAGAGGAGAAGAGAGGAGAGAGGAGACAGGGGAGAGAGAGAGCGAGAGAGAGAGAGAGAGAGAGAGAGAGACGGGGGGAGCCATTAAGGGCCCAGCAGCAACACACTGTCAGCAGCACACATCAAAGTGTTTCCCTGTTGAGTCATGGCGGCAGGAAATAGCACGGTGGTGACATGCCCGTTTAGGTATCAGACACTCCTCCTCGCGAAAAGTTGGCAGACGGACCTTGGCACGCTGGTGCCAACGATACTACCACCGATGTTGCCACACGTTGAACACAAGACATTTGTTGTGTTTATACTGTACTGTATATCTTTGTGGGTGTTTGAAATCTTTCACTCAACAATGCACGAAATCAAAGCGCATGACTGGCTTTAAGATGGCCGACTATTAAACATTGGCTCGGCCTATGATGAAAAGGCTCTCACAGAAATGACAAACCAAAGCCCCGCTATTAGCATCAAGATGTTGCAGTGATAACTGAATAAAAAACTAAGTGATAGGGCACATGTTGTCAGAGCCAGTGTGAGAAATAGTATCTCATTGCCATGTACTGTGCTACGGAGCTGTATACATGTACGTAGCAAAGACGGGCTTCAGGCGTAAGCTTTGTTGCTAGGGTTCCACTAGGATCACACTCCTACAATGCTTACTTCCTGTTTTGTGCAAGTGCTGTGGAGAATTGTGGTCAGCCGCTTAAAACAGCTAACGCTATTATTCCAGGCACTTAAAGAAAGCTAACACTCGGCAGGAAAGAAACAGCATGCCTGGGTGCATTGGAGACTAATAGCAAAGGCCTGCTTGCAAACAGACATTGTTTTAGAATCTAAAACAAACATTATGCTAAATGCACAAGCAACATTTAAATGTATAATAATTTCTCATTAATACTGATCTGTGTGAAACTTGAAAACAGAAAAACCTGCAATGAGAAAAAATACAAGTTGACTATATAAATTGACGATATGGATCTTATGGGACAACAAAAAGTCAACATGCTCGCCATCATCTACACATATTCAACATTATATACGGCAGTGCTTCCTGCAAACTCAGTTCAAACAGCAGTAGCCCACACGGCATGCCAGTTTCCAGCAGCTCCGAGGACTCCTTCTCACCCTGCCTGACAGTCAAATGAAGGCATGCACTCACTCCTGTGGCTTTGTGGAAACTGAATTAACGACCTAGTACCACCACGGCCTACCCTGCTGGCCAACCCAGCAAGCTGAGGCCTGTCTTTGTGGTCCCCGCAGCACACACAATGCAAACGTACAGTATAAACCCCGGTTGACTTACGGCTGGCAGAGCTTGACCAGGTCCTGGTCGGTGGTGCCGGGGTGAAGGCCACGGATGTACAGGTTAGTCTTGCTCAGCTGTTCCCCTCCGCCAGCGCTGCTGGTGCTGCTGCTGTTGGTGTTGGGACTAGGCGGCGCCATCTGATGGCTGGAGGACACATAGGCCTGCTGCGGAGAAGGGGGAAGGTGGTGTGGATGGGGTGGGGATGGGATGAGATAAGGGTAGGGGTAGGGGTTGGATTTGGAGTGGGATGGGGAGGAGAATGTGGACGGAGTAGGGTTAAGGGTGGCATGGGGGCAGAGAGACGGAGAGAGAGAAAGGTGAGAAGTGTCGGACAGCAAATGTAATGTACTCAACAGAATGACAGGGGTACTGGAGTGCACTGCACTAATGCATCCGTACCATCCGTACTATACAGGCAGTTGCCCAAGGGTTAAGTCCGGCCTGGGTCATACTGTATCCCAACCTCTACCCCATGTCTCTCTCCCACTCCCCTGTCTCCATCTTTACTACTCTGTCAAAACAACTGCTAAAAATCCCCCAAATACTTGCACACAAAATAAAGAAGGAATGTCTGGCAGTTGGCACAGGCACTAATCGCATGTCTCACACTTGCATGCTGATAACTTCCTACATCTATGCTCTCTGTTGCAGACCTGCTCTGAAGACGGATAAACCATTAATACATATTTGATCACAGGAGGTTTACAATAATTAAAAAAAACCCTTACATTTCACGTGGCTCTGTGCAAATGAAGCCAAATGCTTAATAGTGCACAGAGGCAAATACCAGACACAAGTTGGCAATGGATAACTCTCCTTGACTTTAATAAAGACCGCTCCAGTGCCTACACACATTGTTCTGACAGGCAGTACATCGACCATGTCACCATAACATTGAGGTCAAGATCCCTTAAATGTTTCCATCCCCATAGGTATGCTGTATCTAGAGCCAGCCGCCATACCGCTGAGGTGAGAAAAACACAAAAAAAATGTTTGTTCAACTATATTCGCATCAGCGTTTCGCATCCAGAGAACTTCACGCTCAATACTGTTCTCACTTGAGTCCTCCTCAGTAACACAGCCGCCAAGTGTGAAATCAATGGCATAAACGATTTCCAAGATATGTGAAAGATACAAACGCACGTAGACATGCACGCACACACATACACACACACACACACACACACACACACACACACACACACACACACACACACACACACACACACACACACACACACACACACACACACACACACACACAGAAAGAGAAAAAGAGAAAGAGAGTGCGCGCGAGAGAGAGAGAGGGGGAGAGAGAGAGAAGTGATTCTTCAAATTTATAGATGGATTAATGTGAGCAATAACAAGCTTCAACATCAAGCTCCCTGCTTTTGAAATGTCCCACCAGGCCAATGCATTTCTTCAGTCTGAGTTATTGCTAGCCATGAACTTACACGTTTCTCCTTCGTCTGCACGGCAAAAGTCTGCACTCAACTCAACACCTGCTGAACTTTCCTGAACCCCTCTGGATTTGAAGCCACTTATCACAGAGCACATCCATCAGATATACCGAGGGTGACGGACAAACCATGTGTTTTTCCAAGGCATGTTTTTTATTTCTTTTCAGAAATATCGCAGTTTGTGGTGGCGGAACAATCTGTCCACCCATCTGTCTGCAGAGAGCTTTGCACGCCTCGCCTTGTCTCGCCTGAGAGCTTGTGGGGAAGAGTG
This sequence comes from Engraulis encrasicolus, assembly GCF_034702125.1. Lineage (NCBI taxonomy): Eukaryota > Metazoa > Chordata > Actinopteri > Clupeiformes > Engraulidae > Engraulis > Engraulis encrasicolus. Next base: position 44,191,903 of record NC_085870.1, on the reverse strand, counting down.
TGGAAGTTTGGATTTAATGTGATGCTCGTCTTCAATACCAGCAAAACCAAAGCCATGCCTATCAACACCAAAACACCAACAATTATAAAAATAGAGGACCAGAGCTTGGAAAACGCAAAGAGTTTCATATACCTGGGAAGCACCATTCATAATGATGGGGGGACCATTAAAGACATTCAGAACCGGATCAACAAAGCCCACGCAAGCTTAATAAGATTAAGGAAAATATGGAACTCAAAGCAATACACCATCAAAACAAAACTATGACTATACAAAAGCTGTGTGATATCTACTCTGCTATATGGTGCAGAATGCTGGAAAACCACAGAAGGCGACCTGCACAAACTCTCCACCTTTCATACAACATCCCTGCGCAAAATCCTACACATCTACTGGACCCAAAACCATCTCCAACAAGAAGCTACTCAACATCACCCAGCAAGAAGATATGCAATACACCTTCAGGAAGCGCAGATGGACCTGGATCGGCCATGTACTCAGAATGGAAAGCAACGCAATTCCAAGAGTGGCACTGCACTGGACCCCAGAGGGCAAAAGGAAGAAAGGGAGGCCAAAGATGACATGGTGCCGACCATTGAGAAGGAGCTCCAGCAGCACCATCAAAGCTGGGGGACCATCGAGAATTTGGCTACAGACAGACCGAAATGGAGAGACTTTGTTGCTGCCCTATGCGCCGAATGGCGTGATGGGGTTAAGTAAGTAAGTAAGTACCGTTTGTAAGTAAGTGATGCTCGTCTACACTGTAAAAAATGAAGGTTCCTCAAAAATTATTTAGTTGGACTGTGGGGGTACCTTAAAAGTTGTCAAAAGAACCTATACGTTGTGGGAAGCGCCACAATATTCCTTATAGAACCTCAAGAGGTTCTTCCACAGTGACAATAAAATGGTTCATCAAAGAATCTTTGGGTTCCTGCTGGGTTCTCTGAAGAGCCTTCAAGAAAACCCTTTTGTCACATATAGGTTCCTCAGTGTGGTTACTAAGAGGATCGATATTTAGGGGCTCCTCCACAGTGACAAACTGAGGGTAATTCGTTGAACTTTTAAGTTTTACACTATAGCAGTCATGAAAAGCTTAGTCTTCCCCAGGGAAGCCAACAAGTGGGACAAATGGGTCAATCGTCCTGGGCCCAGGGAGAGAGAGAAAGGGCCCAGAATTGGGTACCCCTTACCGCACATTATGTGTATTGAGAGGGGGGCCCTTTCAGATGATTTTGTCCTGGGCACAGCCAAACCTGTCAGCGGTCCGTGTCTTCCCTGTTCCCTCTCCACTGTCCCCTTGTAACTCACCCACTCACCCCTACATGGTCCTGTGTGCTGTAACTGGCCCAATAAAACCATGTGCTGTTGGTTAAGATTACACGCAACAATGCAGGGTGTTGGCGCATGACTGTGGGCGTCTGTGCTCTGACCTGTTGCACTGCTGTTCACACATCCATATCCACAGCACGCACGCACACACACACAAACACACACACACACACACACCTAACCACATGGTCCCCCCCCTGGCCTCCCAGTGACCTCTGCGTGACCTGTCCCCGTTTAAAATGCTGACTGAACGCGAGAGTGGCTGCTTTAGCACAACGCTGTGAAAACAGCGTGCTTGCTGCATGGTGTTTGGAGAACCTTTGGTGGCGTTAAACGAGAATATGAGAGGCGCAGGGCCGGAAAAAAAAGAACAGATAAACAAGCAGATTTGACCAGAGTTTACTCTTCGTTGCCACACACCACTTCTGCTGTTCCAAAACCGTGGCATAATGCTATGATTCTGTTCTAGAACACTTCGTCATGTGAGCATTCCGAGCACTGCAACGTCTTTCAACAACTTTTTTTCTTTTTCAAGCTTGTCTGGACACCACAGCAGCTTTGTACACAGCAAAAAGCAAGGTGCGGAGACATTTTTTCTTCGAGCAAACACACCAACTCCGCAGCCCCTGCCAAGTTGCTTTCATGTTTCTCCAGCGACAGCAGAGGCAGCGTCTACTACACTACAGTAATCTGCAGAACAATCCCTCCTTCTCCGAGGTTGGGCAGCATGCAGTCCCATTGTCTCCCCTTACAAGTCTAAGAATACCATGCATGCTGACGTATAAACATGACTCGGAGCCTTCAGGCCAGTCGGTCGGTCGGTGGAAGTCTGGCGACTGAAAAACAAACGGATGCTGGGAGGAGAGAGAGGCGAGTTCAGCTCGGTCCACATTCCAACACTTAAGTTGGAGCTTGGAGTTTGACTTTTTCAGTTGGAGACCCATGCGTACAAGGCGGCCACTGCCTGCCTGCCTTGGTCTTGCCTTGCCTCGCCTCAGCTTTGTGAGTCAGAGGAGCCATGGGTGGTGGTGGTGGTGAGGGAGAGGTGGGCTGGGAGGATGTGAGTGGTGGAGGATAGAAAGGCCTGGGGCGATGGAATGAGGGAACTTTAGTCAAAGTCGCCACCAACAATGATCCCTTTCAAAAAGGGTCCTCCCTGGCTGTCTACTCCTACTCCTACTCCCACCCCCACACCCCCCCTTCCGCTACTCGCTGGTCCAGTGCTGTCCACCAAAGCCAAGGCCGACTAAAAGCCTAGCTAACGTATAGGCCGTGCTAACCCTCCTCCCTCTGTGACCGGCTGCTCCATGTGAGTCTGCACTATCGCAGCAAGGACATCAAAGAGCCAACGAGTGTTGAAGGGGAGGGAAAGGGAGAGGAGGAGAAGAGGAGGGAGGAAGAAGAAAAGGGCATGGAGGGTGGAGGAAAGACAAAATAGGCCTCACTTTCAGGTTGCCAATAAGCAGTTTGCTGACTCTAGCCAAAGGCTCAGCTTACTTTCACATCCCTTCTCTCTCTCTCTCTCTCTCTCTCTCTTTCTCTCTTTCTCTCTCTCTCTCTCTCTCTCTCCCCCTCTCTCTCCCTCCCCTGCCCCTCTCTCCCTTTCTCTGTCTCTCTGTGTGTCTGTGTATGGGGCCGAGAGCAGTGTGCGTGTACGGTGAAGGAGGGAGACTAGAGCCCCCACTTCTTCAAGCCTATTGACTTTGGTCTGCTTCTGTCTCTGACAGGCATTATTAGGTCTTTCCCTGGGAGCCGTAACGGAGATTCTTCAGAGAAAGTGGAATTAAGTGCAGGGATGGGGCCTAATCCCCGCTCCAAAAGAACCCTGCGGAACATAAGATTCTCGATGGGTCATGCCGCGGCGCCTCTTGGTTGGTCGGTGCGGTCAATGCCCATTGTGTTCGGCCGTGAAAATGTTTTCTGTGAGAAGAGCGAGGGAGAAATTCAAACCCCAAAACATTTGCTTTCCAAAAGGAAAGTCACTTCAATCCAATAATCAACAGAGCTATCCCTGAAGTGAGAAGTGTTGTTATTACTTCAAATCATCTGGCCCTGGGAGGGTTTGAGTAAACAGTGCCTCACGCCATGTCCTGAGGCTGCTTCAATCCAATAATTAAGATGATTGAATAATCTATCCTGAAGTGTGACGTGTTTATTCTTCAAAATCCACACTTGGGTGGATTTAAATAAAAAAACAACAACAGTAATTGAACAGCCACATCCTGAAGCAATGTTTTAGACCACTCCCATCAGCCCTTGTGCCAGACAGCGCTACGATCGCCTTGGAAACCAGTATGGTGTGAATCGCTGGAATGCAGAAACAACCCACCTCAGAAAAGAATTACATCAAACCTTCCGCTATGTTTCTGCTTGAGCAGCAGACAACCTGAGGGAAGAGAGTTGCAGGCAGCAGTGCTCCTGGACAACGACGGGAAATAAAACTATACGGCCGAGTTAAACAACCCGTAACCCAAGAGCTCAGCCTAAAGGAGCTGGGCAACTGCTTCCGCTAACAGAAGTAAAACTCATCCTTCCTCAGACACAAGGTCTTGGGAGACGATGGACCAGCAGAGCAGAGGAGGAGAGTAGGTGAAGGAGCAGAAGGAGGATATGGGAGTCTAGTTCAACACAGCACTTCATCATCAAAAAAGTTTCCAGATGAAGTGCCTGGGTGTGCGTCCTTGGCCAGACTATCATGGTTACTGCCCTCACAAAGTCCTGTTTAGTTTCGGAAAAAAGTGCTTTGTCTGCACAGAACTTGTTACTTTTTAAGCTGTAAGGAGGTTACTGTAATAATTCAAAAAGAATATAGGCTAAAGAGATGACACATTGTGTATGGAGAAATTACACATAGGATGAATTCACACTTCTTTATTAAAAACAATGTCTGATAATATACCCTGACAATCATTTAGTCATGCCATACACCTAAAAATGTAATATACCGTCGCTGTCTGGCAGACCTTGTATCTCCACTTTTCATTGTCTTTCATTTATGAATTTATAAATCACCATTTTCAGAATAAATAATCATTTCAACATTAAAATTGGTTATTAAATAATTCATAATACAGACATTGTCATGGATACTGACACGTAGGACTGATTTATATTTTATAAT
>NC_085870.1:44122453-44179953 GCF_034702125.1 Engraulis encrasicolus | reverse complement strand
CTCTCTCTCTCTCTCTCTCTCTCTCTCTCTCTCTCTCTCTCTCTCTCTCTCTCTCTCTCTCTCTCTCTCTCTCTCTCTCTCCCTCCCTCTCTCTCTCTCTCTAGGTTTGTTTTGCCTGTGTTGAAGGCTGCCTGTCCGTAATGGCATTCCTGGGATGCTGCAGTGGGTTAAGGGGAGGAAGCCCCACACTGTTCCTCTGACCTCCATGAACCTCCATCTCCACAGCACACCTGTTCCACCTCCTTCACACACACTTACAATGCAGACATGCTCACACACACACACACACACACACACACACACACACACACACACACACACACACACACACACACACACACACACACACACACACACACACACCACACTCACACACACACACACAGGCATGCATGCATACAAACACATACACATGTGAGTATGTGCACGCGTACACAGACACACAAGCATGCACTGCCTATGTGCACGCACACCCACACACATGCAATGCATGTGCACTTACGCACATAGAAGCACTCATGCCTGCACATGCCTGCACACACACACACGCACACACACACACACACACACACACACACACACACACACACACACACACACACACACACACACACACACACACACACACACACACACACACACACACACACACACACACACACACACACACACACACACACACACACACACATACAGGCACACACATCTGTCCAGCTGGCTCTGGTCAGCTAACATCTGCTGCTGCGTAGCTTGATCTTGCTGCTGCACACTCGCCCTCCCTCCATCCCTCCTCTCCTTTCCTCTCCTCTCCTCTCCTCTGCTCCCTCCTCTCCTCTCCTCTCCTCCTCTCTTTCCCTCCTTCCCTCCCATCATAGGCAGCTTGAGTTCTGGCCTGCCCTGAAGGTGAGGGGCGGATACGTTGTGCAGCATGGTCCAAATCACACTGAACACACAAACACAGGTTTATTTTCTGCTACTTACGATTACAAACTTTGCCCACGCCAAGAGCCCAAAGTTAATGGCCGCACATTAAAGCGTGGGTTCTCCGACCACATGTCAATAAAGGCCATGGTAAACAGCGTCACAGCCTTCGTGACTTTGAAACCGTTTGCCCCTGTCCACCGATAACCACACACATGGCTTTTACATAAACTGTGCGTACTCATTACACTATATTTAATAGCTGTGTACCTCAGTGTGTTCTAATAATAATATTTTTCCTATGTGGCATTAAACCAGCAAACATGTGATAATAATGCTGCCAACACACTAGGAAGTCTGCATTCAGAAGACTCTGGTTGAAATAGCATATTTCGTAGGTAAGGCTTTAAAAACGGTTGTTTGAATACACTGTGTCTCCTGAAGTTGGAAATGGCTAATGCTTTAAACACAACTATGTCTACAATTCAAAGTGGCATATTTCAATAACTCCTGGCCACCATGAATTTCAGCAACTTATAAACTTGTAAAAGGCTATGCACTACTAACTTGTTTGATGCTAGGGTATTGACTTGTTGATCCACTTAAACACTTGAATTAGAAACCATTTTTCAACAAGTAAAATACCAATTTTGTAAAATCACCAGCCAGCATAACCCCACTGAGTAAATAATGCTGAACTTCAAAGCCTCTGACAGGTTAAAGGTTGTAAGAAATGTGTGGCAAGTTGCCATGGAGCAGCTCAGATCAATCAGAAGGCTAAGTAAACATGGCCAATTTAAACACTTATTTCATTAATATTAATAGCAGCACCTAGCTAATTCTGTTTTTTTTTTACATCTTCCTTTACCAGTATGAGAACAAAACTTCATGCTAATAACTACATTTTAATCAAATGATTCATTTTTTGTGCCACCATCCGACATATATATTCATAAAACAAAGCCGGGGGTTTCACTATCTAGAGTTAGGCAAAAACACAAGCAAAAAACTCAGTTTACCAAGAGAACTTAACTGAGTATTTATATACAATATTTTACATCAATGCATTAGCATTTGCTCTACAAGTCCTCCCCCCCAAACCCCACCCCAAAAAAAAACCCTGCATGAAATAATATAGCACCTGAGTAAGACTGAATGCTTGCCTTGCCTATTCACCCATGACAGACTGCTGGTCCCGCATGACATAGACAGGTAGGTAGCAGAGTGGAGGGGAGGGGAGGGGAGGGGACAGAGGGGAGCTGTGGGCAGGCAGGGAGGCAGGTAGGTAGGTAGACTAAGAGAAGGGAGGGGAGGGAGGGAGAAAGAGGAAGAGGTTGAGGGCAGGAAGAGAGCTGTAAGCAGACAGGCAGGCAGGCAGGCAGGCAGGCAGGCGGAGAGTGCTGTTACTGGGGGAGTGCAGCTCAGCCCTGCTCCGCTCAGCTTGTCACTGCTGTTACTGCTGCTCTGCTCTGCTGTGCCGTGTGAAGAGGGACAGGACATCCTCTGGCTGTCAGGCGGAGATCCTTATCGCAGAGTGGTTTTCATGACCTATGCCACATTCCTGCCAAGTGACGGGCGGCTGAGGGACAACACGGAGGAGACGCACACCATCCTGACACATCTCTTTTCTCTCTTTCTCTCATCTCTCACTCCTTATTCCCCCCCCCTCTCTCTCTCTCACTCACTGTCATTCAATTTCTCTCATTTTTTTCACGCTAGCTCTCTTCTCTCTCACTCGCTCTCTCTCTTTGCGCTCTCTCACCTTCTTTATTTCGCTCTTTCTATCTCCATCTGTTTTTGACTACCTTCTTTTGACTACCAGCTGTCTCTACCTCCTTCTCTGTCTCTCACTCTCTGTTTCTTTATTCCTCAGATTGTTTCTCAACATCTATTTCTCTAAATTCCCCAACTTTTTTTCTCTCTTTGGCTTGCTGGGTCTGCGAATCTCCCTCTCTCTTTTTCTGTCTTTTGACTAAATCTTCCAACATATCTTTTTTCTGCTCTCTCAGTTTCCCGCTCAGCCTCATTATTCCTCTATTCTCTTTTTCTTATCGCTCACATTTTTCCTTAACACATTCTCTCTCTCTCTCTCTCTCTCTCTCTCTCTCTCTCTCTCTCTCTCTCTCTCTCTCTCTCTCTCTCTCTCTCTCTTTCTTGTCTTTTCTCTCTAAATCTTGACCCCTCTCTTTTACTCTCTCTGCCCCTGTCAGTGTCGAACTGTTCTATCAGTTTCACTCTCTGGCTCTTATTGTGTGTGTGTGAGTGTCTCTCTATACAAGAGCGCTCCATGCACCCATGCGTGCTAGGGCTGTAACGATACACTCAACTCACGATTCGTTTCGTATCACAATTTTTGACCTGCGGTTCGATACACCCCACGATTTCACATTTTCTAACATTATAGAATAAAATTATGAATAAAAACCATGATAGATTATAGGTGGAATAGGTGGAGGCTACAACTAGTTTTAAAAAGTTTAAATGTAATAATCATGATGATTTATTTTGAAACTTGGAAGTACCATCCCTTCATATCATGTGGTTGTTTTCTGGCCTGATGGGTAACAAAAAATTGAAAGAGCATATCACGATATGGCCTCCTTATATCACGATATAGTATTATTACTCTGTGTATCACGATTTCTCGGTTCGATACAATATCGTTACAGCCCTAATGCGTGCCCAGACAAAAGTGATGGCAAAGGTGTCACTGGCCTCGTTTACATGAGACATTTCATTCAGAATTACATCAATTTAATTCTGAGTAAAGCTTAATTCCACTTTGAAAACAAATGTCATGTAAACTCTTGACACTCTTGATTTAATGAAAGCTGACACGCACACACGCGCACGCGTGCACACATACATGCACAAGTGCACATGTGCACACAAACACACACTGACACAAATAGATATAGCCTACCAATACTGTAAATGCATGCACACACGTACACACAGAGACACAAACAGGCACAGACACAACCTGCTAAGTTAACAATAGGGGCCAGTGACAGCAGCTTACAGGCTATCCGATAGCCTTCGGTCAACTGTCATCTCTAACAAACCGGCAGCCAATCTCTGCCAGCACGGTGTCCTGTTTCCTCCCCGACTGCACCAACACACACACGCACACACACACAGACACACACACACACACACACACACACACACACACACACACACACACACACACACAGCATGCACCCGGACACCTAACCCCTCCCCCTCCGCCTCTCCCTCCTCTGCCTCTTCTTCCAAAGCGTTCACCTTGAGTTCCCTCGTGGCTCTGGCACAGACAGACGAGTAGGTGGAGGGAAGAAGAGAGCAGAGAGGAGTATAGAGGACAGAGGAGGAGACGAGGAGGTGTACGGAGGGGGGATGTGGGGTGTTTGGGATTAGTTTTAAATGTGACATGTCACAGCAGAACACACTCGTACACTGGCTGATAAAGCTAGGCAGAGGTGGGGGTGGAGGAGTCACACAGGGCATCAGGACCGACTGACATTCACGTCAGCTCAATACCAGAGTGACGCCTCAGCAACATGTTAGTCCATCCCATCAACACCACTAGCACACCACACAACCACCAGCACCACTACCTCCAGCACCACAAAGTAGGCTACACACATAGTACATTTTGCTGTGTTACATGTAATTCAGCACATGGAGAGTAAGATCAACTAGACAATTGCGACGTTAAATTCTCTATGTGTTGAATTAGCCTTGTTATGAAGGGCCTCGATTGTTCTTACCAGAAAGTTAAAGTCAAAATCTGTTACTTAAAACTCTTGAAAATGTTATTGCAATGTTGTGAGGATGTAGTTTGTATGCAGTTGATGCAGTTCTTTTCAGAAAGCAGAGAGTCAGACCTTCAACGATCCCATCTGCACTGAAAGGCTACCACTGCAGAATTTACGGTGTGATGTCCTTATCTGCCCTACCCTACCGCTTCCACCACCATGACCACCACCATGGCAATCTATACGCTTCTTCACCCGATTTGACCTCTCCCTAAGTGGGCACAGAGCCCAAGACGGTCGCCTTCTCCACCCTACATGCCTATCCCTTCCCTATATACATCATGCCACTCAGCATATCGCTTACTCGATGGGACACCGTTCATATGCACACATAAAAACATCAGCTGTAACAAACAAGGATATAAAAAAGTGTGGTGCCTTTTTCCACATCAATAGAGAATGACATTTTTTTTTCAAATGTGTCAGAAAAAGCGCAATTATGCAAACAGAGCTGAGCAGGCATGTTTGAGGAATAATATGTCTTGATTTATGCTTTCATACGTTAACGTTAGCCTTTCTCACTGACACAACAAACAACTCACCCTGCAGCCTTTCTCGCGGCTTTGCTTTCTTTTTCATTTCTTTTCTAAGCAGGAATGACATTAAGAATAATGTGACGCCCGAAATAGAATGACAGGCGGCAGAGCGAAAAAAAATAGAACAAACAGACTAAAGGTCGTTTAAAGTTTGGGTATCTTGTGTTTCCTGCGACAGTGAGAACTCAAAACGAGCAACTGAAATATGGCCCTGTCTACAAACAGATGTGATCAATGACATACTTTCAGCATCATCATTCGAAAAAAATGTCCTGATTAAAATCATACAAGCCCCTCTAAGATTATCTAACGGGAATCGTGACTAGTCCACTGAATCACAACGTGCCGCATAACAAGAATCCACCATGAGGACATATTTGTTCGTCCACCAGCTCGATGAATACAGTGTTAGTCATGAAAAGCACACATAATCACCTTGCTCGTGCATGAACTATAGGGGGAAATATGGGGCCCCACAACCACATAGCACAAGTCTCCCGTCTTTTCAACGCATATATTTCTCACATTTTATCAGAGGGAAAAAAAGCCTTCCATACCGGCAGTCAGAGTATCATGTTACTGCTTGAGTCGAGTGGATTTGAGGAACGTGAGTGAGTGAGCGAGTGAGCAAGTGAGTGACACATGCCAGACTACACTGTAGCCTAGCCGTCCACCAGCTGCAGTCTGGCTCTCCAAGTCCAATGGCCACCAGATGAAACCTATCCCTATGGCTCAGGGTAAGCTTTCCCAGCATTGGCCCCATCCTACACCCCTATATCATCTGGTCAAACGTGTCAAGATGATGGGGAAAACGTGTTGGGGTAAGGTTGAGAAGAAAGTATAGCGTGGGCTAGCTAGAGTATGTGGTGGTCATGGTGTCAGGGGGGGAGGTTAGTCTGAAATTCCAAGGCTGCTGTGAATGACATTTTGGAGCCTCCAGAGAAGAAGGCTTCGGGGGGTTAGGAGACTGTTGCTAACAGAGGTATTTGGGGATGCGGGGGTGAGTGCGGGGGTGGTTGGCTCAGAGTGAGAGGAGAACAGGGGTATCTGTAGAAGGCAGTGCCACACTGGCTATGAGCTAGCCCTGGTTTTCATTAGCTGGTTATGAAGGAGGATGTGGGCGAATATGGAGGAAGGGGTTGAGCGAGGAGTATAGATGTTTGACAGCAACAGTTTTGATTCAAAAGGCCTTTGGTTTGGAGAGCAAAGCCGCGGGTATTTAGGATTCAAAGGCCTTGCATGTTTAGTGGCTGCCTGGGCAGTTCTACCCTTGGGGACCCGCGCTGAAAGAGCCATTTGTTAGCCACTGAAGGACACTTAACATCCGTCATTTGTGCTGCATGAGTAGCACGGCTTCGCTTTTTCGGCCCGCCGCAGACCAGCACTGATAAAGGATGGGTTTTATAGGCTGACCTTCATTTCAATGCTCTCCCTCCCTCCCTCCCATGCATTCATTGTTTACATGCTTTATGTGCCTCTCTGCCAAGAGTAGACAGTGTGGCTACACGATTTTTGCTGCCCGTCCATCCCATGTTGGACAATGAGGTTATCATAGACAAACTGTACAAGCCTTCTGGAGATATAACTAGAGTCGTGTGGTATTTAGGAAATAATATGTACAAATGGTATGGCTGTTTCAGTAACACTTTACATTACGGATCGCTAATCCTACGGTTTCCAGTGCCATTACACTGTAGTTTCTAGTTAATAACCGCTTTCATTTGAAAAGGTAAAACGCTGGTAACTAACAGCCAAGAGTTATGCTGTAACAACAGAGATGTGTCATCGTAGTAGTTAGGTGGTAGGTATGCCAATAACTTAATTGCAGCAGGCAGCTAAGTAATTTCCTATAAAGTGTTACCGCTTTTTCAATGCCCCGGCTGATTCAAAAGAGAACCTTTAATGGCAGTTTTACCTACTGACATGTCTATTTTTTCTGAAATACTATCTCAGTAAAAATATTTGGGTCCCGAAAAATAGGGCACTGCCCAAGCTTAGATGAAATACTCTGTATGGGTATATAACATTTTAAAATCATTTGATAGATTTGATATCAAGATCCACCAGGTCACTGAGCAACACATTATGGCGCACACTGTGGCGTGGTATTATTTATTACTGAACAAATTAAACAACTTCTGTATTAACCACAAGCAAATAGTCACACAGCACAAGCACTTCTCAGATGTAAATGTTTGCCTCCATGTATGAAGTCTACTGAAGTTTGGAGAAGAGGAAAACAGTTGGAAAGCACTGGGGAAAGCATGTGGGGGAAAAAACAAATGATGCACATTATGTTGATGGCTGAATGACTGTAACAGATGACTGTGCAGTTTTTGTTTTACTGAGCATTACCAATTGTTGGCAGACTTATGAGTGTGTGCGTGCAAGCAACTCTAAACTTTCAAAGTAAGACTGTTATATCATATTCGGCAATGAGGAAATATTTCCAAGAATTACATACAAGCAATAACAGTAAATTATCAAAGTAAATGTTTCAACGCATGATATACATACGAATGGGTATTATTTCAAATGGATATAATAATACTTGTCTCCATACTCTGATTTAACAATATGTTTATGTTCCACTATTTTTATAACACACTAAATCTTTAGGCAAAGTTTGTAACATTGTGCAAGCACAGCACCAATCTGGAACGTTTTTAATATGCATTTGTCCTGTGCTATTGCTGGTCATTTTGGCAGCACCGTGAACAAGAGAAGGGGTTCTGGGTAGTGTATTTTCTCGCTATGTATTTTGAAAGGCGCAGACACAGAGGTAACTCAAAACCCTCCGCCATCTGGTTCCATAATCACCTCTCACACACACACACAATGAGGCTTTCTTTCTCTTTTTTCATCCTTCACTCTATGTTTATTTTGCGCTTCCCCCTTTATTTACTTTCATGGTACAGGTAGAGAGGGACAAGGGAGCTAGCTAAATGGCAGACAGACAGATAACGAACGAAAAGGACAGATAGAGACAAGGAGATAGCATGCATGAGAAATGTGCGGAATTCAACACACAACACGGGCATGCATGCACATCATTGCACACAGAGAGAGAGAGAGAGAGAGAGAGAGAGAGAGAGAGAGAGAGAGAGAGAGAGAGAGAGAGAGAGAGAGAGAGAGAGAGAGAGATACACATTTCACCTCTGGCTGAACTATTCCTCCAGGTACATGTATTAGAGAACAGCGCTGGTGGTCATAAAACAACTTCCTCTGAATGGGCACAAAAGAATGTGAGGGCCTGGGCTATGGGGTCTGAAATCTACAATGTCTGTGCCACTCTAGTCCTTTTTCCCACTGAGCAGGATTGCGCTGTCTCCTTCATTCCCACTTCTTCGTCTTACCCCATATTGCCTCTTCGGGGGTGCGTTTCTCGAAAGCATAGTTGTTAGCTAGTTAGCAAATTGGGTAGTTGCCTATGGGAAATTGCATTGCAAACAACAAAGTAGCTAACATGGGTAGCAAATATGGCTAGGAGAAATGCACCCCAGATATGCATCAGAACTGAAGCCTTCATCACGGAGAAGAAGCTGACACGTTACTCAAGCCTCACTTTCATGTCTTCATCTTCTCTGGCATCTGCACATTTTAAAAGACATATCAGATGTCTTATTTGAGCACCAACACTTCAAGGCACTCCAGCTCAGCTGAGCTACACTCTGCTAGAGGCACTGCTTTCCTATGTGAGAAATTTTCGAACAGGTTGTTTTTCATGAGCATTGTGCTGTGCGACCCACTCCAGGGATACATTTCTCGAAAGCGTAGTTTAAAGCAATTAGCAACTTGGGTAGTTGCCAATGGAAAATTGCATAGCAACCAACAACGTAGCTAGCGTAGTTGGCAACTACGCTTTTGAGAAATGCACCCCAGATCTCCAGAAGAACTCAGCCAGATCTCAGGAACTTCTTCTACCAATGTGTCTTCTTACGCAAAGTCAAACCTGGCTGAAAAAAGCTCCTTTCAGAGAAGAATTCAGCTGAGGCAACACATCTGTCCAATAGTTGAGGGGTTTTTGTAAAAGACGGACTGAGTGGCCCCCTCCTCCAAATATGCACCAGGACTTGGTGAACATAAATATGGCAGTCAGAAGAACAGACAAGAGGGGTTGGGGGAGAGGTTGGTAGGTAGGTGGGGTGTATTGTGAGCCGAGTTTGAGGTGCTGGGCCTCAGCATGCAGGACTTGGTCGTGGGCAGAGAGAAACAGACCCCAGGCATGGGCAATTGCCTTTGTTCAAAGTTTGGGGTAAATCTGTGTGTGGGGGGGAAAGGAAAACATCAACTGTAGCCAGCAGCTGAACCAATATTTCAGCATGGCACACTATTTTACTTTTCCTGCATCTGTACACAATATGACAGACTTCAGTTAAGCTTTCTTGCCCAGCGACAGATAGATAGATAGATAGATAGATAGATAGATAGATAGATAGATAGATAGATAGATAGATAGATAGATAGATAGATAGATAGATAGATAGATATTTTTTAAAAGCGCTTTATTTTAACAACCAGAAAAATAGAGAGAGAGAGAGAGAGAGAGAGAGAGAGAGAGAGAGAGAGAGAGAGAGAGAGAGAGAGAGAGAGAGGGAGAGAGAGAGGGGGGGGAGTATATGTTTATTTATATTGATGTTAATTTTGAATCTCCCATGTTATCACCCACACATCCTATAAGCCTCCCTCTTGCATGTGCATGCTGCAGAAAAGGCACTACTCATTATGCACTGGACTGCAGTCATTAGGCCATCCTCCTCAGCTGACTACTTGACAGAAAATTAGCAGCGCGCTAGGCCCCCCCACATTTGGGCTTGCAAGCCCATGAGGACCCAGGTTCAAGTCTGGTCTGGGTCATTTTTCCAACCCTGCCCCAGCTCTCTCCCCACACTCACTTCCTGTCATAATCTCCACTTACCTATCAATAAAGGCACAAAACCCCTAAAATATCTTTAAAAAACACAAAGTGTTTTCTAGTACACTTGTGTTGTAACCTAGACAACGTATTCTGAGGAGATCTAGAATTCGACCATTTACAATCACATTTCAGAATACAAACACAAAGGCTCATTGAAAGAACTCACACTTATGTTGTACTATAAAAATGAGCAATTAACCAGCAATGAAACAACCAACTTTCTGAAATGCTGCCTCACTTTCCTGAAAGGTATTGGCTGAGTCTTTGGCTCAGGAAAGAAAGGAGTGGCGCTGTTGTCCAACAAGGATTTGGCATACAAACAACCTAGCTTTGAGGAATCTCCAACTGATTGATTTACATTGAGGAATGGGGACAGGGGGCAGTTATGTGGTTCGGGGGGGTCTTTTTGATAACACTGCTTCTGAAGTCCACAAGATGGTGCAGGGCCTTGTTCTTCTTTTGCGTCACAGCGGAAATGGGGAAGGAAGCCAGAGTTCAAAACAAATTCAACATAGCGTGATAGCCGAACAGAACACCTCCTCCCTTCTCCCTGACAAACTGAGTGCATGGGAATACATACACAAGCAGTAGCCTATATCACCGACCAAACCTTGAATCATGAAACAAAAAACAAGGGAATAGCCTACAGGAATAATCATGCTGTATATTGTGTCATAAATGCTGAGACCGGATCAAATCATATAAGTCGCTCTATAATAAAGCCAGCCACTTATTGAGCTATTCCAGTATAAGGATTATCCGACCTTAGTTGACAAAATCAAGAAGATAATCACAGAATACGTAATTATCAATCTACCATTTATACTGGTCGCAAAAACAAACAAAACAAACATTATGGCAAGCACTATATCGTTTCACTTCAAACAATTGTGCAGCAATTACAGATTTCCCAACCAAAGCCCTACACCTCCCCAGACAACCGCAACCCAAGCGAACAAATTCCCTGTGGGGAAAACACTGCATATCATTCCGGTGTGTCAATTCCCACACAGACATCTGCTTAGTATCTTTGGCTTCACAGAGCCAAGTATCAAAGAGAAAACCTATATCACATTCGTTCCCTGTTGACATAGTAAAACCGTACTTAGAACATAGTGTAAACTATTATTAAAGGACGAAAAGTAAGAAAGGAGACTAACCTTACCTAACTCATTTTCAACACAGCTTTTTGCATTCCAAAGACAGCCTTCTGTTTCAACTACTTATTGTCCTGTCCAAACCGACCCCTACTAGCATTCTCTACTCTGTGTTTGCTTTACAAGGCAAAAAAAAACAAAGTTCTACAGTAATGGTGCGTAGCTTATTTGGCTATCTGCTGCCCTTGGCCCAGCTCTCCGACCTTTTCCGTGCAAAGGCTGATCTCAGGCTGTAACAAAGAGCCCAGGAGTCCTGGTGACTGGTAGCACGCCTGCAATCCCTCTTTACAATACAGCAGATCAAAACCTAGGCTTCAATTATAGGCTTTAGGATAGCTGAAACACCTCGCCCCAATTCTGTATGACAAACCTTCATTACAGATGCCCGATGGCGAACAAATAAAGGCAGTGGCTGTCTTTTTTTTTTCTTTTCATTTCGCTAGATGGATAACGTGGGAGGGCTTTTCAGGACGAACACAAGTACACACCTGAACACGCAGCTTGCTGGCTGCAAAAGATATGCCTATGGGGTTTTCCTACTATTGAGCTGTGAATAAAGAGAAGTTCATGTTAGGTCAGGCTAGATTGAGATTGTGTGTGGATGCTTTCAGTTCAATTCTGCACACAGTTCGTCTGCCTTCTCAGCTTGAATGTATTCAGTTTGCAATTTCCGTCTCTCTGTGTGCTGCCAACCTGCCACTGTCATAGAGGTAGTTAATTCCTAGTATTTAGCTTTAAAAGGCGGCTGAACGTACATTAATGCACAGGCCAATGTGAAAGGTGAAGCCGTTCAAAATATACCTGCGACTTAACAGTAAAATATCCCAATGCTAGGACTAAGTGAAATGATATGCACAGTCACCCCAATCAACACTCGGGTTTCACTCACAGCTCCCAAAATATGTATCCATGACGATCGAACACGAGCACACTCGTGCGTTCTCAGATTGTGACCATGGGTTGCACGAGTGACGCAGCCAAATAGTACACGCGCATAGCGACTGGCATGCAAGAAGCAAAGACGCTCGCACGCACGGACACACGCGCGCGCGCTCTCTCCAGCCCCCCTCTCACACACTTGCAGGTATTCACACACGCGTAGTCTCCTCCCCTGGTACTGTCCTAATGACACCCTCTATTTGTCTCATGGTAAACACACCCAGTGGCAGGCGACACGCTGTTGATCAATGAGGCCAGAGCAAGGGGAACTCGCGACTTTTTCTTACATAGGCTAATATAAACAAATCAAAGCTGTTCAAGAAACTTGCAGAGTAGACACATAGACAAACAAATTCAAAAAAAGAATAAAGGACAAAATAAGCCACCAGAACGAATCACCAATGTTTCGTTTGAAGTGGAGACTAATTGCATTATTTATCTGGCATTATCTGACCAGTTGTGACCGAAGGTGATGCGAAGTATACCCATAGCATAGTATACCCATGAACTTCCCTCGTGTGGATAATTTAAAATATATGCACTTTATCCATCCATTAATTATGACTTCAAGCCAAGAAACCAGGTTGGATGCTGGTACAAATACCATTTAATAATGTCATTTGTTTGTTTGTTTCCTTCGCTCTAAAATATCTACCTCGGATCCTGGATATTCAAACCACCAGCAAAGCAACTATTTAGCCTATATAATACACACTAAGTCCATGGCCAAACAGGGAGAAATGTGAGAAATGGAACCACATTGACATGATTAAATCGGACGGTTACAGCGCGGTACAACACAAGACAGGTAGCCTATGTTATGTAAGTGTGTTAATGGGCAGTGAGGCGCATCATATCTACGATGTGTTTCAAAGCGCAGGGTTCTTTCATAGAAGAGTTTCCATGATAAGTCCAATCAGTGGTTCTGTGCTTTAGTCTAGACGAACTGCTTTTCTCCTATTCATAATTTCGCAGAGCGACAGTCACCGTAGGTCGTAAAGGGATTTGAGGGGTGGGGCGTCTTTCCACCCTTCACAAAAAAAGAAAGAAGGGGGAAACTTTGTTCAACTTAGACGGTTTATTGGTCTGTGTCTACTGCATACAGTCAATTTCAACATGATATGACGATTACATCGTTTCCCTTGTGCCTTCGTTCTATCTCTCTCTCTCCAAAAGGCACTCGACTCATACATACGCGCACGCACTCACGTTCACGCGCACACATACCGCTTACCACCGTTTCCAACTAACTTCGTACCTTCCGTTCGGGCATTTTTTTTTGCTTGCAAAAACCACTCCACCAAATAAAAAGCAGTACAATAAAGCAATACCATAAACTTGCTTCAAACCCCGATGAACATTTCGCAGAAGATGTAGGCTACATCTTTATCAACGGCAGAAATTAAAAGCACATCCACACACGCACATACCACGGTGAAAGCACAGTCAAGCGGCAGTGTTCTCCACGAATACTGAAGTTGATTTTTTTGTGCGGCCCCGCTCGTTCAAGGACACTGCAGTTTACTGTCATACAGAAAATAGCTTTCTGTCGCGCGTAATATTGAGGTGCGCCCCGCTGTATGGCCGAGAGCGATCGAAAAGGCAAAAAAACATTCAGTCGCTTTACCTTTTTAGTGTTTCTGTTGTTGTAGCCGTTGTATGGATTGATTCCAGTCCTTGGCGGGACGGAGAGCAGCATTTTTCTCAGCGCTATGTCCGGAGCGGCGAGTACTGCCAAGGCTGCCAGCTGACGTCAGCTCGGGAAGTTAAGCTTGGAATCAGGGGGGGAGCGATTTGAGTCCCGCCGCCGCCAGGGTTGCTGCCGAGCTAACGGCCTGGGTCCTAGCGCCACGGCCAGGCAAAGCGATAGTAAAGCCAACGTACGGCTCTGAACTATCAACAAAGTGGACCAGAGCACGGCTGCTGCTAGTGACCTAGTTATGCAGACGGTGTTGAAACTTGGTGTAAAGTTAGGGGCCAGGCTGATTTAAATGTTAACACTAGGCCTATAGGCTACTCATTAATGGTGTATCCATTATATTAGTTTGCATTTAACCCAGCTTTTGTTTTAAAACACTATTTAATATTATCTTTGGGGTTCCAGTTTAACACTGGGGGGACTTAAAATTACTTAGAATCCATGGCGCTGATAGCCTATCATAATAGTCCCTACCCTAACCCACCTGATAGAGACCTACAAACACTGTTTGGCTCAGCAAGTTGGCATTTTTAGCCTTTATAAAATAATTTGACATTTTGAATCCCTATCTCCCTCTACTGGAGACAGGGCAGCTAGTCTACCACAGATGAATTTAGTCCAGTGGTCACACGAATCCACTTAGAAGAACTCAAATGGATGCATTTGTGGTTAAGTTTGACTTATTATCTGCTATATGGCCAATGTTGATTGCATTGTGAGTGCAGTTCAGGTAGGCCTATAGTTAGATAACAGTTCTGAAACTATTTCTGTATTTCAGGATTTTTTCCCCCAAATTTTTAAGGCATGCAACCCCATGACTCATTGCCCAATCCCCAGTGCCAGATTGCCTATCCTGTAGCAGGTTATGACTATTTGGAAAGGTGCAATAGGCTATGCCAGTCGCTGAAGACACAGAGTGACATTGTTGCGTTGCTCTGGTGACAATAATATTGTTTGGACATCAACAGGCCGGTTGCCAGGCAACCCAGCCCCCTCTGTCTTGAGCGAGTTGATTGGTAAAGCTGCAGCAGTGAGCTTCTGTGAGTGTGGTTTTGCATGCGATCAGTCACAAGTGTTTCTACGCATGTGTGGGAAAATGAATGTGTGTGTGTGTGTGTGTGTGTGTGTGTGTGTGTGTGTGTGTGTGTGTGTGTGTGTGTGTGTGTGTGTGTGTGCGCGCGAGTGTGCGTGCGAGTGTGCATGCGTTTGCGCATAAGCACGAGAGAGACCGTCTGGGTCTGGGTGTGTGTTGGTGACTTCCATGTGTGTGTGTCTAAGAGAGAGGGAGGGAGGGAGAGGGAAAGGGGACAGAGGTAAGGAGAGGAGGCGTGGGTGGATATGAGAGAAGGGGAGAGATGGAGAGAAAGAGAGGGTCATGCAGAGGAAAGGCAGGAAGAACGGGAGTGGGTGGATAAGAGAGTAATAGAGAGGGTGAGAGAGAGGGAGAGGCGAGGGGACAGGAGAGGAGAGGAGAGGCGAGGGGAGAGGAGAGGAAAGGGAAGGGGAGGGGAGAGGAGAGAGGGAGTGGTGGGTGGATAGCAGAGCGATAGGGAAACAGAGAGAGAGAGGCGAAAGGAAAGGAGAGAGGGGGTGGGCGGGTCGGGTGGATATGACAGTGAGATAGAGAAAGAAAGACAGGGGGTGGTAGCTAATCTTTGTCCTCTTGTTCCTCTTCCCAAACACAGACTACATTAGCCGGCACGCCACTTCAAGGAATGAACCCCGGGCCAGCAAACAGCACAGATAAAGCCACTTCCCGGTCAGCCGGGGGTCAGACCACACAGCCCTAAGTGTCTGTCCCAGTGACATGAGACTCTGTTGGGCAAACCAACACCAGATAAAGTCCCTATACTACGACTCCCACCCATCTGTTCAGGAATGCCTTTCAGAGGGTGCCTGTTGCCTTTTTTTGTCACCGAGTGACGCTGTGTGCAGTGTGTGTGTGTGTGTGTGTGTGTGTGTGTGTGTGTGTGTGTGTGTGTGTGTGTGTGTGTGTGTGTGTGTGTGTGTGTGTGTGTGTGTGTGTGTGTGTGTGTGTGTGCATGTTTTCCTGTTGTTGTCAGGATTATGTGATAAGATTTTGCTTTGCTTAAACAGTTTGGCCATGAGATGTTGGTAGGAGTCATAAATAAAGCATTGACTTCACTATCACATTTATTCTCCATACACACAATAAAAACGGTTCTAATTAGTGTATTATTGCTTTCCATGTGAATGGTAAAGTACAAAAGAAAACATGTTGTACTTTAAGAACAAAGGACAAAAGCTTGCACAATTGGTCATAACAACTAATTCCCACACTAATATCTATAAATCGCCTTATGGTGGATATTAATCCACATAGACCTACAGGCTGTTCGACTTCTCTTTGTGCCATATCACCTAATTTTGCAACATTTATCCTCGGGCCGGGGTGGAGACGACGAGACACACTCGTAAGTCTGCCTCCAGTTATTCGCATTTTGCGTGAGAAGAAGTTTGCAGGCAGTTAATGCACAGTAAATATTACCCTTCACAGAAAATGTTTGCCCGCCATAAATACCAGCAAAGTGAAACTGCACAGCATTTGTCCTCTTCCATAAACTGGAATGGCCGTGCCAGCTGCAATGCAGTGTGACATTTTTCAGGGCTGTAAACTGTCTTTCCCAACAACCAACGGATCAGTGTGGGCATGAGAATTTTTAAACTCACTATCTCATCCTTAATGCAACAATAATACATGTCTCGTATTTGAGAAGAATGCGACACACACACGGTATGTATTAGAGAATATCTAGGTTATCTTCCAAAAGATCTTTATTTCTCACACTCTCTTTCGTACACACACTACAAAAACACTTTTTTTTTCTCTCTCTCTCACACACACACACACACACACTTACTCACATTTTCACTCTCACTCTCTCTCTCATTCTCATTCTCTCTCTCTCTCTCTCTCTCTCTCTCTCTCTCTCTCTCTCTCTCTCTCTCTCTCTCTCTCTCTCTCTCTCTCTCTCTCTCTCTCTCTGCCTGCAAGAGGCGATGCTGCCATTAAGTTGGGGTACAAGGTAGGCCTACTGGGTAAAGGGCCGTGGGAGCTGAGGGTCCAATTGATTTGATTTCATTAGCCAGGCTGTGTGCGTGGGACTGGACAGGACAGGACTGGACTGGGCTGGGTGGGCTGTGCAGTGCTGTGCTGTGTTGTGCTGTGCAGGCGGCTGCTACATCAAAGGTGTGTGGGGGAAGGGGAGGGATAGAGGATGTGTGGTGGCGGGAGGACTGCGGGTGGAGTGGAGTGGAGTGGGGGGAAGGGTGCCGGAGTCACACTGCATATCAGCCCAGGGTTCAAGGTCAAAATGCACACGGCCACGTAAGTGGAGAAGGAGGGGGAGGATGAGGAGGAGAGGAGGAGGAGGAGGAGGAGGAGGAGGAGGAGGAGGAGGGGAAGGAGGTCAAGGAGTGCACCCAACAAACTGATGCCTGTGCTGGGAAAGAGAGGGGGATGGGATGGGGAAGGGGAAGGGGGTGTACAGCACAGAGGCCTGGAGCGGCAGACTCCCTTTTCCCCCTCTCTCTGTTTCACTTTGTGTGACGATCTGGCTATTCTCCAAAAGGCATGCACTTACTCGCCTACTTTCTATGAATGTGATGGTAGATTTTCATGGTAGATATTTGGACTCGACTGCTGAAAAAACTCAAGTCCTAATAACATTGACATTATAACAAAACAATTAGACTTTGGAGACCATTTGATTTTGGTACCAAAATATAGACTCTACCAATCTGAAAAGCATGAATGCAGCCTACTGCATTCTCAAACTCAATGCTTAAGTTTTCTTCGTCGAAAATTTTAACCCCACCAAACGTCACTGACCTTTTCCACTCTCCTTCTTTTCAGTGATTGGCTATTCAAAACTTGGTTCACCAAAAAGTTATCTTTCCCAAAACTCTGTATCCATTTTCAAAAATATTTTAAAATGCTGGTGTTTCATTGTGTTTCTTAGTTTATATCAGTGCAATCACTGTTTTGTGGAAGGAAAAAACATAACCCACTTTTAATCTAATAATCTAATAATCCCAAAAATAAAATCTTAAAATCAATGACCAAAAAGATCAAAAAGATGTTAAAAAACTGCATTCAAGTTGTTTTCATGGTGTTTGGGAGTTCTTTCAGTATGCAGTTGTCTAACAGAGTAGCATAGCCTGCATAGAGTACAAAGTTAAAGGAGAGGCCTAGCATGGGTAGAGAGAGGAGAGCAGACTTTGGAGAACACACAGGGTGAATAAAGAACAGACATGAAAGCAAAGCAAGGGAAAGCCCTCTCCATTTTCTTTTTCCATCCTGTTTGTTTCTCCGACTTTCCGCAAGCATTTCAAGTATGTTGGGTAGTAGTATGAGAGGAACATTGTTGGTGGCTCCATTTCATTAAGTAGTTTTTTTTGTGTTTTATTTTTTCATGGCAGGATAACGTTATCCTGCCATGAAAAATCTGAAGAAGACTGTTGAGGTCGAAACGTTATCCTGCCATGAAAAATCTGAAGAAGACTGTTGAGGTCGAAACGTTATCCTGCCATGAAAAAATAAAACACAACCAAAAAAAAGGATTCTAAGTATGCAAATTTCTCAAAGCCTCAAATACATAAAGTTGCCTTTTGGTCCACCTGGCACAATAGTGAGATTCCAGAATGCGGATTTGGACCACATCAGAGGAGGAAGTTTGACTCTTGTCAAACGAGTGAAATTCTCAAAAGCAAATAAGAGTAGAAGCAGAATATCAACCATGTAGCAATTTACCAGGGAAGTGAAAGACACCAACACAGATACACACCCACACCCACACACACACATACTCTCTCAAACACACACACACACACACACACACACACACACACACACACACACACACACACACACACACACACACACACACACACACACACACACACACACACACACACACACACACACACACACACACAAACATGCACATTTTGTGAGCGTAAACACATGCAAGCACAGCGCAGCAAACACAAAAACACACACACGTGCGCGCACACACACACACACACACACACACACACACACACACACACACACACACACACACACACACACACACACACACACACACACACACACACACACACACACACACGCCACACGCGCACACACACACACATACACACAGAATAAATATGCAAACAGAGAGGTTTTGTTAGCCGCGATCAAGGCGGGGAGGCATGAGCAGTCTCCCTCAAGTGGGGAGATGCCCTGGCCAGGCCAGGACGCCTTTGACTAGGCCGCAGTCACACACACACACAAAACACACGCACGCACATACACACACACACACGCACGCACACACTCACAGACACACACACACGCACGCGCACACACACACACACACACACACACACACACGCACGCACACACACGCACACACACGCACACACACACTCACACTCACACTCACAGACACACACACTCACAGACACACACACACACTCACAGACACACACACACACCCACACACACACACACACACACACACACACACACACACACACACACACACACACACACACACACACACACACACACACACACACACACACAGGACTGACAGCATCCTGTGATGAGTCATGGCACATCAAAGCCTCGTTACTCTGACCACACACACACACCCACCCGCCAGAGAACTGTAGCACCCTCGCCCCAAAAGCCAGACTGGAGGAGTGATGGAGCTGTAAGGTGCTTTTGTGTGTGTGTGTTTGTGTGTGTGTGTGTGTGTGTGTGTGTGTGTGTGTGTGTGTGTGTGTGTGTGTGTGTGTGTGTGTGTGTGTGTGTGTGTGTGTGTGTGTGTGTGTGTGTGTGTGTGGTGAGTGTGGATGCATGCATTCATGTGTACGTGCATGACTGTGTGCATGTGAGTGTGTGTTTGTGTGTGTGGTGTGTGTGTGTGTGTTTATGTGTCTGTTTGTGAGGAGTTTGCGTGTGACTTTATGTGTGGGCGGCACAGGTTGAAGCTCTTACACAATTCAACGTCTGTTGTTGTAAAACATCACGTTTCATTCAAGAAAACACAGGAAAACACAGAGACGATGCCAGGGCTTGTGTTTAGGCCACTAAATGCCGACGCAAGAACATTATGTGCCCGGCCGGCATGGTCGTTAGAGGTGGCTTTTGATGGAAGCAGAGCTGGCTGGCACGAATTGAAACCATCGTTCAAACAGAGGCTCAGTAAACATTTTTGAGGCTTTTGCCATTTCATGCCATGCTGTGCAACTGCGTCACATTTCTGCCACAATAATGGGCCAGAAGCCACAGCGTTTTGCACTGATCATACTCATTTGTCATTGTTTGCGCTCTCAAATGAATATGATGCTACTGTTCATTTGCAGCAGGGTATGTGAGTATGTGAGTATGTGGGCTTGGGCTTGAACGCTTGAGTGGGCTGTTGTCAAGGGCATCGGTTTAGTTTCCACAAAAATGTACACTAGATGACTTTTTTTATTTACTTGCATTGCATTGTTATGTAAGCATATGCAAATCTATTAACCCGATAAGACACGGTATTATACATTTGCTGTTACCAGAATGGCAATGACCATTTCGTAGTGCATTACTAAAGGCCCTGTATTATGTCATAGTATTGTAGTACTACGGTAGCTAACTTTTCAATGACTATTACAGCGTGGCACTGGAGGTACGGCATGCATTAAGGGGCTAACGGTCAGATGGTGAGTTAAATTGCAATTCAAAATCCGAATATACACGAACATTAGTTAATAGGAATTTTATTGACCTATTCCATGGCGACAAAACCCTTTTTACCAAGTGCTGTTACTATAGTGTAAGTCGAACAGCTGTTAAGTGGGCATATCTTATGCTTGGCTGCATTGATAAGTGTAATTATGTGACAAACAAACACGCACAAGCAGGTCAACAACTGGGGTGTGTTTATCAAAAGTATCACTACTCACTATGTTCACAATTGAATTGGATGCGATGCAATTACTCATTGGAAGTCGTTGACTAACCAAAGATTTTGAACACAGTAACCAAGATAAAGCACAATATGCATTACCAATGCAACAAGGGGGATCAAGTCCAGCCTCCTAAATGGGCATGACAGTTCAACTGAAGTCCAGGCTTTCTGAACACTCGCTAGTGTCCTGAAATCTCCTAAAGTGCATGGCATAGCTGCCATTGAATGGCAGGTTAGAACCTTACGTCATATTGGTGTCTCCTCATGAACTGTCTCCTCTTATTCAGGCATCTCTTTTGCAACCATTAGCAGCGTTTAACTAGCTGAGTAAACGAGCGCCGCCTGCTGGACGCCAATTTTGTTTTGGCTAAGAGTGGTCTGGCCTCCCATCGTTGGAGTGGTCTGCCAGGCTTGCCAAGAATCTGGCAAACCAATCACAACGCAGAGATTTGTTTTGAATCAGAGCGGGAGGGGTTTTGAGGGAGTGACGACGAAGCTCGCAACGTTGGGAAAGCACATAAACGATAAAGATAGCGCTGATTGGTCAGAGCGGCGGCCTATAGGCACAGGCACCGTTTGAGAAAGACAACGGGTTGTTCTCATCAACAATCTTCGGCTGTACTATTCATCGGGGCCAGACTAAATTACACATCCAATATCACATTTAGGCTGGTTTATCAGGCTAGCATTTAACCCCACAAATCATGCATTCATGTTGATTCAGACACGTATGTAACACAGGCCACAATGGCTTCCCAGGCTGTAACAGCAAAAAAAAGGAAGGGAAAATACAGGCGGTACCAGTTGAGGACGATTGTTGACAGGCACAGCGCTAGCAACAACTTGAGTTATGCATTCCTGCAGCAAGAAACAACAAACTTGAACTGGCCCACAGGAAAGAGGAGAGTTGGACCGCCACTCCACCACCCCACCCCCCACCCCCCAACCCCCCACCCCCCTTCCTCCAATCCTCCAGCAAGCACAAACTCTGGTCTGGCAGATTCCTCTTTCCGCTGCCTAAATTAGACTTGCAGGCTATCTTTAGGGGGCAACCGTAGCCTCAGACATATCCTCTCTCTCTCTCTCTCTCTCTCTCTCTCTCTCTCTCTCTCTCTCTCTCTCTCTCTCTCTCTCCACATGGATAAACTTTCCTGGAAAATGACACTGTTTGTGCAAGACGTCGGGCCTAAGTGGGTGTTTGTGTGCCTCAGTGTTAGGTGTGTTTGTTTGCTGCCCGTGTGGTTTCGTTTCACTCGGCTTGATGAAGCCTTAACTCCTATCACTCAGCCTACAGCAGCTGCGGACGAGTCATATACACAATACTCCCACACTATCTACTAGGGCTGTAACGATACACTCAACTCATACACCACACGATTTTTAAAATGTATCTTTTTGATGACCGTTTATTGGTAGAATAGGTTGCAAGAGGTTACTAATAGTGTACAAAAAGTTAAATAAATAATAATATTGATCTCTCTAAGCCATAGTTGCTAACTACGTTGACTACTTTGTTGTTTGCAATGCAATATCCCATTGGCAACTACCCAAGTTGCTAACTGGCTAACAACTATGTTTTCGAGAAACGCACCTCAGATCATCTGGTTGTTTTCTGGACTGACGAATAAGAGAACTCTGAAAGGGTGTATCACGATACTGCCTTCTTGAATCACGATACAATATTTATGACTATGTGCGTCACGATTTCTCGATTCGATACAATATCGTTACAGCCCTACTATCCTCACCTTCTTCCATTACAACAAAAACACACACAGCCACCGCTGCGGGAAACTTTGTGCCTGCTAGCAAACTCCAACCTCCAAACACCTCCATGTGGCCTACTACAGCCTTGGCTTCAGTGTTCATTTTTGCATGCGCATAAATTACAACAAGCTTCATTGGAATAACAAGGGCGGAGGTTGTTTATTACTTTGAATTTTCTTTGAAATGTTTTTTTGAGCAGTGCACAAAGTCTACACATGAGGTTTCTTTTTTTGTCTTCTCGTTTCTTTTAGTGTCAGTTCTGTCTCTACTTATTTTTTTCACTTCTCTTTTTTTCACCGGCTTTTCAGCGTTGCTTGAAGTGAATATTTTACCCTTGATTCCAGCTGGGAGTCATTTAGAAGAGTAGATTCCTAGAGAGACAGAGCGAAAGAGAGCGAGCAAAAGAAAGAAAGTAAGGGAGGGAGGGAGAGAAGAAGGGGGAGGGAGAGAGAGAGAAAAAACAGAGTACATGGGGGATGGAGGAGCAGGAGGAGGAGGAGAGAGGAGGAGAGGAAGGGTGTGTGTGTATGTGTGTGTGTGTGTGCATGAATGTGTGTGTGTGTGTGTGTGTGTGTGTGTGTGTGTGTGTGTGTGTGTGTGTGTGTGTGTGTGTGTGTGTGTGTGTGTGTGTGTGTGTGTGTGTGTGTGAGTGCAGCGGGCGAGTGAAGCGGATGGGGGGAGGGGATGTTTGCGCATGCCTGACATTCCTGAGGTGTTATCTGTGCAGCCCGTCTCTGTGATTGCCTCTGCAGAGCAAAACATGCAGCATGAAGGCGCACTCCTCCACCACTCCCCACACCACACCACACCAGATCAGGGCCTGCCCTACTGCCACACCAATTAACCATAGCCACATGGCAAACGCTAACCTCCTACTACCACCTCTAGCTCTAGCATCTTAACTCGGGAGAAGGCAGGAGAAGATGAGATCACCGTTGACAGTTCAATGTTCTGTTTGTGTCCATATGTGTGTGTGTGTGTTTGTGTGTGCGTGTGTGAGTGTGTGCGGGTGTGTTTGCGTGTGTGTGTGTGTGTGTGTGTGTGTGTGTGTGTGTGTGTGTGTGTGTGTGTGTGTGTGTGCGCGCGCACGTGTGTGTGTGTGTGTGTGTGTGTGTGTGTGTGTGTGTGTGTGTGTGTGTGTGTGTGTGTGTGTGTGTGTGTGTGTGTGTGTGTGTGTGTGTGTGTGTGTGTGTGTGTGTGTGTGTGGGCATGTAAGAGTGTTTGAGGGGATGTACTTATGCACATGAATGAAAAGATGTGCAGTGAACCTTTAGTTAAGTTCAGTGACACATTTAAACCATTGTCTTTTTAAGTCAAAGGAATTTGAATAATAGACAGACATAGCAATGTGTCTTCTTCTTCACAGTAGTTTAACAGACAGCCTCAACTGTTATTTAATGATTGATAACTAGTAAATCGAATAACAAGGGAAAAAAATCATAAACATGTTTATTTCCATATTATTTGGATGCTCCTATTCACAAAACTCAATAAAAGGAAGATTGTGGAATTACAACAATACTTTTAGGAAGCATTAGTAGTAGGGCTGGGCGATATGTTGATATATCATGTTATCATATTATCACGTTATCGTGATAGGAAAGTGTCTATCGTGCCCTTTCTCATTTACCATTTCTATTGTGATAAAATAATTGTATTCATTATTACAGCTGTAATATGCAATGTAATATAATTTAGTAATATTGTGTGTTGTCACTATACACACTCTTAAGTTCATATAACTGTAAAAAGAAGAAAAAAAGATTTCATTTTAAAGGAATGTGGTTTTCCAACACGATAAAGAGAAAATAAAAAGAATAACTGCAAACATACGTAATTCTGGTCGATCACGCTATATAGGCCCTATCGTGATATAAAGTAATCCATATCATGATATATGTTTTTTTCCATATCACCCAGCATTAATAAGTAAGTTAAAGGTTATAGGAGTGTTTTGATGTTAGATGCATCCAAAGTTTGAGCCATTTGAGGGACCACTCCACAATAAACATTGCAACATAGCATTGTAGTGTTAAATAAGAATACATTAGGCCTAATTGAGACTAAAAGGAGAGTGTTTTGCAATAGAATGGAATATAATGAATCTAATGATATAAAAAACACAAATGTTAAATAAGAACTACATTTAACAGCATCGATTAATTAATTCAACAGTCCTCCGTTGATTTGAAATGTCAGCATATTAATTTAAAAACCACCCCATTTCCTGTTTTGCAAACACTTTTCGCCCCAAAAAACCTTTTCCATTGACTTGCATTTAAACTGGAATTGAGGGTGACATCTGACCCCCGATATAGTGGCATCTTGGGATAACCCTCCTCCCCACCCCCACCCTCACCTCACCCCTGCCTCCAGGCGTCATAAAGAGAAAACCCTTATCAATCAGAGTAGTACCCCTCTTCATCCAATCCATCTCAGCTGCCACACTGGCCCTGATCTACGAGGGGCAGGCCCATCACGGAGTCATCTCGCCAGACCTGACCCCTGCCACCCTCCAAGCCTTGATGACTTTTAGAGTTATGGCTGGCACAATAAATAAGCCCTGGCGCCAATACGCGTCCCTAATTTGCATACTTTTACGAGATTGGTTGGTTGAAGCTGTGACCTTGAGGGGTCAGCATTCGGCGTTGGCTGGCTGGCTTGGCGGGCTGTCTCTTCTTGGCTTCGCTTGGGTGTGGCCCCGGATAACACAATTGCCCCTGTGTGATGTGGGTTTTTACAAGAGCGCCTGGAGCACAGAGAGATAGCTCCCAGAGGACTAAGGAGTTTTTTTTATTTTCATTTGGAGGAAATAGATTAATCAGAAATTTGCATTCATATATTCCTTAGACATGCTGCACACTGCCTGAGGCTGTATTCCATAATGCAACCTTTGCTGGGACAATAGTATGCTGATACTTTTCAAGGAAAGGAAATGAGAGAAAAGAGGGGTGTGGGGGAGGGATAATCCTATGGTATTTCATTTTGGAGATAATCATCCGCTGTCTTATTAGCGAAGGTCAAAGTTGCAGAAAAGAAAAGACTCACCATAATCTTACTATCGGGTCTTTTGAGGTGAAAATACATACAGACTTAATCCCCTGTCACTTGCTTTGACATTGTGTCACTTCAGGACTTCATATAGATGGCTGGAATTGTGTCTTTCCTTTCTTTTATCCTGAAGACCAACGACTTACTGTCGAGGGAGATTAAAAAGAAAGAGTGCAATATTTCTGATCCTCTTATGATAGTGAAAATGATGTTGATTGAAAAGAGCAGTGGTGTGTAATGTAGAACAAAACTATACTTGCACGTGAAAAAGAGACCTGTTCAAGACATTCTGCTGTGTAGTCCAGTGCACTGCAAATTGAAAAGATAATTGAGAGAGAGAGGGGGAGAGAGAGAGAGAGAGAGAGAGAGAGAGAGAGAGAGAGAGAGAGAGAGAGAGAGAGATACATATATACATATATACATATATACATATATACATTCACAGAGACGGACACACACTCACAGATTCACTCTCTCCTTCCTTTTCTGTTTTTCTTAGAGAGAGAGGGAGAGAGAGAGAGAGAGAGAGAGAGAGAGAGAGAGAGAGAGAGAAAGAGAGAGATACACAGACATCAAAAGAGAAAGAGAGAGAAACACACCGATAAGGAAGTACTGCCCACTGCAAACAAAGTTAGCTAATGACCATAAACAATTTCACACAATCACTCAGTCACAGTGAGCCAAGTACACAGCATACATGATCAAGACAACGACAATCAAAAGCTTTTAGGTCAATCACAGGCCAAATATTGCAGAGAATCTCATGTAGGGAGCATAACTCAGTGAGGGATTGTGATGAAACAAAGTACTCAACCCCATGAAAAATGATAATGAGCAGTGGTTAGTATATTGGAGTTGATTGAGTTTACACTAAGAGCCCACTGCCCAGAGCAAAAAATACTGAGATATTTCCACCAGGAAACGCATGGATACTGGTCTGCAGCAAAGTCTTAAAGGTGAATAGTGTGGAAACTAAATACAGTTTATACCTTGTCTTGTATGAACTGTACTATACAAATACCGTTATTATTTGTATTATAATTATTACCTAAAACAAAAGTAAACAAGAAAAAACAAGCTTCCAGTTGCACAGCAGCCCAAAGTGGTACACCATAGCGGCACACAATGCATTTCTGACATACTTCTATCACATGAAGGAACCAGAACAAAAGCAATATGTGTTCAATCAGGGTGTAGATTTCAAAAGTAAATTAAACTCAGTGGGTGACTGTGGCAAATTTAAGTTAAAGGTACACTGTGCAGGAAATGGTCAAAAAAGGTACTGCAACTATGCTGCTCATTGAAACTGGGCTACCTATTGCCAAATTTGATATTTACATGAAATTTTACTAAGTAATAAACAAATATTTTCTGGTAAGATCCAAGTACAGTCATTTTTGCAGCTAAAAATGGCTATTTTTGGAAATTCAAAATGGCGGACCATGGAGAAGATCCCCCTTTTCATGTATGAAAAGTGCAATTTTTCCAGTGATAATGAATAGCCTACTTCAATTTGATGGTGGTGGTCAGTATTCATGAAAAAGGTAACATTAGTGAATGGGCAGCATGAATTCTGGAAATAAATAACTAAAAATCTCAGTGTCCCTTTAAACAAAACAAAAATGGTCAAGCAGTTCCACATTAGGATTCTTTGTGTTAACACATAGACCAAGACACACACACACACACACACACACACACACACACACACACACACACACACACACACACACACACACACACACACACACACACACACACACACACACACACACACACTTGAAACGAAACACAAACATGCAAACAACAACAAACACGGCATACAATGAATGTCATGCGTGTTTGCGTGCATTTCACGTCTGAGGCAGAGCCAAAGCAAAATTGTGTTGTGTTAAGATCTGCTGCAGGCAATGACCATGCTTTTTAGTTTTGTATGATTCTCAGTTGCAGTTCATCATTTACTGCAGAGAACACAAACACACATGGACAAAATGCTTCAATAGCTTTAATGTGCATTAAAAGTATTGCAGACCTTGGTCGGATTATGACACATTTCAGTGCAAATGTTGGCCCTCCTACACCATACACAATTGTGTTTTCCAACAAATACCGTATAATGTTCTAAACACAAATTACTTAATGACTGCAAAATGAATGTGTAAACATTTGTATAATAATTAAGTTAATTATAATTACAGTGTCATTACTTAACTGATTGTAATTGCCTTTTCTGTTATGCCTGCAGTCAAGGCAAAAGTGGGGCAAAATCGGTCCATATGTGTGTGTGCAGGTTTGCGACTGAGACTGCCCAACTGGGTGAAACAGGAAGTATTACCAAGCATGTCAGGGGAATGTTTGAAAAAAAAAAAAAAGACAAAAAAAACAAAGAGGATTCTGAGAGTGTACATTGATGATGTCACCCATCTGGTTATATGGAGGGTGAGGCTGGGTTCTGTCAACCAGTGCCTGACAGGGTGACGCAACCCATATAGCTGCCAAGTGTGTGTGTGTGTGTGTGTGTGTGTGTGTGTGTGTGTGTGTGTGTGTGTGTGTGTGTGTGTGTGTGTGTGTGTGTGTGTGTGTGTGTGTGTGCACGCCACTTGTACTACACCCTTTCCGAGGTCGTGAACATGCAGCTGTTCTTTCTATATCTGCGCATGTGTGTGGTTTGAAAAGTATATGCTGGATTTTTCACTATAGCGAGATATGTCTGTCTATATGTATGTCTGTCAACTGTGTGTGTGTGTGTGTGTGTGTGTGTGTGTGTGTGTGTGTGTGTGTGTGTGTGTGTGTGTGTGTGTGTGTGTGTGTGTGTGTGTGTCTGCTACTCTGTGTGTGTGTGTGTGTGTGTGTGTGTGTGTGTGTGTGTGTGTGTGTGTGTGTGTGTGTGTGTGTGTGTGTGTGTGTGTGTGTGTGTGTGTGTGTGTGTGTCTGCGTATGTGTGTGTGTGCACGCGTACGCACACTTCTCTATTTTGTCTATGTCTGTGTGTATGGGTCTCTGACTATTCTTGACCGTACGCATGTGTGCACGCAAATTCTTGCACATATACTATGTGTATGTGTACATGTATCTGCTACAGTACTGCACTATTAATGTAGCTGCTCTACTGGATACGGTCTGCCCTGTGGCAAGGCCCATTTCTCCTGTTGATTCTGTGCTGTTTGCTGAGTGAACATGCACACAAGGCATTCTCTGTTTGGAGACGTGTGTGCAAAGATGGATCTTTCTTCCAAAAATACGGTCAAACATACTGGTTAAAGTTAAAGCAAACATAGCATAATTCTTACCATTCTTACTATTGTGAATGGGAGATGCCTGTAGCTGTAGCCGGGGCTGGCCGGGGATAGACTTGCTTGAATGCTCATATAAAGCACTGGTGTTGTGCCGTGGGACAGCAGTAAGAGACTTTAAGCCCATCACCTGTTACTGTGATTATGAGCTTTACAAGATCGCTCACTCTCCCACTCTCTCTCCTACTCTCTCTCTCTCTCTCTCATTCTCTCTCTCTCCTACTCTCTCTCTCTCTCTCTCTCTCTCTCTCTCTCTCTCTCTCTGTCTCATATACGTATATACAGACACAGAGACAGACACAAACTCACAGATTCACTCTCTCCTTCATAATTTGTTTTTCTTAGCGAGAGAGAGAGAGAGAGAGAGAGAGAGAGAGAGAGAGAGAGAGAGAGAGAGAGAGAGAGAGAGAGACACCCCTTTCTTTTCATGCTCTGCTCTATTCTTGGTTATTTTCTGTTTTTGTTTTCTTGTTTTTTTCCTTCTGCCACCCAGTCCTGCACAGCTGGGTCTGCGTGGCCATAGCTAGCTGAAGATTGTGCACAGATGTCGAGGCCTGGAGTCAGGCCAGCCTCTGCCTTAAAAAGCCGGAATTTCAAAACCCTCTGGTCGGGTTGATGCTGGCTTGTCTGCTGGAAGGCTCTCTCTCTCCCTCTCTCTCTCTCTCTCTCTCTCTCTCTCTCTCTCTCTCTCTCTCTCTCTCTCTCTCTCTCTCTCTCTCTCACACACACACACACACACACACACACACACACACACACACACACACACACACACACACACATGCAGTGGCATTACTGAGAACTACTTCTAGTACTTCTTCCAGAACAACACACTGTCACTGTTTTCAAAGCAATCCCCTTGGACTGCGTATGTGAATCATGAGAATCATGAGATCATCCCTTCATCATGATACTCATTCTCTTTGATCAGAGGGTTTTTAAACCAAGACAACAGAACAGTATTTCGCCAGACTGGTGGGGGTCGCCTTGTCTGTAATCCCCACCTGTGAAGCGCCAGAACTACGCTGCTGCTGCTGCTGCTGCTGCTGCTGGCGCATGACGCACGCCAGGAGGCGCCAAACGAGCCCCGTGCTCATGGAGACGGTGACAACAAACAACGCAGACAAATGTCTAAAAAGCTGAAGCCCTTAACGTTTCGCTAGACTGTGTGACTGGCATGGGATAACCAAGTAGCCAAGAGTTGCATGGGAAACTAGGTGAGGGGGTGGGGGAACAAAAATGACGCCACATGACTTTTATCAGATTACTGTGCTACTCATGTCTTCTTTGGAAAGCCCAGTGGTCAGATAATGTGTTTTTTTGTTTTTGGTTTGAAGTATGGCTGAAGTATGGCTTGAACCTGTTGGGCACGGCGGATGCGCGGTGCTTTTTTAATCGGTTGCAATAACGTATGGATTGGGAGGGAAAGCTCTTGGAAGTTGGCACGAATGTCATGTCATCTCGTGCTACATATGTACAACATCTTTGACTCCATCCTGCTCGGGGAAAGTACGAATTTTATGAAAACAACACTCAACACAAACTATCTGGGGTAGCGTTGCTGTGTTGTACGAGTCGGTTTTTTTTTTTTTTTGCAGTTACCTTCTGTCTGCCCACTTCACTGGTTTCCCATCTTCTTCGTGTACACGACTGCGCGAAGCAGTTGCCCATGAGTCACGGAATCACGATAGAACATGTGTTAGAGTTCAAAGACTGATTATGCCAGTTTAAAATATCAACTGAAGCGCAATAACTCCGCGCATACTACAGTAGCCTATCTTTCTGCAGAGCCCAACATGGAGACTTTGATTTCGGCAGCAATGACTTTTCACTATGGGTCTCTTAGACAATGTCATTGCGCCATCTGGTGCGCGATTGAGGTACCATGCGTTCGTGTAGCAGGCCTGTCTGACGGGTCCAGCTGATGCCAGCAGCAGAGTGTGTCTCCTCTACTCTCTTTTCTCCTGGTCAAAATGGTGGGGGGAGATGGCGCCGTTGCAGTTTCAAATACCTAGGCTATTCCAAGAATAACAACAGGCATGTGGTTGCACTTCTGGTAAATCACAATGTTGCGGAGCTGGAAATCCTAAAGTGCTGTCCCTCATGTAACAGGCCCGGGCTTTTATGGAAAACAAAGCTTCAAAGGTTGCCTTTGATGTGGCGAAATACGGAAATAGCCTCGGAGTGATACAGGAAGCACGTCCTCCCAGGAGAGGCCGTCAAAGGCCTGAAAACAGTGTCCCACAGAGAACCCTTGTGTCATCTGCAATAAGGGGTGGAGAGGTCTCAAGGCCAAGGAGACAGCAGACATAACCCCCACCCCCAACCCAGTCAGATACATTTCATGCCAGAATAAACTAGACCTTTGGGTTTGTGTGGCAACCGCAGAGGATGACTCAGGAACAAAAATAAGAAAAGCAGACCACTTTCCCATTTTGACCTCAAGTCCTCAACCCAAAAGAACAACAGAGGATTCTGCGTAAAACAATTAGGCGTGTCCAGGGCCGCTGACAGCTTTAGCCAGGCCCAAGACAGAGTCATCTGGAAGGGCCCCCAAACCCAATACACAAAGCGCAATGAGGACCCAATTCTGGGACCTCTCTCTCTCTCTGGGCACAGGATACCTGATCCGTTTGTCCCCTCCTGTCAGTGTCCCTGGGTGTGGTCTTGCATGATGATGTGTATGTCATCATCCCACCTCAATTATCATACTGTACATCGGATGAATGAGAGAATGTCTGACTGTTGTATTTATGTGACTGTCTGCCTCTCTTTTGGTTTTATGATGAATTTTGAATAGCTGTTCTTCTCTACTGCCTTTGCTTACTTCTAGACACTTTGGACCATCCTGTCTCTGCCATTATGTCATAGCTTTCTGTATTACACATGATAGGCCCGCCATACTTTTTAATAGTTATTTTATTCTGTGGTATTATTATTTTAGCAACATTAGAAGTGTGTGCACCCGCAAGAACCAGAACCTGAGTTGTTGCACCATGCAGTCCAGCTGCGTAGGCTACATGACGTTGTTGGAAGGCTGTCGTGGATCGTGGACTCTGGATTGTGTTTTTAGTCCCATCACTGTTAGTGGTTAAGTATATCTGAAGGTCCAGGAAAGTTTGAGTGGTGAGGAAAAGTGAGATCAGAGGAAAGGAGGGAGGGAGAGAGAAACAGATGAGCGTACAGGTTAGAAAGAGGAGAAGGAGGAAATAATTGTTGTTTTTTTAACAAAGGTAGTCTGTCACTCTCTAGTTTAATGGGATGAATAAAGTACTGTCTACTGCTACCATATCTTGAACATGTTTGTGTACAGACATACATACTGCATGCCGTTGTGTGCAATATGTTATTTCTTGTCCTGCATTGTCTGTATTATATATTATGTGTATCCTGCTAGCCACTTTTATACAGGATCAATACATTCACACTACTCTACTCTATATAATTTCTTGCTAATGCTTCTTATGCCCCAATGTAACCCCACACGAAACACCCCACCCAGCAAGCCATTCCTTGTGTTTACTTATTCCTTGCGTATCACACAGACCAAGACACAAAGACACACACATGCATGAGCACAGCCCCACCCCCCTTCACACACAAACACACACACTTTATGTTTGTGCCGTTTCTTTCACTCTCCCTTTCATGGGTAGCCTAATCTCAGGAAAAAAAGGGGAGCAAAATGATTGGTCGAAATGGAACTTGGCTGCCCCACATTATCCACCATCAGTCTAGACTGAGCCATTACCTCATGTCACTCTCCTAATGACACAGATCTGTAAACAGACCTAAATACCACTGGACTTGGCGGACAGGCAAACACACATAGTATGCACGCATACACACAAGCACACACGTACACGTGCAGGCACACACACACACACACACACACACACACACACACACACACACACACACACACACACACACACACACACACACACACACACACACACACACGCTCAGGCACATGCACGCACGCACGCACGCACGCACGCACGCACGCACGCACACACACACACACACACACACACACACACACACACACACACACACACACACACACACACACACACACACACACACAGCTCAAGCCAAGATACATCGCCTAGATTAAATACCAGGCAAACACTGTAAGCATGGTCTCATTTGAGCTGATTTTAATCTTTGAAAGTTTAACAAATCATCTGCTCCATATCTGCACTCACTGGTGTGGAAGGTTATTTCACTTTTTAACACCAAAAAGATCTTGTTCTGTAGTAATGCCTACGCTCACTAGAGGGCACTGTTGGAGTGATCCTATGCATACAATTATTGTTGCTGAGTGCTTTGTTGGAAGTCCATTTGAACATGCTGATGAAGGTCAGTGTGTGGTTCAATGTGGTGTCTTAAAGACTTGAAGGTGCACTGTGTTAATATTTTAGTAGTTTATTTCCAGAATTAATGCAGCCCATTCTGAAATGTTAACTTTTCCTCGAATACTTACCACCACCATCAAATTCAAAGTACAAAACATACTATATTTAGGGGTAAGCAGTTAGGGCATCAGACTTGTAGCCCAAAGGTTGCCAGTTCGACTCCCAACCCACTAGGTTGGTGGGGGGAGTAATTAACCAGTGCTCTCCCGCATCCTCCTCCATGACTGAGGTACCCTGAGCATGGTACCGTCCTGACGCACTGCTCCCTAGGGTGCCACTGTGGGCTGCCCCTTTACACGATTGAGGCATAGATGCAATTTCGTTGTGCTGTGGAGTGGTCTGTCACAATGACAATGGGAGTTGGAGTTTCATAGGTGAGCTTTCTTTCTTCACTTCACTTTGGTCCTACTAGTAAATATGAATTTATTATTTAGTAAATATTCATGAAAAGATTACATTTGGCAAAGGCAGCACAATTTCAATGAGCAGCATTGTTGCAATACCTACTTTGCCCACCATCCTACACAGTGCAACAATAAAGCAACAATTCCTTTATCAGTGAAACGTTTTTTTTTCTGAAATAAATCAACTTGTAAATGGTTGAAAGGCGCTTCAGAATTTGGTTTTCCTCTCTCCATCCATTTTAAACCACACTATGGAGATTTGCAAAAGCTAGGTTTGTCTGTAGTTCCAAGTCAGACAGAAAGACAATTCCAGTTCCAGTTTCTTGGGCAACCTCAGAGGAAAAGTGTTGTGGTGTTGACCTAATAGCACTATGAAAGCTATTCTCTATGAAAGCTATACTCTATGAAAGCTCTACTATATGAAAGCTATACTCTATGAAAGCTATACTCTATGAAAGCATCCTCAAGACAGGTCAGGTCAAGATCACAGGAGCTTCATTTCCTTTGATGTTGTGTCCCAGGTGAACAAAGGTGGAGTGCAACTATAATAATGTATTTGCTTTGGCATAATAGTACAATAATAGTCTAACTTTGTCCTATCTGGGAAGGAATGTCAGAGAAAGAGCATTGCGTCAAATGGGGCACTGAATGCATCTTTTATAATATCAAAAAAGGAGTTCCTGGCCTTTGATTCCACTGCCTTTTTATGACCCAACCTGTTTTTGACTGGAAGTCACAACACCACAACACAGAGGTACAGACTGCACCATCCAAAATAAACAGCTCTATAGTCAGGGCTGGCCTGGCATGAAAAACCAGGCCGGGCATTTTCATGCCAAAACCTGTCCTCCAAGCAGTGCGACAGACAACGAAGTCTGCGACAACATTTTCAGTCATCTATTATGAGCCATTTAGACCACAAGAGCCTAAATGAATATTTAAATCCAGCTATAGCAGTATGAGGATTGATAACACTACATTTGTGAAAGCCCATTGGGAAACTCCAACTCCCATTGTCATTGTGACACAGCACTCCACAGCACACAAGTGAACACTGCACACTGCACACAACGAAATTGCATTTTATGCCTCACCCGTGCAAGGGGGCAGCTCTCAGTGGCGCCCCATGGGGAGCAGTGCGGTGGGACGGTACCATGCTCAGGGTACCTGAGTCATGGAGGAGGATGGGGGAGAGCACTGGTTGATTACTCCCCCCACCAACCTGGCGGGTCGGGAGTGGAACCGGCAACCTCTGGGATGCAAGTCTGACGCCCTAACCGCTCACCCATGACTGCCCTTAAATTTAGGGGAGTACCAGGCCAAAATGATCAACAGCCCACAGGGCAAATGCCCTTCATGCCATATGGCCAATCCAGCCCTGTGTACAATCAGACACAAAAGCCACACGCTGCTCTTCAGGACACAGGACACAGCTTTGTCGAAATAGACTGTTAACATGGCTTGCCCTAAACATAACCCCTAGGGCAGTGGTTCTCAACCTTTTTTGAAGAAACACCCCTTGGCCTCATCACAAGCCTCCCAAGCGCCCCCTTGACATCATCATAAGACTGACAACGCCCCTTTAGTATTGACAAATTAAACTGACTAATGCCCCCCATGGCAACACCGCCCCCTCTCAGCTGTATCCTTCTCAAAGCCCCCTAGAGCTCTCCAACGCCCCCTAGGGGGCTGTACCGCCCCCGTTGAGAAACACTACCCTAGGGCTACTGTAGTCTGTTGTAAGGGCTATGGTATCTCAGCTTGATGGGTAGCTCATATCGACATGACAGAGGTACACAACTTAATCTGTCCCATGGTACTGTTGTTATTGTTGCTCAGGAGACTCCTGTGTGTGTGTGTGTGTGTGTGTGTGTGTGTGTGTGTGTGTGTGTGTGTGTGTGTGTGTGTGTGTGTGTGTGTGTGTGTGTGTGTGTGTGTGTGTGTGTGTGTGTGCGTGTGCGTGTGTGTGTGTGCGTGCATGCGTGCGTGCGTGTAGCCTGTGTGTGTAGGGACATTCTGTTGCTGATAGGACCACAGTACTGTGATTGCTTTCACTTTACAGATTATCTAGTCAAACTGCCCTAGCAAAATACCGTTCTGCCAAGATAAGTGTATTCTCGCAGGCTGCATCAGCCTTGGCAATGGGAAAAGATTATAAGTGCTTTAGAATGGTGTCCTTATGACCATACTTATACATACATTAAAAGACCAACAAACATCTCAGCAATTAGGCTTTGTCCTCAATTTACACAGCAACATAATTTTGACAGAGTGTTTCATACATTGCATTTCACTTCCGTGTGCTGGCCAATGCATTATAGAAGACATGACATGACATGACATAGTCTCAAAAACACACCTGGGCGATGCTTTGTACTGGCAGAAACACTCTTTTT
This sequence comes from Engraulis encrasicolus, assembly GCF_034702125.1. Classification (NCBI taxonomy): domain Eukaryota; kingdom Metazoa; phylum Chordata; class Actinopteri; order Clupeiformes; family Engraulidae; genus Engraulis; species Engraulis encrasicolus. The sequence goes on along the minus strand of NC_085870.1, from coordinate 44,143,683 downwards.
TCATTTTGCCGTTCTCTGTTTTCACGCCTCTCTTTGTATTCCTCCCATCCAGGCAGGCCAAACACAGTCATTCTGCAGCTTAATTGCAGTGCAGTTCTCTTGGGGGCAGGAGAAATCACTCTGAGTAATCTCCTGGGAGATTGGAACAGCAGCCATGGATGTGCTGAACGATGACAACAACAACACCACTTTAGCTAGCAGGAAACTAAACTGCAAAACGTGCAGTTAATTCAACACTGCAAGTGCTCTCTTGGACCAAATACACTCTTAGATGTTAAATCAACTCTCTGACTGCAGATCAATTTACCGTGTAGCAAGTGAGCTGGTTGCTAATGTATTCTACCATCTCCTCGCATGATTGCAATGCAGTGTGAAGAAAATAATACCTACAGTATACCGGAACACCTCTTAGATTCCACCCACCACCACTTAAGCAATGGAAGCATGAAAAGCAACAGCAATTTCTTTCACATGTATTCACATTAACAATTCCTATGTTCAATTTTGAAAATATGCTTTTAAGGACTTACTTTTTCTTACTTTTGAAGTCTTAGGTTTTGACCGTCTGAGGATTTCACATGGATCACATGTTCAGAGACATGTGTATATCAGGCCTGGAAAGCTCATCAGACAGACATGCAGCTGCTGCATAGATGAACTAATTCATTCCGGGAGGCTGGCACTTCAGGTGCTCTGCTGGTAAGTCATATTTCCAAAGCACCGGTGCAGACGCTTGAGCCAAAACATCTGTCCCTCTTGGCTCTCCATACGTTCTCTGAGAAACTTCATGAAAGACGAGTTCTTCGAAGAGGAATGTGGGGGCAGTGAGGGGGTACAGGGCACGCTTTGCTCTCCGCAGCTAATTTGTCGGGAACACGAGGACACGAGTGGAATCCTCTCGTCAGTTACTATTACCACGCTAATGTGTGTTGCATTTCATTATAATAAATCTCATAACGTCCACACAGCACACATACATGCGTCCTACCCTGGGGATGAGTACATACATGGCTGGATGGGGCAAAAAAAAAATTGGACTGGGTATTTTCAGACAAGGTCAGCCCACCAGGCATTGGGAGAGACAATGGAGCCTGTGACAACATTTTTGTCATCTAATTATAGGAACTACTTTGAATGCAACGGTCAAAATGTTTTACATTTCGGAAAGGCCTGCTGTAGTGGCAGTAGGACTGACCAGTGGTTTTTAAAGTGGGGGCCGGGGACCCCTGGGGGGACCGCAAGGAGTTGCTAGGGGGGCCGTAATAAATAGCAAAGCAAAATTAGTAATTGCATAATTAATGTACTCCAAAATGAGCCAAAAATAAGCTAAACAATATTTCAATTAGTGAAGAAAAAACAACATAATGTAATGTACTGCATTCCTGTACATGACTATTATTGTATATACCTCAGTTGCGTCCTGATTCACAGACTAAGACTATGTTTGTGAAAGGGGCTGCACAGAAAAAAATAATGTGCCATGACCCATGTAAACGGGGGTCTTGGCTGGAATCTACTGGTCTATGGGGGGCCTCGTCATGGTAAAGTTTGGGAATCCCTGCCCTAGACTGATACCATTGAGGCAGGGCCTGGCCAAAATCATCAACAGTCTACCAGGCAAATGTCCTGCATGCTCTTTGGCCAGTCCAGCCATGGATGAGTAGAGTGCAGTGCACGCACCCCTCCTGTCCATTGAGTTCAGCGCTCGCTTGGCTCATTGGAAATGCAGGCCTGCCCTTGTAGGGGAGAGCGGCTAAATTGTATTTAATGATGTCTAGTGAGTGGGCTTCATTTCTTTTCTTTGGCACGCCACTCAAGTGTTCCCTTGGAGTTCTGGGAAGCATGACTGTTATTGCTTAATCCATGAAAGCACAATGGCCCCCTCAGTTGTACTGTAAACCATCCGTCCTGCCTGTGTGACGCTATCTAGCGAGAGTTGTGCGCCTTATCTTAACTGTTTGCAAATGGTTGAATTAAGTTAAATAAGCATCACTCTTTACGCACTAGACAGCTACAGCAAACATGCTGGAAACTGTCCGACTTGCTGTTCTGTATTGCTTTTTCAATTCCTTTTCTTATTCTTGAATCTTGTAAACTAGTTTCCTAACAGAACACATGCTGTGATATACTTACCTGTGTATGTAAAATGTGTGGTGGTAATATAGAAAGACAGAGAGATGAGTATTGGATTCTTTGGCCAAGGCAGTGCAGAGAACACTCAAACCCAAAGTCAAACTGAATTGAACGTTGTTTTGCAGTAGTGTGACATGCTGTCTATTTGATACAGTACGTATGTTGATATGTTTGTCGAGTTGAGGAGTTATTCCTTCAAGTCAAGTTTACAACAGCTGGAGAATAGTTTAGTTGGGAGGTACCGTGACGGGTGTTTTATATTTTTCCTCTGTGCCCTCAAACGTCTGAGGCCTTAAAACATTGTGAAAGTGCCAAGATGTGATGACTAAGGTAATTAGTTTGCTCTACAAAAAGGGCACTGTACGCCTTTAAAGAACAATTCACAATTCCCCTTTCACCCAACGCTTTGGTAGCTTTCCCTTCCACAAGCTTTGCCCTTGGCTTTCTGCTCTGGTTTCTTACCCCTCCAGATCACTTCTTGATGGATTCTTTATGTTTCCGTCTTCTTTAAATGAAAACTTTAAACGAACACTTCTTTCTGGCCCTTGTAGCTATCGTGAACGTTTTCAAATAACATCTGCAGAATTATTTGCTAGAGCTCCAAGAACATAAAGTCTATCACATTTTAAAAGATACTGGTCTCACTTGCTACCCTTAGGGGAATCTAAGTCTGAGTTAATGTCCTTCAAGATTAGCCGTGTCACAGCGCATTACCATAGAAAGATAACTAGGCCTATGCTGGTCTCTCACACTGCTATTGCAGTACACTGGGGACGGGGCGATACATTTCTCCAATAGCTCCGTCCTTGTTGTTGTCAAGAAGTGTTATAGACTCTAATAATGACTTTGAATTGGCCATTATATTGTGGAACAGCTTACATTTTAGATCGAAAATCACATAAGGAAGTAAAAGAAAGAAAGAGGCAATGAGGCACAACTATATTTTTACTTTTTTATTGTGTTGTGCTTTTATTGTGTCGTGCTTTGTTGTTCATCTTAATATAGTGTGCTTGATTGTTTTGAATGACAACGCTTCTAAAGACTTTACTCCCCAGTGGAATGATAAAAGCAGTGATATTCCTATACGTACAGTAGCCTATGTGCAGTGATTACAAGGATACATGCCCTCAATTTTCGACAGAGATGAACTATGACAAAACAAAACAATATAAATGTAGCTTTACACATTATACAACTACTAATCTAGAGTGGGGTAAATCAAAGAAAGACATGTTCTGTTCAAATAATATTTCATATAGGAATATCTCTCTCTCTCTCTCTCTCGCTCTCTCAGTGGTGTAGTCTACTTTTTTATGGTGGGTATACTGTATATTTGAGCATTTTTTGAAGTGGATATACTATATACTGTATATTTGTGCTATTCAAAACAATGGATCAGTCCATTTTAAGTGGGTATACTGAAATCCCTGAAATTTAGAAGTGGGTACACTCCGTATACCCGCATTCTACGTAGACTACACCACTTCTCTCTCTCTCTCTCTCTCTCTCTCTCTCTCTCTCTCTCTCTCTCTCTCTCACACCCCCATATGGTGAGACTACCCCAAAGGAAGGAGAGCCTGTGTATATACTCAGCATAAGTCCCTAGGAGAGAAATAAGGGAGTAATGCCAGATAAGTACTCAAGTACAGCGGCCATCATTAATCAGGCCGGGGTTCAGGGTTCAGACCTCACCACGCTGCTCCAAATGAATGACTTAGATTTACATATTTGGCCACGAGCAGCACTTTTAATGTCTTCCAATTAATCTGCAGCGCTCTGATAAATTGTGTTCTAGCTAATGTCCTACTACACGCGTGTGCTTCACGCTGCATGGTCCTTTTTGTTATCCGTTTTCTTTTCTTTTTTTGTCTCCCTGAGCTTCCTCATTCAGGATAATTGTCATTATTTTTCTCAGAGTGGCAACTCATAACACATTAACTTCTTTCACAAGACATTAGCAAATAATAATAAGGTGATGTCTGCTGTTTTTACAGTAATGAAAGTCATTTGCTGTCACAGTCGCTGACTACAACAAGGTGGGCAACAAGGGGGCAGCCCCAAATGGCACCCCAAGGGAGCAGTGCGGCGGGACAGTACCATGCTCAGGGACAGGTAGCTCAGTCATGGAGGAGGATGGGGGAGAGTACTGGTTAATTACTCCCCCGACCAACCTGGCGGATTGAGAATTGAACCGGCTACAAGTCTGACACCCTAACTGCTTACCTATGATGACTGTCATTTCAGCTCAGTCCAGGGAGGCTGAATAGGACTAAAGGAGGCCTTCATTGTGTCACTTACGGCCCTGCCGTAGCCAACCGGTAGGGCACACATCTGCCATGCGGCCAACCAGGGTTCGATTCCCAGCCCGGGTCATTTGCCGGTCCCTCCCCGTCTCTGTCCCAGTTCGCTTCCTGTCCACCTCTCAGACTGTCCTGTCATCAGTAGAGTAGTAAAAGACCAAAAAAATCTCTACAAAAATTGTGTCACTTACCATTTCCGGGCTATTGAGAGTCCTTGAGAGAGAGGACCTCAGTGTTCCCGTGATATCTACTTGTCTGTGGTGATGGAGCCAGTGTTCTGTTGAAATGGGCTGCTTTGTCGGAATGAGCTACCAATAGCCTGTTAGCATGACAGGGACAGCGGGGCCCCAGAATTATATTGGGTGAGGGTGCAACTTCAGACAACTTTGTCCTGGGCCCAGCTAACGCTGTCAGCGGCCCTGAACACAGCCATAAACCAAACTCTTATCCTAGTCCTTATCATGACGGGTAGGCCATATCGACAGGACACGGAGATCGCCTCCTCCACATTCACTGTTCAGTTCATACTTTCCTACTAGCATCATCAGAAGGGACCGGAGACTGCCAGAGCACATGATATCCTACTGAGAACTCCACCTTCTAACCTTCCCAGATAAACAACTGACTGGTGTTCAATTATGAGGAAATCGAAAGGAGATAAATTAGAATGTGATATTTGCTTTCACACTTACAAAAACATAATGGCAGAATGATGTGCACCGTCTGTATGTTTCAAACAATGCTAAGTAGGTTTTTTTCAACATTACAATGAATAATTTTAATAATTTGTAACAGAATCAACAGAATTTCTGAATGTGCTTGGGCACTACCCTGGGCATTTATTTTAAAATATTAAGCGTTTTCATTTCCTCCTGTGACACACTGCATCACATCTCCAGTCAACCTGGCCAAGTTAGGTATCTCTTCAATTTCAAGTCCCTTCCCAAACGGAGGTCATGGAAAAATGGATCTTTCCATTGGCTCAGTGGGACAGATAATAAAATAAAATAAAAAACAACAAATATATATATTAGGGCTGTAACGATATTGTATCGAACCGAGAAATCGTGATACACAGAGTCACGATACTGTATCGTGATACAAGGAGGCAGTATCGTGATACGCCCTTTCAAAGTTTTATTACCCATTAGTCCAGAAAACAACCTTATGATTTGGTGTGATAGTGTTTCCAAACTTCGGTGGAGATACATTTCAGAAATCGTGGGGTGTATCGAACCGTAGGTCAAAAATCGTGATACGAACCGAATCGTGAGCTGAGTGAATCGTTACAGCCCTAATATATATAACTCTTCGCAAACCTTCGCTACAAATGGTGTCAGAAGTGGGATGGCGTGAGGCCATCGGAAGCGTACCCATTGTGTGTGAGCCATAGTTCCATGTGAAGGACCCCCAGGATTGGTGACCCCGGTTCAAGGGACCCCAGTGATGGGTGAAGCATTGATGATGGGGCACACTGAATGGGAGAAGCATGATGGGCAGTTGCGTGAGGGACACAAGGAGTGTGTGAAGCGCACAGGTGCGCTTCCTGAAGGCAGTGGGAAGGCAGTGTGATGGAATGACCATCACTAGGGTTGTGGGTGTGTTCTGACTGTCACACCAGGGAGCCTGGCTCTTTGGTGTAGCTGTCAAAGCCCCGATTTACTAGCCCAGAAGGTCCAGGTTCGAGTCCCGGCTGGGCAACTCTACTCCCCTTTGCTACAATCAGTGTTAAACTGGACATGAAAAAACTGTCTGAGTTATCCAAAGCCATTGGAAAACATGTTGAAAAGAAGAACTGGCCTGTTAAAAGAATACACAAACATCATCAACATAGGGATATTTCAATGGATAATGTCTGGTATTTTCACTCTATTGTCGCAATACTCATGAACGGCCATCTGGGTACTTTGCTCTTAAATTTGCGTTACACCCCTTTATGGGTGAAAACAAACCGAATGTCTCATTGACTTACATGCTACTTCGGCTAGCCTAAATGAACACATTCCATGCTTCAGCCACAGCTGTTTGGCTATATTATTTGAACAGCCGGCAACACAACATGTTTTCGGCATGTTGCGCGTGAACAACACTAGTCTACAGGTCCGTATCTTTCGTTTATTAAACCCCAACATCACCAATTGACTTGCATGGGTTGTTTTCCCCCACAAATGGGCGTAACGCACATGGGAAACATCACGCCGTTCATGAGTATACACACAGAGGCTGGGCTATAGTAAATAATTCCGCATTGATACGTGCAAAAATAGTTTGCCTCTCTGGGAAAAGTATTTTTCTCCTCCACATTTTACAAAGCAACAGCAATCCTCTCTATTTTTAGTTGCAACCCGTTTGCTTCGTACTTTGTCTACTCTGCATTTAAAATGATTCTGAAACACAATCTAACATTGTCTTGCAGTCCCATTGTCCTTGTCCTAGAGGGTAATTTTAACATTCACCATCACTCCCAGTGGTGGCTTTCCACATAAACCCTCTTGGTTACACAAGTCTCCTGCTGGTTGGTTGGCTGGCTGGCTTGCTAGCTGGGTCCCTTAGAGCGTAGCTGCCTAAGCGTTTTGTCCCTTTTTTTGGCAGCATTGAGGATAACTGCCACCCTCCCAAATGCTGTCCCTGCTTAGGTGTTAGCCCTTTCTCTTGCTGGCAAATGTCTCAAGGTTCTCTCTCTCTCTCTCTCTCTCTCTCTCTCTCTCTCTCTCTCTCTCTCTGAGAGAGAGAGAGAGAGAGAGAGAGAGAGAGAGAGAGAGAGAGAGAGAGAGAGAGAGAGAGAGAGAGAGAGACCCTCTCTCCTGTCCCGAGAGAAAGCACTGTACTTCCCAACTGAGGTGCATGCATGTTTGTTTGAATCAATTCTTTGTGTGTGTGTGTGTGTGTGTGTGTGTGTGTGTGTGTGTGTGTGTGTGTGTGTGTGTGTGTGTGTGTGTGTGTGTGTGTGTGTGTGTGTGTGTGTGTGTGTGTGTGTGTGTGTGTGTGTGTGTGTGTGTGTGTGTTTGGCATGACACAATCACTCATTTTGAGGAAAACAAAAAGACTGGGGGAATAACCTATCGACAGACACGGCAGACTTACTCATTTTACTTTGCAAAAGGCTGACGGTCATCCCGCACCCACAGACATGTCCTGTGCAGACTAAAACAAACTCACTTCGGAGTGGGGGGAGGCACGACTACTGTATAAAAAGACTTATCCTGGTGCCTGTTTTCTAACAGTCTGTTCAACCTGCGGTGTAAAACCTCATGAAATTCTGCACCTTCTTCTCCCTTCATCTCCCCTCTCAGCCTTTTGCTCAATGACTTTCCCACTCTACCATATAAAAATAGTTGACCATCACTTCTGCTTATGTTTTGACTGTTGTCATTGTAGATGTCTTCGCTTAAAGGTAGTGTATTTGCAGAATTTATGCTGACCATTCACAAATGTTATCTTTTTTTCTATGGCGGCACCATAACTTTCAAAATTTGTTATAACTTGGAAATTTCCACTTTTCAGAGATAAAATGTCCGCCATTTTGGATTCCCAGTAATACACATACTGTATTTGGCTGCAAAATGAACTGTTATTTGGTCACACACGTGCATATTAGTTCATTACTTTGAAAATTCATGAAAAATATCAAATCTGGGAATGGGCAGCATACATAGTTGCAATGGGCAGCATGCAATACCTCCTACATACTCTGGCTTTTTTTGTTAACGTAGGCCTATATCCTTTTCTAATTTAATGTTTTTGCCTTTCAGTTATCTTATGCTCATGTTGATGCTATCCTTTGGATAATCAGGGTGGTTGCAAAATGAACTGTTATTTGGTCACACACGTGCATATTAGTTCATTACTTTGTGAAAATTCATGAAAAATATCAAATCTGGGAATGGGCAGCATACATAGTTGCAATGGGCAGCATGCAATACCTACAATCCTACATACTCTGGCTTTTTGTTGTTGTTAACGTAGGCCTATATCCTTTTCTAATTTAATGTTTTTGCCTTTCAGTTATTTTATGCTCATGTTGATGCTATCCTTTGGATAAACAGGGTGTCTTTATTGATTTCAGACAAGTTACACCCTGCTCTATCTCTTTGTGAGGAGAAACAAAATAGTTAAATTTGAGTTTGGTATGGTAATATATATTTGTGTTTAACCTAACTGACTTGTTTCAACACCCATACCATATGACACTGGACTGCACAGCATTGGACTGCAAGGCACTGACTTGACATTTTACAGTATGTATGAATGTTTACAAAAAAGAAAAAAGTTTAGAGTAATGTGGATGTGAAAATGGATGTGGAAAAGGATGTGGGAAAGTATGTGCAAAAGGCGTCCGGCTTTACTATTTGTACTACATTGTCGTTGTAAATGGTTGTAAACCCACACAGTCAATGAAAGCATCATTTTAATTCAAAAATATCTCTGCTCTGCAACAACTCTATGTTATGCAACAAAAGTAAAAAAGAAAAGTTTGTGCAAAGGCATTTGGAGTCTCTTCCAGCTCTCCGGCTTCAGGGGTCACTGTGCAGCAGTTGGAGAGATGTCTTTGGGCTAACGACCTCTCTCTCTCTCTCTCTCTCTCTCTCTCTCTCTCTCTCTCTCCAGCTGGAACCTGTCTGAGCCCTGACTGTGTTTGTGGCTGATTTATGCTTCTCGAGGCCAAGACCTGGGCCTTGGCCTGCTTACTAAACCCTTTCAAGGAGGCACACAGGGGATTGGAAACGGGGGAAGAGGGAGAGAAAAGATTTGCCCGTAAAAAGGAAAACTCCAGAGAGAGAGAGAGAGAGAGAGAGAGAGAGAGAGAGAGAGAGAGAGAGAGAGAGAGAGAGAGAGAGAGAGAGAGAGAGAGACAGACAGACAGACAGACAGACAGACAGACAGACAGACAGAGAAACAGAGAGACAGATATGTGCATTTAAAGTATTTAATAGGTCCTATGGTGTTTACAAGGGAAATCACTCTTGGATGTGGTCCTCTATTCTGGGCAGATATTAGTCAAAGGAAAGGGGAAGATGTTGGCCATTGGGGGGGTGGGGGGGGTGTCAGTGACTATAGCCTGCCGGTCTGAATAGTTTATCTTGGCAAAATCGATTGTAGATGAACGGCATCCCTCTTGAATCCTTTAGGGGTGTCACAAGTAACTTTACTTGTTGCCTACTAATTCACAGGGCTTGGCCATTGCAGTTTTGTTTCATGGGAAACAAAATAAACAAAGTGTTTTAAGAATTAAAAAGAGATGTGTACTTTAAAAATAGCATTGCTTTTAGGAACCGTTATTGCGCCCAAACTGATCTAAAAAAAATGGAGAAGCATTGCGCTTTGGCCACGAGAAAAGTGCAGAGACGTGCACAACTTTTTCCTCGCGTTACTATTTAAAGCGGTCGTGCACATCTTTTCCTTTTGATTCGACTACACCAGATTCTTCAACCTTTGCACCAATCGTCGCATGCTGCGCAAAGTTGGCGATGGAAAGATGCAGCCAACCATTGGTGCCGTGACGTCACGCCTAGCAGTTCAGGGCTTGGGGCTCACTTTGAGCTCAAATTGTGTTACCACCAGCAACAGAGGCGGCGAAGAGTGCAGGGAGAGATTGCTTTCCCATATATATTTTTATTATTTTTTATGACATGAACTGTTTCGCCTAGTTGTCACGGGGAACAAAGGAGAGGATAACCACTTGTGCCCAGAACACGTTGCGACCTAACTGCTCTCATACCTCCCTTGCTCCCTCTCTCTGCATGTGGAGCAGAGATCCAGGCAAATCTACCTAATGATCCGTGCAGTGATATAGCCCCATTTTAAGCATGAACCAGAGGAGTCCTTAGCCGCCTGGGGCTGGGGAAGCCTTAGCTCCTTTCTCGCTCTTTGTGAGAGTCTCCCTCCCCTCAGCCGGCAAAAGTGCGGTTGGAGCTCAGTGTGCGAGTGCGTGTACAGGGACGCTCACAGAAGGGAGCATCGTCCGTCCGGGAGATCTGGAGCTCGGTGCGGACTAGACCCCTGCTCCTGCCGCTGACGGAGCCAGCAGCTCGGTCTACTGGAGTCGGCGGGTCTCCCCTGATTTTTACATTTTTCGTTCGTATTATTTTGTGTTGTCAAACGCCGTGATGTTGCGCTGTGCTGCAAATGTGCTAGTGGCTGGATTGTTCTTCTTGGGATTTTTGCACAGTTTCTCGGTGATTCCTGGCAGAGCTATTGACGGTGAGTACCAGCAAGGTCTAAGTTCTTTTAGCTCATGGAAAGCTAGTTTGATGGGGAAACATCCAGTGTGTTTTGCATTTGACGTTGGATTTTGTTTCAGACCGTGATTTTGTTTCTTAAGCCAGCCATTTGTCTCTGCATGCAGCTCGCGTCCTTCCCAAATGCGTACACTTCTGTGCTCCGTCAATGCTGTTCTTTGGAAAGTGAACTGAGTGGAGAAATGCTTAACGAAAAATCGCATTGCCTTGCAGCAATTGCAGTCATCTAAAAGACCAAAAGCAGGCTACGAGGCTAGGAACATTTGAGTCGTTGTTGAAAATCTGCCCTATTGTCTACCCTACTATGTGGCACTGAACAGTCGTTAAAAACAGTGCCCACGTCGCGACACAATTGTCACATCCATAGGCTACGCACGAGTTTGAGACAGCCGTGGTGTGCGACGCATGGGAAATTACCTGTCATGTATTTTCCCCACGCATCAGCGCTACAACGAGGGCAGTCAACCCATTCGCCACGCAATGCCTTTACACACTCATCTTCCCAGGTGTTCCTGTGAGTGCAGTGTTCCTCTCCACGACGGACGTGCGTGTGCGCGTAAATGTGACATGTCACATTTTATTGTTGTGAGGAACAGTATTGTATGATGGGCCTATTAGGATAAAGTAGCTTAGATTGGCGGCCTGGGAATACGCATGATATCGGTAATCTTGTCCTGACTTCGCCTATTCTGTAAAATTGTATTCGAGATCACTGCCATTCCTCTGCAAGTGCTGCTGTAGGCAAAGGTGAGAGCCACCGGGTCGTGAAGTTAAGTCGTCCCAGATTTACCGTTTCCGTTTTGACGTTGACACCGGTTTAGCGTTGTGCTGGCAGAGAGATGCCAGAACATTTCGCAGTTTTTCCAGCACATGCCTAGAAGAGGCCTGCCACGATTCCTTAGCCAGTAGGCTACATGCTCCCGACACATTTGGTTTCAGGGAAAGGGAGCACTACACAGGAGTAGCAGCCACAGAATTATTTGTAGCCCGACTGGATATGATATATGGGTGACATTTAAGTTAAAATTGACTGGTAAGAATATGCGTAGCCATTCATATCCTTTAACAACCCTGGCTTATTAAAGCATACCAGAGCATTAGAACGCAGGGCACTCATATCTTTAATATAATGTCGAACGTTAAGCTCCATAAATTAGGACGTTATTGGATTCGATATTATTGCGAACAAGCTTCCTAAGACTATAAGCAGACATTTCCTCCTTCAAAATTAAACGCCAAAGCCACCCCATTCTCTTGGTCCCGCCAGGCTGTTACGAGGTAAATTCAACAGGCAGCCAGTCCACTGTGCAGCTTGTACACTTCCACGAACTGGTCCTTACCAAATCCTGACCTCTGGAAACAATTAAACGTGCGCGCCCACGAAGGTTTTGTAATGACGGCGAGGGGCGGGTTCATGAAGGTGTCGGGTTCTCAGGGACGCTGATGGGGTGATTTTTCTGCTCTCAAAAACAATGTAAAACTGAAAACGTCTTGTTAAAGTCAAAGTAACATTTCATGAAATGACACCACTATTCTGATCTGCTAGTTTAGCTGCTAGGATAGTTTCCCATGCTGAGTTGTACCCTGTTCAAACCTTCTGTTTGTTGTCTTTTTCTATACCAGCTTTTGTGTATGGCTTGATCTAGACTGGTGAAAAAAATCTGATAGGAGTTGACCACAGTTTCATGAATGCCTTTGGACAAACTCTGAGGCTAACTTCATCAGGTCATCACTATGACATGAATGACCACTCTATGTAGGCCTAGCTTATATAATGGTTCATGGATATACAATTATTGGTCTGGAGTGTATGCTGCCCTGATAAGCAGCTGTATGCTGCCCTAGCCTATTGGTTTATACAGTGATGAACGGACTATATAGCTAGAACAGGACCTTGGCCCATTCTTATCTTTTGTTTTGAGATAAAATGAATCTTGTATTATGGCCAAATTGGACATGCTGCTTGGCAGATTCTGTATCTGAGCAGCACACACACACCCACCCATAGATGGCTCTTTTACTGTATAATTTGACTTCAAGACTTCAAGTTTTGTGTTCCCAGGAGAAAACTTAAGCTAAAAGCCACAAAAGAAAAGCAAAAGAGAAAAGGTTTCACTTCAGTGGTCATTAATGAGCACACTTGAATCAGAGCCACACGAAAGAATTTTCAAACACCTTTATTATGGTCAAGAGGTTCAGGTTCAACACCTATACATGATTTATTTTGTTTACAAACATTCATGTTGTGAGGAGGGGCAAGATGCTAAGCAGACAACCATGTGAGCTCATTTTTTGACAGACAGCAGTTTCCAACAACCAGTTTGAACAGTGCGCATCCAGGGTCGCGCAGCCAGGGATTGTTTACAAAAGGGAAACCCATGTATACCATAGTATGCCACAACACACAATGTAGGCTATTATTATTCTGCTGTTACCACAGGTGAGGTGGAATTATGAAATTAGATGAAAACAAACTTTGGTAAATTTGCTGGGTAATGACTTGATTTTATACTTTCCAAAGCATATAGTTGCTGCGTTTATAGCCTGATCATCCGTCTTTCTGATATGGTTGATGATGCCGCTGTTTGAGCACTATCTGGATAAGGTGTCATCATTTTGTTTTGCCAACATGTCTGACTGCTAGATGAGATATTCAGAATAAGATGAATCTATCAACAATGCTTTATTTGCACAAGAAAAGATATGTTATCTGAAAAAGGAATGTTCTTTTAAAATAACAGTTTGTCCAAGAGTCCTTGAAAAACTTGTCGATTACATACTCCTTGTCTGATTTTCTCTAAGGTCATTGGAAATCAAAGTTAAACAAACCGAGATGTACTGAAGGCAGATTGACTGATGTGGTGTGTCCTTCATTATCTCTGACAACACGGAGAAAGGTTTATCTATGTTTGTATTTAGATAGTGTGGGCATGGCGCCAAAAAACGGACATGCCCCATTAACCCACTTAAGGACTTTATGGAACATTTTCTACAAAAGGGTATTGTGATAATGCAACACCCCAATATTCATCATGACAGTCAGTGGACCTCTGTATTCTTCCATCCTCCTGGTTTTCAGATCACAGCAGTCTGACACTGGCACTACACTGGATGTGTTGAGTCAAAGGCTTATCTGCAGTAAAGATGCACCTAAAATGCAACTAGAAATGTGCTCAGAGTGTGCAGACCTCAGCCGAAGAGGCTGTTCGATAGAACATTTGACTATGACTATGTTTTCAAGTCTTTCTGCCTTGTGCAGAAACTGGCTACACTGGATACCCAAAATCAAAGTCTTATCTGCAGTAAAAAAAACAGCAACAAAAAAACAGCTGCTATTATAATCAATGGAACTGACCACAGCAAACTCAACAGCAGAGCGAACATTCATTTTTTTGTTGTTTTTTTTTAAAACCTGTTCTTTTCGGTATGTACGGTAATTTTGACGCAACTTGATTTAACGTTATGCAATGTATCCAGTCAGTGTAGACTCAGTTTGCACGTCTAAATGGCAGACTGTAAAGAAAGAAGAAAAACCCCCCAGCACATTTGCCAAGTTCCGCACTGTTTGGTAATGTGCCTCGGATCTATCCGGTTGGGGACGGGCCGCAGCATCAAAGAGGGTTACCAGGCTCTCCCGGGAGCTATTTATGCCCTGCATGGTGTGTGAAAGTCTGGCGTGAGTCATGACTTTATGTGCCGGAGGTTGACATGGAGAGAAGCCTGTGTATTTGTGTTTACAGCCAGCCACACTGCTGCTCATGGAAAAGGCAACGGGTGCTACATCCTGGTACTGCTCGCTGGTGCATTGGGGTTGTGTGTGTGTGTGTGTGTGTGTGTGTGTGTGTGTGTGTGTGTGTGTGTGTGTGTGTGTGTGTGTGTGTGTGTGTGTGTGTGTGTGTGTGTGTGTGTGTTGAAACGTTGAAGCACAGGACATGCAGTGTATAATGTACGTATGTCTGGCCTTTCTCGCCACCATTGTGTGTGTGTGTGTGTTTGTGTGGGCACAGGGGGCTCTGCATCTGGCCTTTCTTGTCAACAAAGGAAGACGTGGTGTGTGTGTGTGCTCGTGTGTTGGTGTTTTTTGTGTGTGTGTCTGTCTGGGAGGGGGGGTGTCAAAGGAAAGAGCTTGTGTGGGAGAACGTTTTAATGAGAGAATGCTGCATTTAGGTTTTACGACTGTTGCACTGGGATGCGAGATCATTTGACATTTCAAGCACATATGTGAATAGAGGGAAAGGGAGAAAAGGAGAGGGAAGGAGGAGAGAAGGCAATGGGGGATGGAGGGGTGAAAAAGGGGAGAGGGTGATGATGCCGGAGTAGAGAAACAAACCATGGAGAGAGGTCACAAAAGGAGAGGAAAGGTATGAAGACAGAACTGCTAATGGAAGAGAGAGAGAGAGAGAGAGAGAGAGAGAGAGAGAGAGAGAGAGAGAGAGAGAGAGAGAGAGAGAGAGAGAGAGAGAGAGAGAGAGAGAGAGAGAGAGAGAGAGAGAGAGAGAGAGAGAGAGAGAGAGAGAGATGAAAGAAGGAAGAAGGAAGAAAGGAAGGAACAAAACTTGTGCCCTCTTCTTGCGTTACACCTCCGCTACTCACGCAGTAAAACATCTGCACAGGGAAAAGCCATTAATCTTGAAAAGTATGCACAGTCAAAAAGTGGAGGAGAAAGGGAATTGGGTTGCTTCTCTTTCTCTCTGTCTCTCTCTCTGTCTCTCTCTCTGTCTCTCTCTCTCTCTCTCTCTCTCTCTCTCTTTCTCTCTCTCTCTAGCCATGCTTTTCCAAGAGCAATATCACATAATGGAGTAATGCCGGCAGAGGTAGAGTGTAACATGAGTGAATCTGACGGGGAAAGGATGAAGCTGCTTCTTCCATATACAGTATGCCTGCCCTGAAGTCTTCTCTCTCTCTCTCTCTCTCTCTCTCTCTCTCTCTCTCTCTCTCTCTCTCTCTCTCTCTCTTTCTCTTTCTCTCTCTCTTTCTCTCTCTCTTTCTCTCTCTCTCTCTCTCTTTCTCTCTCTCTCTCTTTCTCTCTCTCTCTTCTTCTCTTTCTCTTTCTTTTCTCTCTCTCTCTCTCTCTTTCTCTCTCTCTCTCTTTCTCTCTTTCTCTCTTTCTCTCTTTCTCTCTTTCTCTCTCTCTCTCTCCCCTCTTTGACTCCGTCTCTCTCCTCTCTCTTTGCTCATTACACTTACTCACTCTCTGTCTCTCACTCTCTGACACACGCACACGCACACGCACACGCACGCACACACACACACACACACCAGTTCACTCTTTCTTTCATTTTCTCTCTCTCTCTCTCTCTCTCTCTCTCTCTCTCTCTCTCTCTCTCTCTCTCTCTCTCTCTCCCTCCTTCTCTCCTTCCCTGTGCCCAATCTCCTCTTTTCTGCTCAGTCCCTCATCCAAAGAGACTTAGCACAGCTTACCTCTCCCAGAACCCCTTCCTTTTATCCCATGCTCTGCAACGGTTCAGCCAAAGGGTTTCTTTTTAACGGCCTTTCTTTAGACCTTTGGTCAGGGATGTACAAGGCAAGGTAGGATCCAGAAGTTCCCGGAGGGCCGTTGGAGTTAAAGAGTTATTGGTTATAGTTGAGCCATCACAAAATGATTGCATATTGTGGGGCTGTAAAGAAACTGTAGGTTGAGGCAATACTTAGGTACATAACTTTGTTGTAATGTCCATCACATGTTTTACTGTTGTTGTAGGCCTCTGTGTGCTATACGTAGGGCTGTGCAATATATCGAATTTATATCGTGATATCAATATTGCTGTTAAACAATATCACATTTCATAATATAGTATAATAAAGTTGAAACAATATTTTTTGTCATTCGTCTATACTACACTTGGCGCAATACATTCCCCTCCTCTTTAGCCATTGCGAGCACCGAGCAGACTTGCTACCCAACACTCATGCAGAACACCACTCTATGGCCCTCCACTCGCACTGCTGAAGGGAGGGAAGATTGTGAATTGTTCAGCACAATGATTTGTCTTTAAAGGAATGTCGTCTAAAATATTGTGATATCAATATTGACTGAAATAATCGTGATATTGATTTTTCTCATAATCGAGCAGCCCTAGCTATACGTCATGTTTGCAAACACATAGGAATTTTTGGATTAGACAATAAAAGCCAATAGAGGATGGCTATATACTGGATGACATGACATGAAGGGTTTCATTTTGCGACAATACACACAAAACCCCAGGCAAACAATCCGAGGTGTCCTGCCCTTATTTTATCCTGTTGTTGTTCCTCACACAGAGGAATGCACATTCGATCACCGTTGGGTTGCGTGTGTGTTCTGCCAGCAACTGTTCCATTAAGCTTGTAGAGAGCATGTGTTGTCATGGTGTCGCGCTCCAAAACCAATTCTGCCTTGGGATTTTGGAAGTACTCTGTCCTGGAGCCCAGGAGGTGGGATTGATCCATGAGCGTGAGCATGAGCTGAGCTCAGTTGGGGCTGGGATTGGATTGGATCGGATTGGATTGGACTGCGCAGCTGGGGAGTGGCAGTGGAAAGACTTTGGTCTGGAGGGGCCCACAGCTATGACGTTAGTCATGTGCCTGCCCTGGCGTTGGATGAGGGAGACCGAGGGAGCAACAGCATAAAGCGAGAGAATGAGAGAGGAAGAGAGAAAGAAAGAAAGGAGAGAGGAGCGTGTGAGAGAATAACCGAGTAAGAGACTGAGATTTTGCTTGTGAGTGAGCGTGCAGCAGATAGAGTTTAAGAGGAACAGAGGCTGTGGGCTAAGGTGTTTTTGAGTGATTTGGGGAGTGAGGGAGAAGAGGGCATGCTATCAAAGTGTTTACTAGGGAGGAGAAATGAGGAGTTTTATGAGTGAGGGAGTTGAGATAGCTGGGCAGGAGAGATGAATGTTAGCACTGAGTGGAGAGGAGCTAGAGTGTGCCTGATAATGACTGGCCTTGCCAGGTAAAGAGAGACAAAGAGAACAAACTTACAGATGAACTAATTCACTGGTATCCTGAAGGAAGTTTTTTAAAGTAGGAGGTGAAATGTGGGGTATATGGACGTATGCGGCTTTGAAGTTAGCAGGATTTTTGGACATGTTTTGCACTTGTACGATGTGAAGAGTTCTCATGAAGTAAATGAAGGCCAACGCCTTTTGTTAGATCAGATCAGGAATCTTTATTGGGTCTTCCATGTACGAAATTCAGGACAAGAAAAGTTGGCCCATAGAGAGAACTTTAGTCAAGGATGTGGAAGCTCCTTGTGTTTAATGCAGGGTTAAAGCCAAATATAACATTACTGTCATTCGTATGCAGAGGTATCGTACCTCGGTCTTGGATGCATCAACCAGAGAGTGAGGGTGCAGGAGACCAATCAGAAAATAATAGTAAATATTGTTTTAGGCACACTATTTATTTGCAGTTCTGTAGAACTATTTCAATATATTCTTCCATGTAATGGTGATATTATTCAATTCCATCAGTGTGTTTATTATTTTTATTAAATTGAAATGATGATGCACTGTATGTCCCTAGGACAGCAGGTTTTACAGGGTGTGGGCAGGTTAACAGCAATGAGAACATCATTACCATGAATCCTTTCAAAGAACTGTACATTCTTTTAACATACCCCTTGATCATTACCTGGATTTAAGTTGTTGTTTGTGATTGATTTTCAACAAAATTAGCACTTTTATAGGTGGGACATGTTTTTGCCAAACTTTCAAGAATCATTGATATGAGGACTGGCAGGCACTGCGGATAAGAAGAGGGCAACAAATTGGGGGAGGCGACGCGTAGTCAGGGCCGCTGACAGCTTTTGTTGGGCCCGGACAAAGTCATCTGCAATGGCCCCTGCCCAATACATATGTAATGTGGAGGACCAAATTCTGGGCCCCCTATCTCCATGGGCACGGGACAACATACCCCTTTGTCCCCCCTGTCGGCGGTCCTGGGAGTAGTGGGCAGCAGCACGATGGGGTAGCTGTTGTGGTGTTCTATCTTCACACATCATCTGTTGTGGTGCCCTTGATGGCAATTGGCGAAAGATTGGATAGTTATGAGGCAGCAAGGGACTAAAGCAGACAAATGACTCACCCCATCAAGGACACGGTAGGAGGAGAAGCCGTTGATCAGAGAGAGAGAGAGACAGAGAGACAGACAGAGAGATAGACAGAGAGACAGACAGAGAGATAGAGGGATAGAGAGAGAGAGGGACAGAGAGAGAGAGAAATATATAGGTGTCAAAGCTGTCTGCAGAGGTCGATCATCACTCTCGCATCTCTCTCTTGTTCTCTCTCTCTCTCTCTCTCTCTCTCTCTCTCTCTCTCTCTCTCTCTCACACACTCACACACACACACACACACACACAACACAGTTTCCGTTTCCATCTCACTCTTTCCTCACATCTGTCGGATTCCTGTTAGAGTAGGTAGGTGCCCATGCAGATGAATGTCTGCCTGTTTTAGCTGGGTGCCAACACGAATGCCCACCCATCCTTCACCCCTTGCCCCACTCCCCACTCCCCACGCCCCACGTCTGCCTCCCCTGTGCTGCTCAGTGGTGCTTGGAGTAAGGGTAGGGCTTCCTATCTTTATGCTCTGTGTGTCTATCTGTGTGCCTGATGTGTTCATTCCACATCAGCTGCCCCCGAGATGGGGTCACTCCCCCAAATCCCCAACCCCCCCACAAAGACCAGTGGAGGACACCATCAATGGTTTGGAGGTATCAGAGGGAGTTGTGTCCTTCTTAAGGTTTCTAATCGTTTCCCACACTTGGCCTTCTTCCCCCTCAGGCCTGCACATTTTCTTTTTTTAAAGATATTCTTTTTTGTCTTTATGTCTTTATTCATGATGGTACAGTGCAGATGATGACAGGAAGAGAGAGGGGAAAGGGCTGGCAAAGGACCTGGGCCGGGAATCGACTTTGCACCTAATGTTTTTGGCAAGATGTAATGGTGCAGGGAAATGGTTAGATCTCTCTCATTTCTGCAATCACATGGCGTCTCTCTCTCTCTCTCTCTCTCTCTCTCTCTCTCTCTCTCTCTCTCTCTCTCTCTCTCTCTCTCTCTCTCTAATAGGCTCTGCTTTGAAGAACACCGATAACGCACTGCACGTCTTAGCCCCATCCTTACCGTGTCATTACAGAGTCTGCAGCCTCTTATTTCGGATGCTCCACAGTGTAGGAACAGATGATGTGGGCTTTGATTCCTCAGGCCTGAATTTCATCACTGTCATCATGTACAGTAATGTGTTTTGTTTTACGGATGCTATCCTGTTGGATTCCTACAGTACATCTTCATGCATATGTATACAGTATACAGGCGTGTCAGTTCTTCACTCAGGGAGTTAAAAGCCTGCCAGGTATCCTGTTCAGCAACACCCATGAATCTGAACCAGCTGCTTTATAATGAGCACTTCCGTTTTCGTACAGTTAGATTAGATCATTGGTGAAACTGCCTGTCTTTTTTTTGTCATTGTTTTTTTATTTAGGCACAAGAATATGTTAGTTACATTACACATATCAGTCTTCCACTGATGGCCTAAAGTTTTTTTATACAATTTTTACACATAATGAAAAAAAAAAAAGAACATGAACATGGCATTTTACATAGCATTTCAATTGGTACATTGTATATACAATTTCGGCGATTTTATTACAAATTAGCAATCTGTTAACACTGTCAAGCCACAGCCCTTTGACATTTTTATAAAAGAGTAGGCAACAGCATCTTTTGGGGGAAATCCTGGCACCAAGAAGGGAACGGATTGAATCAATTCGGAATGAATCGAACCGAATCGAATTGAATCGTGATTAATCGATTCAAAGCCCTAAGAATCGAAATCGAATCGATACAGGAACATGGCTGCGATACCCAGCCCTACTCACTTGGCAAGTCTCTTGTGAATTCAATTGTATATTGAAGTTGGACTAGATTTTAGCCATAATATAGCCTTCCCACCTGACTGAAGTGCATTCGCAAACCAGGAAGCAATTAAATGAACATTAGTCCCATCTTCGAAGAAATAGGCTACTTTCTGGGGATGTTTATCATAATTTCTCAGTGTGCTTCATCTAAGGCCCCGTGAAATCTAATGAAAGTAACGCTCCTCTTGCCTGCTTGTCCAGGTGCACGCCATGGTAAAAAACACAGGGAAGTCCTCATCAAAACCAGTTACTCATTATTACTCGATAGTCTTGTGAATTGTAGGCAATTGGATATTGAGGTTGGACTGTAGAGCGTAGATTTTAGCCGTGGTATTTGTAGCCAATTCCCTCCGTAAAGTGCATTCGCAAACCATGAAGCAAATAAATGGATAGCAGACATCCCGTCGTCTAAATCTACGTTCTGTGTTTACCTTCACAGCGTACACACTTCTAATGCGCTATGAAATCAGTCCTGTCTGCATATTCAGTTGCATATGGTCGCAATTCCATTCTGTTGCTGCGCATCTAACAACTTCCAATCCCTTGCAGTTTTCAGGTGCATGTAAATATTTAGTCTGGCCTCGATCAATGAGACATCGGAAGATTGTTGATGGGAACAACCCGTTGTTTTTCAAACTGTGCCTGTGCCTATTGGCCAATG
>NC_085870.1:44112453-44117453 GCF_034702125.1 Engraulis encrasicolus | reverse complement strand
CTCTCTCTTTTTTCCCTCTTGCTTTCTGAGATGGGAATATTTCTCTCTTTTCTCTTTCTCTCTCTCTCTCTCTCTCTCTCTCTCTCTCTCTCTCTCTCTCTCTCTCTCTCTCTCTCTCTCTCCCCCCATGGCCTCTCAACTCACTGCTGACATGAGCACAAGTCCTAATCTAGGACGTAGCTACAGAGCATATGAGCGTCTCACTGAATTCAAATATTCAGAAGGTTCAGTGAAATATAAATTGCAAACGTGTGCTAATCTAAAGGCATAAACGTATGTGTTAGAAGGTTGACATTTTGGGACACAAGTGCCTTTGTTCACAAGTCTGATACAATCATAATATTATTATTTATTGAAAAACTGAATTTTGGGGCTTCACCGACTATAGTCTTTGCATCAACATGAAAGAAAACTCTGGAATATTTAGAATGAAAATGAAAATTCCCACAATAATTTAATTCTTTGACCTGGAACATCATGTGAAGTTGATGCATATAAACCATGCATCTCTAAATAAGGCTGTGACTGGGCAGTAGAGTGCGGAGGATGGGATTTGGCTGTGCAGGATATTCTGTAAGTTGTGTGCGGTGTACCACGTACATGTGCACACACATTTTATATGTATTTATATTCATGCTTGGTTGCATGTCCTGCACGTTCCACTGGGCATTGTGGTCAGATGACCACCGCGAACATGTGTTGATGTATGCTAGCTAGCCAGACACTGTGTGCATTATTCCTTTTATATCTTTTCACTCAATATGTGCACTCATGCAACTTATGCTATGTTAACCTACATTGGAATAATGTAAACATCCTCAAAGACCTAACAGTTCTCTGAGAAATCTATATGTGAACAATTTTTGGAAGAAAGGGAGCAGTGCAGCGAGAAGGTACCACGCTCAGGGTACCTCAGTTATGGAGGAGGATGGGGGAGTGCACTGGTTAATTGCACCCCCCACCAACCTGTCCGGTCAGGAGTCGAACCAGCAACCTTTGGGCTACAGTCTGACACTCTAACCGCTTACCCATGACTGCCCTGAAGGCCTTTGCTTTCACTAACAGTTCTCTGACAAATGAATATGTGACAGTTCTTGGAAGAGCCTGGAGGTCTTCTTGAAGGTTCCTCAGAGAACCCAGCAGGAACCCAAAGGTTATTTGAGGAACACTTTAATTGCCGCTGTGGCAGAACAAGAACCCCTGAAGGTTTTAACAACAGTGTGTTTACGCAGGTGTCGGAATGGCTAACCTTGGAGATGTTTCTGTGAGCAGCGTGTAAGCATGCACTTAATAATGTTTGGGAAAGCTGTGCTTCTTCAGATTCCACACAAATATTTGGCAGCCTTGTCACACAGACAACCTCAATTGCTGAAAAGGTGTGTGTGTGTGTGCGTGTGTGTGCGTGTGCGTGTGTGTGTGTGTGTGTGTGTGTGTGTGTGTGTGTGTGTGTGTGTGTGTGTGTGTGTGTGTGTGTGTGTGCGCGTGCGTGTGTGTGCGCGTGCGTGTGTGTGCGCGTGCGTGTGTGTGCGCGTGCGTGTGTGTGCGCGCGCGCGTGTGTGTGTGTGTGTGTACAAAAATGAAAAAGTCAGTTCTTGAATTGGCTGAACTTGAAAATGCAGACATTCACAAAGCTGAACGTGTGTGCTAAAATGGTCTTTTCTGAGTTAAAACAGAATTTGTTTTTCCTGCAACATTTTCCTGGCAAACATGGCTAAGTACAGCATCTGAAACCCATCCAGCTGTATGTCGTAGACTGATGGTGCAAAACAGTCCTGTGCTTTAACTGGAGAGGAGGATCAGGGCGAGGGGATGGGCCCTGTTGCTGTGTTGGTCATCTTAAATTTAGCCAGACCCCCAAATAATCATCCAGGACGCTTGTTACGGCCTGGCTACTGACCAGAGGAGTCCATGTGTCAGGATTCATAGTATCTGTGGCCACCGCACGCACGCACACTCACGCACACTCACGCACACTCATGCACGCACACCCACCCATGCACAACCACACACACACACAAAGTGTGGTGTGGGTTTGCGAAACTGTGTGACATTATGTTTGGCAGCATTCTCTAGACAAAAGCACATTCCTGCTGTTAATTCCACCCTTCCAACACACACACACACACACACACACACACACACACACACACACACACACACACACACACGGGTCAAAGACGAGACGTGCATTTTTTTTGTTCCGCACTCATTTAACTATCAAAAAAGTAAATTAATGAATTTTGAATGTTATGCTGATAAACAGCATAGTCTGGTGTCTCATTTCAGTAACATTTAATGAAAAATAATTGTGAATGTATGTGTTAAATAATCTCATAAAGTGCAAAAACGTCATTCAGTGTAATGGTCCGAACTTAAAAATCATCAATACATCCTTGAATAATTATGCAAAATGACGAACAAAATTCTTTTTTCACTCTCTGGGCATAATTCTAGAAGTGTTCTTGTTATTGTATCAAAAGCACGTTTCATTACCATTTTGTTTTGATATTCAAATCATCTGGGGAATTTTGTCCGGATTTTCAATTCCTTAGATATCATTCAGTGTAATAAGATCAACATGGTGCTTTTAAATCATAATAAAAAGTGATAGTCACACACAATATGTGACATCATCAAAAGGAACCCTAGGGACCCCTTAAGTGATGATGCAAAGGGAGAATCTTGTTCTTCAATAGTCAAAAATTCTGTATTTTTATCTTGTGGTAACAGCGTCCACAAAAACAGATGTCATTCAGTGAAATGTCAAAAAACACTTTTATACTCAGATATTCATCCAAACAAGCATATTTTCTAAATAGACATAGTAAACATTGTGGGTCAAAGTCATCGTCTCATGTAGGTGACTAACTGTGTGCTTGTGAAAAGGTAAAGATAAGGTGAAAAGTATTTGGTCGTCCTTCAGTGTAAGAGATGTCATTCAGTGACATGCAGTGTAAGGGCCATTTCATTCAGTGTAATCAGTTCATGGTTGTATATTAAGAATCAAAACGGCAATATAAGTTGCAATATTACTCTAAGATACAATAATATGATGATACTACTTGAAATTATGACTTTTATTGTTATTTCCATTATAACCTTGTTATTGCCATGTAGCATCTATATTACTGGGTAGATTCTGGGATTTTGGAAGTTGTACATGAATTATCAGAACACCCTAAGTCACAATCCCCGAAATATGCAGGTTAACAGACAAAACATTATTTTTTTGTTTTAGGCCTAAGTAGTAGCCTACCTCTAAGCTTGTGATCTTGGAAGTTCTTCAAGACATTTTAATACCCCTATATTAAGTAAAATACCAATTATTTGACAACATCTATTTCTGTTGTCGCTCATTCAGGACGTTGAGTACTGTAGTATGATGATAACAATATGATAGCAATGAAAAGTAGCTGTTTATATAGGCTTTTTTGCCAAGGCATCATTCAGTGTAATAGTTGTGGTCATTCAGTGAAATGCACATTTTTATGTGAAAATAAAGTCAAATTCTTACGAAACTTATTTGTTTAGCACAACAAATGCGGGGGCATACAACAAATGAATAATTGTGCATTTTAAACTGATTTTCTCTTCAGTGGAAAAACTTCTTAAAGCCAAATGGGTGAAATGCACTCGGTGAAAGACTACAAACACTGCAAAAACTATTTGCAAATGCCTTTCACTAGAAATTTTAGGTTTGATGAAGACCTTAAATATAGGCCTTTAATATGGTATGTAGCTTATTTCAGTTTTTTAACGTCATCTATATGTTTTTGGCATTATTAACAGTTTAACACCGTATTACACTGAATGACATTTTATGGGTGAAAATGGGGTAAAATGCATGTTCCTTACTATTTTCTGAACAGAAAATAATAAACTTAATCACTCTACACTCCAATGTACCCCAAAAAGTTGAAGAACGGTGTCAGGGAACAGTTTTATTTTTTGGAGTCCTGAAAACCCTGTTTCGTCTTTGACCCACACACACACACACACACATTATGCACACACACACACACACACACACACACACACACACACACACACACACACACACACAGGATACTTTCACAGAGATTTTGTAAAGATCATAAACACAGATATAAATATACACACTAGCTAGACGCAAACAGTTCAGTTCTTAGGCAGTATGTAAATTTCTCTGAAACACTCTCTCTCCCTCTCTCTCTCTCTCTCTCTCTCTCTCTCTCTCTCACACACCGCACACTCTTGCTGCATTAATTTCTGGCATCCTTTGATCTAACTGCTTATGGTTGTTTCCTGACTTATAAACTTGTCTTTTAGATTATTCATGTACAAACTCTAAGACATCCTTCGTCGTCCCTACTCTGGAAATAAAACAAAATAAAGCAAACAAATAAAACAATAACAACCACTCTGAAACTTTTCTTAAAAAAAAAAAAAAAGTTGTGGCCTTTTCATAAAACATTTACAGCGGCAGCCTCCAGTCTGCATTTTTCTTGCTTTGTTTTTGTTGTTGTTGTTGTTGTTGTTTTGGTGTTTGTTTCTTGACGGCGTTGGGAGCCTCTTTTATTGGCTTTTTTAAGCGGCCTTATTTAACAGCCACAGCTGGGACATGAAACACTCTCTTTTTCAGCGCTTTGTTTCATATCGTGACAAATTGAGAGAGACTGTCTTCTCCCCCTCCCTTTTCATTTTTTTGTTCTTTTGCCTTTCACACACTTTCTTTCTCCCCCCTTTTTCCTTTCCATCTCTCTCTCTCTCTCTCTCTCTCTCTCTCTCTCTCTCTCTCTCTCTCTCTCTCTCTCTCTCTCTCTCTCCCTCTCCATGTTGGGAGGGAGTAAAGTGTGTGGGGGGCATGAGGTTGAGAAGTAGGAGGAGTAGAGAGAAGGATAGAGAAACAGAACAAGGGAAAGCACAAGGTGAAGAGCAAACACTAAAGACGGAGGATGTGAATTAATGGTAGAGAAAGGGGGAGACATGCTGACACGAGATAAGGTTGCTTGAAGAGAAAC
>NC_085870.1:44102453-44107453 GCF_034702125.1 Engraulis encrasicolus | reverse complement strand
AGTGTGTGTACTTTGTCTCTGACGTCACCGCAAAGTGGAACAGAATGCAGCTGTGCAACTGTGTGACATTCCACAGCTGCTTTCCAAACACCATCCACTGCTCATCGTAAGGAAGGCAGGCAGGAAGGCAGGGCCCAGCCCAGTAGACGTGGTGCTAGCCCCTTTTGCACAACTCCCCATACAGCCGGCACCCTGGCTGGCTGGCTGGCGGGAAACGCTCCTGGAAGCGAGTGCCCAATGTTACATAAACGTGAAAGAGCGGAGTCGGATAACAAGTGGATAACCGGCAGGCGCTAGTCTGCCCCGATGCATGTAGCCTTACGTAGGCTTCTGCACTGAGCCTCCTAGCCGGCCAGTCAGCCAGAGAGCCAGCCATCTGACTCAACTTCGCCACGGAGCCTTCCAACAACACGGCCTGGAGAAAATATTTCTCCCGTCTGGCTGACATGCACTTGGGCGGTGTTCGCAAAAAAGTGAACAAACGCACATAGGCGAAAAAGGAAATGACCGAAGGCACAAAAACGTCCTTTTGAGTCCACAACACCCCCTCAGTGTCAGACTTAGCACACATTGCGTACATTCGCAAGGCCTCTGTGCTCTGCCTGTTGCTGCTGCTGCTGCCTGGCTAGTTTGGTGCTAAAAGCTGCACTGTTTAACTCGAAGCTGAGGCTTTTGAGAGTGCAGGCTGGAGGTGGTAGCTGTAGCAGCAGCTTGCTTGGATTTTGCCAGCTGGAGTTTGGAATGGGCAGTAAGCCAGGATTTGGGGGATGTGGAATTATAGGTGTAGGTGGAGATGGTGGTGGAGTCATAATACAGACCCCTGGTCGGGGAGAGCTTATAGTGCAAGGGGGTAGGGGTTTTAGGTTTGGTTAGAGGAGTGTGCAGATGAAATACAAGCTTTGGTATGAGTGTGACGTGTGTTTGGGAGAACACTCAGATGGAGGCTCTTACAGAGACTGAGTCGTGTGTAGAGAGAAAGACAGAGACAGAGAGACGGATAGAGAGAGACCCAGAGAGAGAGAGAGAGAGAGAGAGAGAGATGAATGGGTTGATCATTGGAGAGACAGATAGAGGGAACAGAGACCTAGAGAACGTGTGCTGTATGTGTGTATGACTGACGAGAAGACACAGACAGGGAACTGGAGCTAGAGCAAGTGTATGAGCTCATGGGACACAGTAAGAGAGAACATGTGTCTAACAAAGAGGGAGAGAGGGTAAAATGGAGAGGAATAGTATTTTTGTTGGAGAGAGAGAGAGAGAGAGAGAGAGAGAGAGAGAGAGAGAGAGAGAGAGAAGAGAGAGAGAGAGAGAGAGAGAGAGAGAGAGAGAAGAGAGAGAGAGAGAGAGAGAGAGAGAGAGAGAGAGAGAGAGAGAGAGAGAGAGAGAGAGACTGCTGGTGAGTGTGAGCCAGTGCAGTGGAAAAACACAGGATGCCTGCCCTGCCTGGGACCCCTCTCCTCTCTTCTTCCAAATCTTTTCTTTTCTCTCTTCTCTGTCTCTTATTTTCTCTCTCTCCCCCCCCCACCCCCTTGCTACCTCTTCTGCTCCCCCATTTTGTTTCCCATTTTCTGTCTCTCTCTTCTGTCTCTCGGTCATCCCTTCTTTCTGCCTTTCGCTTCTCTTTCCGCCCTTTCTCCTCCTCTCCTCATGCTCTTCACCCCTCTTCCCCCTCCTCATTCTCTACCTCCCTCCCTCATTTGTCAACCTTTTTTTCAGTGTCCTCCTCACCCCTTTTCCGCTCCTCTTCTCTCCTTTTTTTCTCCTATTCTCCACACACCCCACGACTCCCGATCTCCACCACAGCATAGCTGATGGGAAGGCCATGCCATGCCATGCCGCCACAGGTTGCATAATTCATTGTTCATTTAGAAGCAGCTACAAGCCCGGTGCTCAGCGGGAGACGGCTCCCCTCGCCTCACCTCCTCTTTCCCATTTTTTTTTCTTAACAAAATGCACATATTATCCCCCCCTCTGCGTCCCTTAGCAGGAGATTTTTTGCTTTTTTAGTCCATTGACTGAGTCTGAAAATCAGGCTAGCTAGCCTGAAGAAAACCACAGGGAGAGACCCCAACATATTTAAGATGTCAGCATAGAGAGGCCAGAACACACACACACACACACACGCACACACACACGCACACGCACACGCACACACACACGCACACGCACACGCACACACACACACACACGCACACACACACGCACACGCACACGCACACACACACGCACACACATCCCACACACGGCGCACAGTAGCCACACTACACATTCATAACTTATTCGTTTGCTTAAGGTTTTGCAGTCTGCGCCACCGCCGCTCAGGGTTCAGTGGGAATGGATATCTAGAACTATGCGATGGATCTTTTTTGTAGTTATTCTACACATCGAGTGGGGTCGTAAAGAGTAGACCCGACATTTCGATAGTGTGATTACCTGTGCCTCACCAGCTACCCAAAGGTATGAATAAATAAACAATCCCAAAGATGTGAAATTTGACGAACCAAAATAGTTCAAAGGACTTGGACTTTGCTATGAAAGGGTTCTTTTTTCATTGGTAGTAGGTCAGTGGTAGTCTGGGCCTACTCATGCTGTTTCCATGGCAGAATACAAACCCAATAAAAAAAAGGTCACTACACCTACAGGTATGTCATTACTAGACTGATGGATTGTGGTACTGTCTTGTAGTACACAGAGGTATTTGACAAGGGCAGAGGAGACAGGCGAGATGGTTACCACTTTAGAATAACTCCCCAAAAAAGCTTTATAAACACTTTATTAACATTTAATAATAATTAACATTTAACAAAGCATTCACAAATGTTTGTAAATGAGTAAGAACCAAACTACGACTGTACAGTGGGAATCAACTTCTACTGTGTGAGTTTCATGCCTTCTGGTCTTTGGATGCGAAATGCTGTAGAAGTGTGATATGCACTGTACGTAGTGCTTGATTTTCCCTTGGTTCTTCCTTTGATTCCTCCATGGGAAGAAGGGTGAGAATGAGGCCCCAGGACGGAGGATGGGGGACAGAGGAAGCAGTTGGAGGATTGATATTGGGATTACCCTAAATAGGAGGCACCCAAAGAGACATCTTAATAGGGAATCATACTGTAGGTGTGAAGTAGGTTAAAGTGTAATCAATCACCAGAATCTGTTAAGAAGCTGACTCATGGCTTCTACTTTTTCTTACGGTTTAAAAGTAATTTCACTTTTTAGGCACCGTTTTTTGTTTTTTTAAAAAAGCCTCAAAAGTTGTTCAAAAACAGTGATGGCGCATAAATTAGGCGGCATCTCCCAAAAATAAATTGCTACATGAATCACCAGGAGCCAGTGCAGTGTCCTAGTGACCTCTGCTATAATGCATGGCAGTGCAGCTGGGCTCTTCAGCTCCTGCATAACTTAACTCTGACTACAGTGCAGAAATACAGTATAGTACACAACACCGGCTGACCCAGGGGTAGGAGGAAAGCACCCTCCCATCTAGCGTCTAGGTGCGTGTGCGTTTGCGTGTCTGTGTCTGTGCAGGTGTGTGTGTTTGTATAGTGTGTGTGTGTGTGTTAGGGGTGTAACGATACACCCAACCCATGATTCGGTTTGTATCACGATTCATGACGATAAACCCCACGATTTCTCATTTGCCAACATTATAAAATGTATGAATAAAAACTTTGATAGTTTATAGGTAGAATAGGTTACAAGAGGCTACTGATCATTTTAAAAAGTTTCTATATGATTATGATGATGCTTGGAAGCACTATCACTTCATATCATGTGGTTGTTTTCTGGGTTGATGGGTAACAAAACATTAAAAGAGCGTATCACGATACTGCCTCCTTGTATCGCGATACAGTATCGTGACTCTGTGTATCACGATTTCTCGGTTCGATACAATATCGTTACAGCCCTAGTGTGTGTGTGTGTGTGTGTAGTGTATGGGTATATATGGGTAGTGTGTGTGTGTGTGTGTGTGTGTGTGTGTGTGTGTGTGTGTGTGTGTGTGTGTGTGTGTGTGTGTGTGTGTGTGTGTGTGTGTGTGTAGTGTGTGTGCGCGCGTGCGTGCGTGTGCGTGCGCGTGCGTGTGCACATATGTACATGTTGTTGTGTGTGTGAGACAGGCCAGGTCTGTATGTGTATTCAGGTGTGTATGTTTTCTAAAGTGTGTGTGTGTGTGTGTGTGTGTAGATGCATGAGTGTGTGTGAGAGAGGCCAGGTATGTGTGTTGAGGGAATACAGTGAACAGAGGGGCTTAGCGGCGCTAGCGCTAACCTGTTGACCCACTTCCCCTTCCTCCCCAGTGGCCTGCGCTGCGCTGGCTACGACCAGTGTTGCCAGATTGGGCTACTTGGGATGAGCGTCTGGGTAAAAATGGGAAAATTGGCCATTTGGTGTTTTTTTCAGCCGTTTTGGGCCCATAGAAGTCAATGTGATTTGTTGGAATTGGAATTTGTTGATTGGGTGGAATTTAGCGCAATGTGGCGGGTTTTGAGAAGCTTTTTGGCGGGATTTGGTCAGACACATCTGGCAACACTGGCTACCACTGCTGTCTGAGGGGCTTGGGGGGGAGGGGGGGGGGGGGTTGGGGTGGGGGGGGGGGGGGGGGGGGGGGGTTGGGGTGGGGGGGGGTTGCTGCTAAATGCTCCCATTTTGTCCCGACGCCATTACTGCCAGCACAATGTAGACATGCATGTTCAAGACATGTGCATAGTGTGTCTCGGGAGGCTTACACTCTCTCTCTCTCTCTCTCTCTCTCTCTCTCTCTCTCTCTCTCTCTCTCTCTCTCTCTCTCTCTCTCTCTCTCTCTCTCTCTCTCTCTCTCTCGCACCTCCATTCATTCATTAAATCCGCATGTAAGCGCCTCACATGCTAGGCTAATCACTCCCACTGACCTGTTTAGTTGCGAGTTCAACCGAAAGAGCACATAAAAAACTCACCCGAAGAAGGACTGAATGACCAATGCAAAATACTTCTCCCGCAATAGCAATACCAAACATGAACATTTT
>NC_085870.1:44092453-44099953 GCF_034702125.1 Engraulis encrasicolus | reverse complement strand
CCATCTGTAACAGTGATGTAGGTCCGCTGTTATGAATTTGCTGATACTGGGTCCTGGGGTTAAATGCAGGAGTTGTCGTTTGCCTTGCTCATGAAAAGCTGAGCACAGAGTAGTGTGTGGCCGTTGGTGACAGAGGCACGCTATGACACTGGTATGGGGCCGGTTTTGTCAGTGCACTGCTGCCACTTGAAACCGCTCTGAGGTTTTGGAAAGAATCTAAACCCAAATCTTCACAGAGCAGGGCTCTTCACTGATCCCGCAGGCAGCATTACCCCCCCCCCCCAAAAATAAATAAATAAATAAAATAAATAATAAAAATAGACTAAATTAAAATTTCTCACCCTGCCCCTTATTTCTTCTTTTTTGAGCTAAATCAGCTTTCCTGTGACCCTCACCCCACCTCTCTACCTCACCCCCCCCCTCTCTCTCTTGCTTCCCCCCTCTCTTTCTTCATCCTTCATCCTGCAGTTCTGCTTGTGTTGCCCACTAGCCACCATGTTTGTACTACCCCCAAAATCGCTCTGTGGCTGTGCAGCAGACGACAGGACCTCACTGTTGAGAGAGAGAGAGAGAGAGAGAGAGAGAGAGAGAGAGAGAGAGAGAGAGAGCGATAGAGAGAGAGAGAGAGAGAGAGAGCGATAGAGAGAGAGAGAGAGAGAGAGAGAGAGAGAGAGAGAGAGAGAGAGATAGAGAGAGAGAGACAGACAGAGAGAGAGAGATAGAGAAAGAGAGAGAGAGAGAAAGAAAGGGGGGGGGGGGGCGCTGGAGGGGTTGAAGAGTGAGTCTGCCATGAAGGTGCTGTGGCTTGGCCCACTGCCGTCTTGGACCAAATAAAGACACGCGCGAAATGGGGAAGGGGGTATAGTATGTGTCCTATTCCTTCCTTGTTGTTTTTTCTTCACACCCCCCCCCCTTCTTTTTTACAGAATAAAATGTCTTTTGATGCCACTTTCAAGGCTTAGTTGCATCATTCACTATTGCACTATGCCACTCACTGACTGGTCTGGGAACAGTGAGCTGTCTGGGTTGGGCAGTGGCGGGGGTACAGTTGGGCTTTTAGTGGAAGTTGCAACTGCTGGGGCCAGGAAAAAAGGAGCCAGGTGGACTGACTGGCAGACTGGGGCATAAACAAACAAACAAACAGGAGTGAGCGATGGCTATCATGTCTCATGGCTCAAGCTTTTGAATAAGGTGCCCATAGAAGAGGGATGAAGAGATTGAGACACACACACACACACACACACACACACACACACACACACACACACACACACACACACACACACACACACACACACACACACACACACACACACACACACACACACACACACACACACACACACACACACACACACACCATGGCCTGCAGTGGTGGCAGTAGCTGGCTAATGGAACAGCAGAGCTCTCAGCACAAAGCTGGATTGGAGAGCAGGTATGGTATGCTCTCTGCACTGTGGGTGAATGAGCAGAGCAGAGTGGAGGCAGACAGGCCTCATACTATCTGGCAGAGCCATGGAGGAGGTGGAGGAGGAGGAGGAGGAGGAGGAGGAGGAGGACACATCCTCTGACACACACTTTGCAGGTTGATGAAAGAGCCTTTACACAGGGCAGGGGGTGGAGATAGGCTGGCGGCCATGTCAGACGTGTCACAGTGGGTGTACGTGCGTACCACGAAGGCCAGGGCCCTCCTCTCCAGGCCCAATTAAGTGCAGACTTAGGAGGAGACGAGGGCAAGAGAAGAGCAGACAAACCCTTGTTACCCTCCCAGACGTTGAGAATCAGGAAAAATTGACTGTCGGAAATGAATGATATTTCATTCACTAATTGTCCCCTTGAGTAACTTCTTTGGGTTGTTTTTTGTTTTTGTTTGTTTACTTAAGTTATGAATATCTTTTTTTCCTTCAAAGACTGTATTTTCCATTTCGTTTTATTTTATTATAAAATGGGTATTGTGAGTTGTCATTGACATTAGAGGACAAAACTTCTAATCTATTCTTAAAAAGCTATGGCACATAAGTTCAGAGAAAAAAATCCATTAGCATTACCAAGATAGTGCAGTAAGTCTCTGACTTTATGCTTAACCTCTCGGCCAGCTTATCCACATGAAAATGTATGCGCTTGTCTCTTCCGAAAATGGATTTTAAAGGTGTCTCGTTATTTTTTTTTTGTCTCTTTCAGCCACCCCGAAGACCTGCAGTCCGAAGCAGTTTGTGTGTAGAGATCAGGTGACCTGCATCTCCAAAGGATGGAGATGCGACGGCGAGAAGGACTGTCCCGACGGTTCAGATGAGGCCTCAGACGTCTGTAAGTCCTCCTTCTCTTCAGCCTCTTTTTAGCATTTATTTTATGCTGTTACTATTTAATGAACGATGCTTCAATACTAGACCTTCATCAGGCAATAGATTGCCTGATGAAGGTCTAGTCATGAAACATCGTTCATTAAAGAAAAACAGCTAAATGATCAGTGTGCGGGAGTTTTTTCAATTTTTCTGCTGAGTGACCCATGGGCCATCTCCGACGCACCAGCCAGCTGAGGTGTGCGAAAATTAATCCAAGTTTAATGCTGTTACTATTTACAATGCCCTCACCAAGACTGAAACATTTCCAAGACCATTTCTCTGATAAAGTAGATGAGTTCTTCATACAGATTGGCCTGTCGACGTCCTTATTCACTCTTTGCTGTAACATTTGTATGACAATAAGAATTCTTAGGTAACAGATTAAGACATTGGTCATTACCACTTTTTTGACGGTAATCTTATAACAGAGAGTCTGCATGTTTATTATATTATATTGGTTAATTTATCTACCAAACTTGCACCTTGGTTAAGATGAGCAATGTTTTTTTTACGTCTTGCTGA
This sequence comes from Engraulis encrasicolus, assembly GCF_034702125.1. Classification (NCBI taxonomy): domain Eukaryota; kingdom Metazoa; phylum Chordata; class Actinopteri; order Clupeiformes; family Engraulidae; genus Engraulis; species Engraulis encrasicolus. The sequence continues at coordinate 44,097,089 of NC_085870.1, read as the reverse complement.
GTATTGTAAGTACAAATTACAAGTCAGCGCTTGACCATCCCCCCTGTGCCGCCAAAGTTCATCCCCCCGTGTCCCCTAACTTACCATCACTATCCACAGGCACCAACTCCAACACCAGCATCCCATCTATCACCCACCCTCCCTACTGAGCAGCCAGATGTGAAAGTTGTCTTTTGCTTGTTTGTGTTTCTTAAAATAACATGAATGAAGAAACCAGCTGCTCTGGAGTGATAGCTGCAACACTGAAGGCTTCTCTCGCGCTGTCTCTGTCCTCGTGCCTATTATGTCAAAAGAATATATGGGCTCCATTTTTTTTGTTGCCGCTCTGCTAGAGCAGGATTTCCTGAACAGGGGTCCGGAGTGGCAATACATTTGGATACCTCAGAGATGGAGAAAGGCTGAACTCACCCTCACGCCCTCCAACTCTCAGAAAAAAACTTCAGCTCATCTCTGTTTGAGTTGTGAAATAGTAGGCAGATAGATATTTTTCAGAAAAGCTTTGTGTTTCCTCTTGGACGTACAGTAGCTGCCATGGCCTCGTGAACATTGACCAAGAATGATGTAAGCAGTCTATTAGGTGTAAGACATTATCAAAGGTCTTAATTACACAAACTAAATCCAATTTTTTACTCTACACTACTCTGTACTCACAAGCCATGTTCACACCGTGAGGCTGATGAACCTATTAAACCCAAGAGCAGGGGCAATCTAGACGCGTATTACATCTGGTGTTGCATATGCACATATGCCTGAGAATTTATGACAAGATCCTCCATACACAGCCGTCAAGTCAATTCTCCCCCATAGCGAGTCACCCAGAAACAGTGGAGGGCAGCCTTTGAAGCTGGATTGCAATCAGGGGCTTTCTGAAGTGTTTCAGTTACCACTCATATGGAGGACTCAGGATGATTCAGGCTCCATGCTGGTAGCAGCAATGTCAACAAGTCCAGCACTACAAGGGCCTCCACTGTCAGCTTGGTTTTTATTTACATGAGGCCTCAGACAGGCTGGTACGTGGGTAGCTCATTCTGACCATTGTGTGGTCTTCCTCAACCACTTGTTTTGTCTGGAGCTGGTACTGCTGCTATGCCTTAAGAAGAGTCAGCTTCTGGTTCAAGACACGTACTGTAGCTCACCTGCACATTAGAGCGGGTCTTGGTCTGGTGCTGCATTGTTTTAGGCGTTTCTCGAAAGCAACTTGGGTGGTTGTCAATGGAAAATTGCATTGCAAGCAACAAAGTAGCTAATGTAGTTAGCAACTATGGCTTTGAGAAATGCACACCTGGTTTGATTAGTGCTATTGTCCCTTTTTTAACTGTCCCACTGTGGCAACTGACATCCAGTGTAGTTTGGCTCCCACTTGGCCACCTGTCGTCTGCAACACAGCAGAGGTGACGGGGCTGAAGAGTGCGGAGGGTTCATCTCGCAACTCGACTCTTGTCTTGTCTTGAAATGAAGTTAGCCGTTGTTGTTGTTCTTTCTTCCTGCAATGGAGTGGGGAAGGTAGAGGAAGTGTGAGCTGTAGCTGTGGGACAGAGTAAATAAAAGGGAGGAATGAGAACCCATATTGTATACAGATAGCATTGCTTGGTGTACCTAATACAAACCACATGTCTTCACACTCTGCTATTTAGGAGAGTTTAGAATGTCACTAGAAATAAACTGTACTTTTTTTATTTAAAACACATGCCGTATGAGGTATAATAATTGCTATAGTGTAAGCGGCTTGGGAGGAACAGACTGTTTTCATTTGTGGATGGATTCAATGTCTTTCTTGCCTGTTTTGACTGATAACCCCTGAGGTCAAACGAATGAACTATAATTGGCCATTTTAATGTGTAATAGATCAGGCTGTTCTGTACAGTTGGTTCCAATACTATCAAAAACATGAAATTGAAAGTGAACTACATGAAGTCCCTCCTGGGGTAGATTGTATTCCATTATTCTTATTCAGACCCTGCTTGCACATATAAAACAGAGATCTTTGTGCCTATCATTTACACACAAATGAGGATCCCCCCCCCACCCCACCCCCCATTGAGAACAAGTCTTTCTAAAAACTCAGGAAAAGTGCAGTGGAGTTTTGAAAACTTCACTATTTATGCTGATTCACCTCTGGTGTGTAAATGAAGTTATGTTGGAAATCGGAGGGAACAAAAAGGATGTTGATCAAAACACTCCGCTGTGTGTAAACAGGGTGTCAGTCCTACAATCAGAGAGAACGCACTAACTAATCATGCGTTTCATCTCTTCCTGGATTAGCATCTTCAGCTTTTCTCTTCATCCCCCCTTCCTCCAAACACCCACCACTTTTTTCCCTCAATTTTTCCACCCATCAGAAGGTTTGTTTTTTCCACACAATGCCCCCTTTTTAAACAGCATCCTCGGCCGAGGATAAAAGCCCTGTAAAAGCTGATTACCATGAGTGCAAGTGTTGCTGGGAGATAAACAAGAAAAACAGTGTTGTTTGGGAGGTGGACCCAGAGTGCATTCCTAAGGCTAAACAGAGTGGATGGACTGTTAAGTGCTGCTAATCGTACATTATCAAAGTGTCTTCCTCTCCTCAACACCACCCCTCTACCATTTATCCTCCCACACAGCATGGGGTAACACAGATCCGCAGGTTGGAAATCGTAGCATTTCCTTGTACATTTAAGTCATCAGGCCCTGGTTGTATTGCGCAGAACACTGAAGATGGTTTTTTTTGTAATTTAATTGTAACCCATTTTTCCTCAGGTAAGGAATATATTGAAGAATGTAGCACAGTATGACATGAATGATTTTCCATATTTTAAGAAAGAGGGACCCTAAGCGAGTCTCTGCATCAAAGTAAAATTTGCAGCATTTTCTATGAAGACCTCATTAATATTTTTGTATCCATTATGTACCCATTTTCACCTCTTGGGTAGCCCATATCACCTTGAAAGAAATGGGAAAGATACAAGGATGCACAGATGCAAGGATAGTTTATTGGTCACATAGAGCAAATGGCCTTAGGAAATAAGCTTGTTTCTGTCTTTGCCTTAAAGGGGTATGCCACTATTTTGGGGCTTAATACAGTTAAAATTGTTGGCCAGGGTTTATAAAGGTGGTAAAGTGTCTTATTTCTCATGTAAGCCGTTGTCTTGCTTTAAGACAAGTTAAAAGCGGGAGCATGTCGCTAAGCTAGTGAAAGTCAATGAATCCGTGTATGCTACAAGACAACGCTTAGCATGAAAAATAAGACACTTTACCACCTTTATAAACCCTGGCCAACGATTTTAACTGTATTAAGCCCCAAAATAGTGGCATACCCCTTTAAGACACCATAGTCTCCTTCTAGACTAATATTTCCTGAACAGCCTTGGTTTGGATGGGAATCGTCTCAGATCATTTTTTGGGCAATGGACTTAAATCCCCTTGTGCAGATGTGTGCAAGCGTAGAGTGTTTGATGTTGGATGGATGATGTAACAGAATAGTAGTATTTCCTGTTACTAACAAAGGCTCTCTTGCATGGGTACTTGGACCCTGACACAGTTTCATTGTATTGCTCCAGCCACTCTACCCTTGAGAAGCCGACAACACCATACAGTGAATTTAACCTCTTTTCTGTTTAGCGGGAGTCAGTAAAACAAGGACATATTTCCTCCTAGTTTGTGTTCTGAGGTCTTTTATGGAGTGTTGGCAAATGTGTAGGAACTATGTAAGAAGGAGGAAAATATCAAATATTTAGGCTTGGTTAAAACCTCACTGTATTTTAAGGAAACCTCCAATAGCATTTAAGGCCCACACCCAGAGTTGGACTTGCAGTGTTGTAAACAACAGTTACATGTGGTGGTGGGTATAAGGCCAAATAAATTCAGTAACTTTTTAATATCACTACTACTTCTCCTACTACTAATGCTACTACTAATACTGTGTTAAAAGTGTTTTGCATTGATTATTATGCATGTATGAATGCATGCTTTTTGGACCACATATACGTTTTGCAGTTGTTACCATTTCCAACTTGAGAATACATTATGTGTGAGTGCTGTGCTTAGACAAATACATAAGCCAACACTCGTAGCAGTTTAAAGCTCAAGAGTGAGTTTCTCAAAGCCATAGTTGCTAACTACGTTAGCTACTTTGTTGTTTGCAACTACCCAAGTTGCTAAATGGCTAGCAACTACGCCTTTGAGAAACACACCCCTGATTTGGTTCCTTTTTTCAAACGGCAGGAGAATCTGAAGCTTAGGTGTGAGGAATTGCACTCGCCACACATTCCCGTTAGAGACCCTGCTATAAAGACACCTTAAATGAGTCACATGCACTCTCACACTTTCCACACACATCACAGCAACACACACACACACACACACACACACACACACACACACACACACACACACACACACACACACACACACACACACACACACACACACACACACACACACACACACACACACACACACGCGCGTCAGTAGTCCCTGGCCCAGCGAGAGAGGGGGCCCAGAATTGAGTTTTCATTACATTGTATGCATTCGATGGGGGGGCTTTCAGATGACTTTGTCCTGGGCCCAGTAAAAGCTGTCAAAAGCTCTGCACACACACACACACACACACACACACACACACACACACACACACACACACATACACATACACATACAC
>NC_085870.1:44064953-44087453 GCF_034702125.1 Engraulis encrasicolus | reverse complement strand
CATGACACACCAGAGCTGTAATGTGATGAGGCAATTCAAACAGGTCAATATCAACTCCATAGCAAGTACAGTCAATTCATGGCAAAACGTCTTCAAAGACCTTGTCATTTCTGGTGTACACGTACAGTCAGTCTGCTTAGCCTTCAGGGCCCCTGGGTGCTGTGCTGTGGATCACCAGCCAGAGTAGAGGGAAGCGTGTTGGGGGTTTCAATTCCACAGTCCACCCCACATTATGTAATCTCTTGAGGGCAGAAGGGGGGGTGTCCCATTGGGATGGGGTGAGAGAGGGTTGGTTGGGCCTGGCTGTGGGCAGGCGGGTTGTGGGGGTTGAAAGCTGTGCTCAGAAGCTAGAAGGGGGAAGTGGTGCTTGAGGGGTGGGGTTGGGATTGGGGTGGCTGTGTGGGCATCTGAGGGTTGGAACGAGGAGCCGAGAGGCAAAGAAATAGCTGGGCTGCCTGTTTTGTGCGTGCGTGTGTGCATGTGTGTGTGCATTTTAGGGCAGTCTGGGATTCTGGGAGAGGGGGATATGGTGGGGGGTATCTTAAGTGGACAGGGGACAGGGACTTTGGGGTTATGCGAGGATCTGAGGAGACTTCTGCAGCACAGCACTGCTTCTGCACTCCACACAGCAAAGAAATGTCTTTCAGTTGTGGTGAGGGAAAGAATGTGTCTTCACACAACATGTTTTCAGTTAGTCTTTTTCAGACTTTTTGTTTTGTAGTCATGTTTTCTGCAGAGATTGAATTGATGGCTAACACGGACACAAAATCGCACACATATGTACACAGTACACACGCAGACACAGACCTACCCTCAATCACTGCAAGGTGTTTGCAGTTTATTTATATCTGAGATGTTCTGAGGAAGACCCACAGTACATGGCTGTGCTGATTTGCTGCAGACAAGAAATTATGTTCAAGGCTACCATTTATTGTTCTCCTGGCAAAAAGCAAATGCTGCCTCAGTGGTGGGTTTGTGCTTTTTTTCCCTTTCTTGTTTTATTTCATGCAGTCTTTGTTCTGTCTCTTTCTCTCCTTCTAATTCTTTTTTTCCCTCACTTACTCTGCATCATCACTCTCTCTCTCTCTCTCTCTGCTTCTCATTCTGTCTGTCTTTCTGACGGTCTCTGTCTCTCTGTCTTTTTCACTTTGTCTCTCTGCATGTTGGCAACCCCATCCCTTCGGTCTTCCTCTCCTACCGGCTCACCTCGTTTGCCACTTTGCTTGATGAGCCATTTGCATATCTCTGTTTTATAAGTGATATAATTAGTGCTCCCCTTTGAACAGATCAAACTGCTGGCTCAGTGGTTCCGTCCTTGCGTGTTATATTCTTCCCTTCCCTTCTTCCCTTTCCCCCCCTCAGCTCCATGTCATTTTCTGTGATTATAAAGGAATTTAAAGAAAGAAAACTCTCTCTTTAGAAAAAGTATTTCTTCTCTTTCTGTAAAGTAGCCCCTCCCATAAGGTAATACTACTCCATAAGGTAATGCTATTCCCATAAAGTAATAGTCTCATAAGGTAATGCTAGTCCCATAAGGTAATGCTAGTCCCATAAGGTAATGCTACTCACATAAGGTAATGCTAGTCCCATAAGGTAATGCTAGTCCCATAAGGTAATGCTACTCACATAAGGTAATGCTAGTCCCATAAGGTAATGCTACTCACATAAGGTAATGCTAGTCACACGAGGAACTGCTAGCGAGTTGATTTCCCGTCTCTACCACCACTCTGAACTGGTTGCCACAACACAGTTATTGTTACTGTACTGTGTACTCCATGTCAGCTGACTATTGTGCCTTCTCTTCCTTTTCTCCTTTCCTCTGTTTTCTTTCTCCTTACAAAGAGACACATATGGCTCATTCGGTAATGACTCGTGAGGGTTTAGTCTGCAGTCGGGGGAATGGCGGTTGTTCTGCTTTGTGTTATTCAGTATACTGTATAATGGTGTTATTTTCTTCACATTAGGCCATTGAATTGATAGAGCCATTTTCGGTTCGGTTGGAAATGTATCTGCCAAATGACGAGTCATTATAAGCATTCAGTGTATTTTCACTGGGGATCCAGGCGCGTGTGTGTGTGTGCGCACGTGTGTGCGCGTGTGCACGCACACACGGGTCACTGCATTCGAGCCTGAGAAAGTTGTCACCAAGTTTCTGTGTGGCTGTCGTAGACACTAAACATCATGTGATGTACCATTTCCTAGTATTTGTTTGTTTGCGGTTTCAGTGAAAGTACAGAATATGTGCGGACTTGTCGCGTGTGTGCGTGTCTGTGTGCGTGTGCGTGTGTGTGTGTGTGTGTGTGTGTGTGTGTGTGTGTGTGTGTGTGTGCGTGCGCGCGCTTACGTGTGTTGCGGCATGTGTGGCTGAATGGTTATGGGTCATTCCATGTCAATTCACACGCCTTCCCCACATGACCCTCTCCGATTTACCCGATATCTCACATACAGGTACCCTTTGATGTCAATTGAAAGAATACCAAGTATTAGCACCCTACGTCCAACGGTTGCAGAGATGAAGCCCTCCAAAGTTGGGGTGCCATGCCCACTTTTCAAGCCTGTGAATTGCATACAAAATTTACAAGCAGATTTTGACACCTCTGGTTTTAGTTTGAAGGAAGATACAGGCCTAAAAATCACCATGACCCCTCAATATGACCCTGTCTACCAGATGATGTACTTACGAATAACATGCCTTGACTATTTTTGGCTATATTAAGCCTTAAAAACTGAATTTGTGAAAAGCGTGATGAAGAGTCTTGCCATTTTGGGGTTCCATGTCTTCGAAACTATGTATGCTTTGGGAGTTATAATTGATTTTCCATCATATTTGGGAACTGTACAGTGTATTCCAAAAAAAGTAGGGCACTCTGCCTTTTAATGATGGAATAGGAGGGACTCAAAAACAGTTTTTGGACTAAATGTCCTTACGGTACCCTCTACTTCAGGCCTCAAATTAACCATGTGGGCACTTGATGAGTGGAACGCCCTTTTAACCCCATGTACAGTAGCACTGTATCAAACATTCAAGCTTGGAAAAAACTTTGTTTTTCAAAGTTCTTCATATTAATCTTGGCCTTCAAATTATGTTTGTGTCTATGTCTTATCACAGTGTCCGTTTTGTCTGCTGCCATCTGCTGGTCAAAAAAACGCAACAACAGTGTAATGTAAGAAAACAAAAGGGGCTGGAACATCTTGCCCATAATTTACCAATAAAGTAGCCTAGAAATCTAGACGCCCCTAGGAGTTGAGCTTGCTAGGCTACCAATAAAGCACTTTAATTCTACAGTATATTGCTATATATTAATTATGATTTTAACGAGCATTATGCAGAATGCTCAATTATGATTACATTTCTGACAGGACACCCCCACCCCCATGTCTGGTAGAAATGTAGTGCAGGGTGAGGCCATCTTGGGACTGGCATCATGATTGAGCATTAAGCAGTCACACTTAGGAAATTATTTAAACTATTACTATTCATCATGCTTGTTAAAATCAGAATTAGTACATAGCAATATACTGTATAATAATTACAGTGCTTTATTGGTAAATTACGGGCAAGATTTTCCAGCCCCTTTTGTTTTCTTACATTACGCTGTTGTTACTTTTTTAGACCAGCAGATGGCAGCAGACAAAACAGACACTGTGATAAGATATAGAGGACAAACATATACTTTGAAGGACAAGATTAATATGAAGAACTTGTTCCAAGCTTGAATGTTTGATACAGTGCTACTGTACATGGGGTTAAAAGGGCGTTCCACTCATCAAGTGCCCACATGGTTAATTTGAGGCCTGAAGTAGAGGGTACCGTAAGGTCATTTTGTCCCAAAGCTGTTTTTGAGTCCCTCCTATTTTATCTTTAAAGTCTGAGCGCCCTACATTTTTCGGAATACACTGTACAGTTCCCAAATATGATGGAAAATCAATTATAACTCCCAAAGCATACATAGTTTCCAAGATATGGAGCCCCAAAATGGCAAGACTCTTCAACACGCGTTTCACAAATTCAGTTTTTAAGGCTTAATATAGCCAAAAATAATCAAGGCATGGCATTTGTAAGTACATCATCTGGTAGACAGGGTCATATTGAGGGGCCATGGTGATTTTCAGGCCTGTATCTTCCTTCAAACTAAAACCAGAGGTGTCTAAATCTGCTTGTAAATTTTGTATGCAATTCACAGGCTTGAAAAGTGGGCATGGCACCCCAACTTTGGAGGGCTTGATCTCCGCAACCGTTGGACCTAGGGTGCTAATACTTGGTATTCTTTCAATTGACATCAAAAGGTACCTGTATGTGAGATATCGGGTAAATCGGAGAGGGTCACCTGGGGAGATTCTAGGGAATCATGTGAATTGACATGGAATGACCCTTATATGTGTGTTGGGAGAGGAAAATACGCCCTTGTTCTAGTTGCCCTTTAATGAATGGGTGTCAGGAAGAAATAAAGCATGCAGTGGATTGGAGGGGTGGGGCAGTACCACCTGTGAGCAAAAACACTTCCCCTGTGTGCGTGCGTGCGTGCGTGCGTGCGTGCGTGCGCGTGTGTGCGTTCATTCATGTGTTTACGTGTGTTTTTTGTCTCTTCCAAATCCATCCTCTCTTCTCTCGCTTACATGAAACTGTACAGAACAGGAGAGCCAAAGCCTTCTAGTATAGTCTGGCTCAAAGGGAGTCATGATGTCTATTGTTGCTTGGTGTACTTACTGTAAAAGTTAATTTTGTCTTCGAGTTGTATTAAGGCTCTTATATTACTGCACATGGCGTTGGAAAATATGCACGCACGCACACGTTAGCGTACACACACACGTACACACACACACGTGTACACACTCACACACACACACACACACACACACACACACACACACACACACACACACACACACACACACACACACACACACACACACACAGAAAGTGTTGAGTGCTGTTGCGTGTGATGACATTTAACACCGTGGGGAAAAGCTGCCTTCGCCTCAGCTGATGCGCCTTAGGTGGGATTGGGGAGGAGGGCTGGGATTGGGGGAGGAGGGGTGGCCTGGGAGGTGGATGCCCTCCCGCTGTGCCCCCGTCTCTCTGCCAGCTGACTAAGTACCTCCCAGAGGTGGCATATCCAGGGCAAGCAAAAGGAAGCCAGTGTGACACACGGAAGACGGCAGCGTGCATGGCACACTGTCTGGGAATATTTTGGCGCCAATGTTGTAGGTGATTTTTAGTAGCAGCTCCACCAAACAGGTTATGTTGTCAGTGGGTTTTTTTTAGCAGCTGCCTGAAGCAGGTTATATTGTCAGGTATATTTTTTAGGAGCTGCCTGAAGCAGGTTACGTTTTCTGTGGTTTTCATAGCAACACCTGAGACATTCTGAAATGTTGTAGCATGTGTGCTAGAATATGGTTAGGTCAATGGTATTTTTTGGACTCAAACACAACCTCAGGTACAACCACAGCTAATGCCCGTTAATGAATCAGTAATTTTTAAGTAATATATAGCCTACTGCAATGAATATGCTTCTTAGATAATCCACTAAAAACCAAAAACAAAAAAATAATTTAAGCCATACAATAGTAGCATTAGCTGTGCTCGCACCACCCTGACGAGTGTTACTACTAAAACGGCATTGACCCAGTACAAGGACTCAAGCGGATTTAAATGTTGGTGCTGATCTGAGCAGGCTTGGTGGAGGTGTGTGCTCTACAAATACTTTTCTTGCGTTTTGATCTCATATTCTGGTAGAGGTAATGCCACTATTTTCTGGAATATTTTTTTTTGCTTGATTATATACAAAACAGTCTTTCCATGTAAACAAAACAGAATTAGAATTCATTAATGTAACAAAGTTTGCACAAAAGTGACATTAGCTGTGGTTGCGCCAGCTTGACATCTCCCTTTGAAAACGTCCAAATGATCCAGACATGCTGCCTCATCACTGACACATTTACAGATGTGTTCATGAATTTCCACTGTCCTGATACATTAAATGAAATGAGAGTAACAGGGTCCAGCACACATTGCCAGATCTGACAAGTTGACAAGTTTCCACACCTGTGGACAATAAAGATTCAAATAAATACCCAGATCTTTCAAAGAAAGAAAGATCTGGGTCTCATCATAGTGAAATTCACACTTTACCTGGGCATGGAGCGCAATTATGGTCGATTCAGGGTGAAATGGAGAGATTTATCCCAAGGAGAGCTTTTCAACCGTGCCTGTCTGTAGGTCTGTGTGCCTTGGCCGAGACAGGCAAATGAGGTGTGTCTCCCTCCTCACCGCTGGAAATGCAAAGAAGGTCACATGCATAGACAGACATCTCCTGGATGAATGGTGTTTGCCTAAAACTGGGCTGGGCCGGAGTCAAAAACAGCAGACACACAAGCAGCGCTTAATAGCCCACAGACTAGACGAGGACCTTGAGAACATGACCATGGAAACATGACTTGTACAGTGCTTTGCCTTTGGTGTTTGCTGGCTGCGTTCTTGTATTGGGTTGCACTGGGTGGATGAGTAACGTCTGNGGGGGGGGGGTTTGGTTGCCAGATGGGGTCATCATGCCACATCTGAGTTGGGCGTCAGAGTGGTGTGGTGCAGCACGGTGTGGTGGATGGTTTGGCCCATGTGTGGCCAATCCCAGATAACCCCTCTCCAGTGCGAGCAAATGCCCTCGATGTTTGTAATTGGGCTTATTGAACCAGTTTTGTCATGTTTGGCTTAGACTCAGTGTGATGGAAGGATGGTGAGGCTTATGGTAACAAGGCAACAGGCACGCACAGCCATACAGAGACAAACACATCGACACAGGCCTTTAAGTAAAAAAACCTGAAGAAACACATCCACAGAAAAAAGTGGTATGTTACGTTTGTTCCTCAAAACCCAGAAAGAAATGAAGAAGAAGAAACTGATGAAGAAGATGAAGAAACTAATAAAAGCAAATGGGTAACAGCTTGTGCCTCTGGATTATGCTTGTTGTGTGTGTGCGTGCGTTCATCTGTGTTCATGTTCATGTTTGTGTGTGTGTGTGTGTGGTTTGTGTGGGTGTGTGTGTGCGTGTGCGTGCGAGTGTGTGTGTTTGTGCCATTGAGATGTGGCCTGTGGCAGTCTTTGTCACGGCTCCTCTGCCTAATGGCTTCAATCAGGCCCAATCAGCGAGGACACATCCCATCAAGCTTTTCTGCTGGAGACGCTACAGTGATGACACAAGAGCCGTGTGACACTCGGCCTGCCTGGCTGTCTGCCTGTCTTCCTGTCTGTCTCCCTGCTTGCCTGTTTGGCTGCCTGTCTGTCTCTCTCCCTCTCATAGTTTTTCTGTTTGGACTCTGTTGGGCACTGTTGTGTAACGGCTGGTTCGCTTGCATGAGAACAGCGGCTCGGAAAAGTTAATGGAGGGAATGGGGAGGGGGGGGGGGGCGAAAAGGTTGTCGACTGAAATACAAAGCAGATGCAGGCTTCGCAGATGTGCGAGTCACGGGGGCTTGGCCCTTGTACCTCTCAGAATGAAGTCTTGATTTTTTCCCCCCACTGTTGCTTGGGAAACACAGCAGCAGCCCTCTGCCATACACATCACAGATGCATGACTCCCGTGCCCTCTGGCCCTCTGCTCATCCCACGGGGCACAGATGCAATTGGAATCCATGAAGGTGTGAGAAGAATCCATCACACTGGTGGTCAGGGCAAATGTCTACAGGGCTATTTTTCACCCTGACTTTGAAAACCTGATACTGATACTTTATGCTAGCCTGATTATCATCGACTTTCAAATCTCTTCGAGACTTGTTCTGACCAAGAGCACAACTATTAACATTTTCCCAAACTGCATGGTCGCCATGCCTCCCTTGGTTTGCTAATGGTCTGACAAAATGGGAGGAGTTCCTGATTTTTTGGGAACTCAAAAACTATATTGTTTTGCTCTTGGCCTGACCAGAAGCAGCGCTAAAGGTGTTTCGTCACTAGGAGGGCACGGCCTGGCTAACTTTATGCACCGTTTGCTTCAGCATGGCCACCATTTTGCCTCTGATGTCCGTATCATATCTGTGCACATTACGGCATCTTTCCATTTTTTTCCCCAAAAAACTTGCCTACTTTAGTGTGAGGTCTATTCGTTGGAGCTTGATGATTTCAGCTGGCAGGCTGTCTGCATAGCTTGTCGTACACTGCGGGTTCATGGCAAAAGCGAGAGGAGGAGTACAAGGAGGTGGATGAAGAGGAAAGGAAAAGGAAAAGGAAGAGAGGCGGGGGGAGAGAGAGGGATTGGCTGGCGCCTCGTGCGGAATGGCGCTATGTGTGTGCTAATCTCAAGACATGTCGGCTTAGCCCGCGGGCGTCTTAGCACCAAGTCCACTGACAGCAGACAGCCGTTTGCGGTCTGCAGTGGGGTGGGGGGGAAGAAAGCATTAAGGCAAGCTCACTTAAGGTGTCAGCTGCCAGAATCTTCTCTCTCTCTCTCTCTCTCTCTCTCTCTCTCTCTCTCTTACTCCCCTCTCCCTCGTTTTGTCTCTTTTATGTACTTGAAAGAAAAAAGCTCCCAAATTATACCACTCACAAGGAAGTTGGAACATGGGAAGCTCCATGTTCCATGAGTTCACTTTGAATAAGTGCCAGTAGATCGTTATCTCTGCATGTTTTGATTGTGCAGTCTCGACTCTGATAGGCCGCTCTGAAAGGAACCTGGGAAAGGTATTGTTCAGAGGCTCTGCTGCTACATACAGTAAGTGCCTTGCAGGAGTTTTACTTTGTCTGAACTCCACGTATAGTTACCCATGCCAGTAAATGGCTTTCACAAATTGCCTGGCTGCAAGGATGACACAAACCCATGTTAGACCTATCAGTCTTTTGTGAGCATGGTCCTTAAGAAAAACAACAGTCATACTGTACATTTGGGGAGCATTGTTTCAAGCTGCACTGTACTCCGGCATATAGCAATTGAAATGAGCAATCAGAGATGGCAGTCTGTCCTCCTGGCCAACACTAGATACACATGATGTGTAGTGTTTGATGGCCACGGCATATGAGATGCAAATACCACACACACACACACACACACACACACACACACACACACACACACACACACACACACACACACACACACACACACACACACACACAATCAGACAGGTTCATTGCAATACCTACGGTAGGGTGGCCAAACCCCCCCGGGAGGCCAGGCAATTACATCCTATTGGTTGCTATTAGCATAATTATCTGTTACCGTGTAGCTATTTATTGATCTCTCATGCCATGAGCTATTATCTTTTGGGTGAGGAATATACAACGCGATCCTGATTTGCAGCTACTGTTATTTGAGGGAGCTTGACCCTTCACCTATAAGGGAGTCATGTGCAGTGTGAGTGACAATATCCATTATTCGCAGGCTTAGTCATTCCCATGGGTTTAACTACATATGTGAGAGTGGGGGGCTTTTCTTTTGCTTGGCATGTGTCTGACTTATCAAACCATTTTGCCCGCCAGATGCCTCTCATTTTGGCAGAAAAGTTCAACAACAAATGCAGGTACCACAAAATGAGAGGAACGCAGAGTGTAATTAAGTTGCACTGGAGCAAAAGGAAATAAATAAACAAAAGAAATGTTCTTGTTTTGGTTCTGGGCGTCTTTCAGGTGTTAAGCAAGGCTTATCTCATTGGCCTTGCAGTTTTCCCATGGGAAATCAGATGCACACATGTGTACCTTCCACCACATTGCTGAGTCAATTCTTGGCCTCTACATCAGGAAACAACATTACTCAACAGCCGGTATCTGTTTTTAACATCTGGTTTCTGCGTCCCAGTCTTACTCATTTGTTTTCCCTCAATAACTCACTGCTCTTTTCTCTGAATCTCTGTTATTAACAGTGCTGAGCTCTCTCTGTCTCGTCTCCATGTTTGTCTTTTTGTCTCTCTGTGTGCAGGTGCATTGTAGATGACCCATTAACCTTGGCTACTAATTATTTGTTTGTTAATATGTTTGTTTGTTTGTACTTCGTAGAACTCAGACAGAACTGAGCCGATTTTTATGAAATTTAGTGGGATGATTGGTCATAACTCAAGGAACAACCGATTAGTTTTTGGGAGTGATTGGGTCAAAGGTCAAAGGTCAAGGTCAAAATGTTTGTTTGTACTTCGTGTAACTCAGACAGAACTGAGCCGATTTTTATGAAATTTAGCGGGATGATTGGTCATGACCCAAGGAACAATCGATTAGTTTTTGGGAGTGATTGGGTCAAAGGTCAAAGGTCAAGGTCAAAAACGTAAATTGAGCCGATTTTTATGAAATTTAGCTGGATGATTGGTCATGACCCAAGGAACAATCACTTACTTTTTGGGAGTGATTGGGTCAAAGGTCAAGGTCAAGGTCACGAAAAGGTCAAAAACGTAAATTGAGCCGATTTATATGAAATTTACTGGGATGATTGGTCATGACCCAACGAACAATCGATTACTTTTTGGGAGTGATTGGGTCAAAGGTCAAGATCAAGGTCACGAAAAGGTCAAAAACGTAAATTCGGCCGATTTTTATTAAATTTACTGGGATGATTGGTCATGACCCAAGGAACAATCGATTACTTTTTGGGAGTGATTGGGTCAAAGGTCAAGGTCAAGGTCACGAAAAGGTCAAAAACGTTTTTCTTGGCCAAGCACTATATGCCAGAACAACGTGTGCATTCGGAATTGAATAAGAGGTCAAGACTGGGCCAAATATGTAATATTACAATATTCCGGTCCGATTTAAATGAAACTAACACCAAAATTTGGAGAATGTTATGCCCCACACTCTGAAGATGGCCAGAACTAGAAGGGGCACTCGGTAGAAAAATAAGTGGTGTAGGCGAAGGTTTGCGCTCTACCGAGTGCCCATTCTAGTTTGAATATTGTGTCCATGTGATGCGAGGAAGAACTTCCACTTGCTCCACTGCCTGCCCTTGGATGGAAAGTGGCTGGAACAGAGTAAATGTCTTGTCTCTACCCCACATCATAGTTCCTCTGTCTAAAGTAAATGAACCATGTTGTGATCAGAGTTGCAGATGGGAGGTCTAATTTAGACCTATATGCATATTGACATTCAGCATTATAAACTGAATGAATGAATTTCTTTTTCTTGATGAAGGTCTGAGACAAAAACATTGTTAACAAGGAATGCAATCAGAGACTACGGACCTCCGACAAGGAAGCTGTTTGATAGAACATTTGACTGTTACACCCTACTTTTTAGAAACTGGAATGTGAAAATCTGCCCCATCCCGGTGAAGAATATTCACCACCAAAATTTAACCACTTGTTCCTTGTCATTTCCGACAACTCTACACAGTTTCATCCAAATTGGTTCATAACTTTGAGTTATCCTGCTGGCAGGCAGGCAGGCAGGCAGGCAGGCAGGTAGGTAGGCAGACAGACAGACAGACAGACAGACGCAACGGAAAACATAACCTCCTTGGCGGAGGTAATAACTAAGTTGCTGCAAAATGGCCAGTGTTCGGGAAGTTTCAAAGCTTTTATTGATCTAACACGGTTGTCCATGTCACCCAAGCCCAGGCTCACACTGGCCATGTGACGTGTCTTTTCTCTCGAGGAGTTCCACGCGCCAGGCAGCGGGTCCACAGGTCAACCGACCTCCCCCTGACTAACACAAAGGTTCCTTCCCAGGCTAATCGTCTTCCTGCAGGCCCCATGTGATCTGGTCCACACATCAAGAAGCTTAAGGTCTCAAGGCACACCAGTCACAGCACACCAAGGCCACAGTCCATTCCAAAGGCTATCTGGATATTTTCATGCAGGCAGTGGAAAAACGGCGCTGCCTGCCGAAGTGCGTCAGGACGTCATGCAATGATGTAAAAATGTTTGGACTTTGTAAACAGTGGTGTTGAAGGTACTCTGGTTTCAAAATGTGGAACAGGTTTAGGCAGCTTGGATGTTTGGCAGTGTTTTCCCTCCTTCTACATTGCCCATCATTAAGATGACTCTGGTAATGCTTTTGTCTTACCAACAGGAGCTCAAGTCAAGGACAATATAACCACTAGGCCACCATTCGAAATGCCAATGGCTTCAAACTCGCTTGCATGGTTACAGGGTTTCCCCCCTCAATGTTTCTCTGGCTTTTGTGTCCGTTGGAGCTGAAAATAATTGAGGCAATCAGGTCAAACTTGCATTTCTCCTGATTGCAAAATGTTATTTTGGAGGCCAGTGCTTGGATAATTGAATATCCGGATAAACGTTTGCAGCCTATCTGTACCAATGGACCTAATATCCCCATGTATGCACCGACAATGGTTATTGTGCTTGGCCTAATTATATACTGTTGGGAAATGTTGTGCTGCTGTAATGCAATTGTGTTAGAGTTGTGGCTCTATGGTATTAAAATGTGTTGTATTCTATTGTTGTAGTCACACACACACACACACACACACACACACACACACACACACACACACACACACACACACACACACACACACACACACACACACACACACACACACACACACACACACACACACACACACACACACACACACCACGAGCACCACTTGAACTGTATTTATTTTTCTGGACCAACTCCTGCTGTTCAACTGAATGGTCTCCATAGTGTAGAAGACCTTTCAGGCAGACTTCCAAAGTAAAAGAAAAAACCTCCAGAGCAGTTGGAGAGTTCAGAGCTTGGCCATGGTATGCCGCATCACCTTGTAATAAAGACCCTTAAAAAAACTGTCACCAGGAGGTGATCAGAGCAACACTGAAATAATGTTGGGTAACACTTTATAATAATGTTCCTTAGTAAAGACTCAGTAAATAATTAACTAATGATGAATAAAACATTAACAAATGTTTTTTATTATTAACTAAGCTTTATTAATGCTTTATAAAATATCTACAAATGATATATTCAAGATTTTACACACCTTATAACAGACTATTTTATTCATTTACAAGCAACTTGTAAATGTTTGATAAATATGAAATATTAATATAACATTTCCTAGTCATTTACAAGCATTTGTTTACATTTCCTAATCATTTACAAACGTTTGTTAATGTTTTGTTCATCAATAGTTAATTATTTATTAAGTCTTTATAATGCTTTTTTGCATCCATTATTCTAAAGTGTTACCTAATGTTGTTGTTTGTTGGTCCATGTCCAACCAGAAAATTGCATGCAAATCCGCTTCTGTGCTATGCGCAGCATCACTACCTAACAAATAAGCAAATAGACAAACGCAAATGCAGGCAGAAAAGCACAGCTCAGGGAGCAAAGGAACTTTTCCAGAACTGGGTCATGGGGGGACCTGCTTCGTTTGCATGGCGGCGCCCGGAGTTGAATAAGCAGGTTTCTGGCGTCATCCACAGGCCTCAGACACCCCTCAGCGGGACTTTAAAAAGGGCCCGTCTGATTCACATTATCAGTGCGTTTGTCACTGAAGCCGTGCCAAGTCGGGGCAAGAATAGAGCTCTGTGGCTCAGGCTGCTCTCCTTCCTGTGCATGGGGTGACATGCCCCCCCCCTCTCTCTCTTTTGCTCTCTCCCCCTGTCGCTCACCTTTTTCAACCGCTATACTATACATACTTTTTTTAAAACCTTTTCTGTAAAACGTTTCTTCTTCCATCTTTCTTAATATTACATTTTGTATTCTGTGCGTTTTATTTCACCCATTATTCAATATCCCCTTCTCTGTATCTCTTTCTATCTCCTTCAACCTTTCTCTCTCTCTCTCTCTCTCTCTCTCTCTCTCTCTCTCTCTCTCTCTCTCTCTCTCTCTCTCTCTCTCTCTCTCTCTCTCCCTGTCCGTCACGGCTTCCTTATGATTTTTAAAAAATGGGTCAGCAGATGTTGTGGAGTGATGCAGGGAGAATGAGAGGGTTGCAAGAGAGCAACTTTAGCCAAAACTAACAGCTTGGCTTTGTGTTTAGGCAGTACCGGGAGATATGGACCTCAAAGACACAAGCTCCACAACAGGGGACAGTCACTTTCGGTTACTTTCCTACTCTTTGATTTTCCTTTAGATTCCAGCTTTTAGACTTAGTTTAAGTAGCATG
Source organism: Engraulis encrasicolus (assembly GCF_034702125.1). Lineage (NCBI taxonomy): Eukaryota > Metazoa > Chordata > Actinopteri > Clupeiformes > Engraulidae > Engraulis > Engraulis encrasicolus. Next base: position 44,073,435 of record NC_085870.1, on the reverse strand, counting down.
AGACTCAAAAGGTAAGAAAGGCACCAAGGACACTCGCTGCTGAGCCTCCATACCTTTAGCTTTAACTTGAAAAGACGTTTTTATAGATCGCATCTGTCGAGATACTTGGATGAGCCGTTTGTGCCAAGAGTAGGTCTATTCACTTGAAGTAGGCCCTGATCGGGCTCTTCAAATAATGTTCTCCACATATCCCCCCAACCTACTTTCTTGCATAATCATGGAGGGAAAATGCCACAGTAAGCCCAAACAAATTGGAGGCTCTCTCGCTTCTTAAATAATGATTTGAACAAGGCACAAGGCATTACCTGGCTGGCTGGATGGCTGGCATTGCATTCACTGTACGGAAAACATTGTTCTAAGTTTTCTAAGTGTTCTAAGCAAGCCAGTGTTCTCATTGCTCTCTTCTCACTTCTCCACCTTTCGCCGGCAGCTGGATGTTTTTCTTCTTGCACTATGAAGCATATTCTTGCACGCTCCCGTTGAGCACTTACTAAATCAGTGTGGCAGACTTCCAAACAGACTCAAATCTACAGTAGGATGAATCAGAATAACACAGGACTTCTATTTCCCACAAGCAGCACCATGTTTCATTACTGTGTTAGAACTCTGTGCTTTGTGTGTGTATTTGTGTGTTTGCTTTCGGGCATGTGTGTGTGTGTGCGCGCAAGCAGAGCACCGTGGAGGTAAACAATGAGTTCATGTGAAGCTGGCGATCAAACCGACATTAAGGCTCAACAGCACATTGTTAACATGGCGGTAAATCACAGCGTTGTCATAGTTTAAGCATCAGTGTGTGGTGAGGATGATTATAAACACTCTCACACACACCACTTCTGGAGGAGCAGAGGTGACATTCCCTTCCCGTGCGTTACAGTAAGTGAAACCGCAGTGCTATTTCGCAATGGCAGGAGAAGTGATTTGAAGGAGAAGGTTGAGCAGAGGATGCGCAGTGAAGCGAAATTACAGTGTGATGGCGGCCACATCATTTAAACAGGGATTTGTTGTGCCTCCCAGCTAGTCATTTCACAAACTCATTTTCTGTTTGCGCCGCGAGGCCCTCTGCTGTACCCTTGACGGTGGGCTAGAGGTGGCTATGTTTTTAGGAGTGTTGAGGGGTGTTTTGGGGGTTGGTGGTGGTGGTGGTGGTGGTGGTGGTTGCAACCTGCTTGTTGCATACCTTGTTTTACTGCTGGTTTTGACGAAAGCCTTACAGATAAATGTCTTTCTTACTTGCTTAATAGATTTAGATTTAAACTATATTTAGCAATAATACAGTATGTCTAACTCTTCTTCTTCATACTCACTCCTACACATAGTCATTGTTAATAATTACTGGTAACCCTTTCGGGGCCACTGTGGCTCAGAGGGCTAAAGTGCAGTACCATAAATCCGGGGACCCATATTCAATTCCCACCCGAGATCATTTCCTGATCCTTCCCTTTCGCTCTCTCAATACTTTCTACTCACTTCCTCACACCGTCCTATCCAATTAAGACCCAAAAGCCCAATTATCTTTAAAAAAATCTTTCATGTACTTCTTTATCCACATTATAGAGTTTGAATGGTGATTTCTGGAGTTATCGTGTGATAAGCAAATGTTGTTCACAAGTTGCCCATCTTTCTATGCATCTAGTACAATCAAAGATGCCGTGTGTCTGAAAAGTACAGGTGCTGGAAAAAAAATAAATGTATTGTATGCATATGACATACAAATGATGACAGTTATGAAGAGCAGATGTTTGGAAACCTTTACCTATGGTAATTAAAAAGATGAACAGAAGCAAAGTGTAGCCTACAGACATTCCATTGTATTTCATATCTAGCACAATTTGAAAATGCCCCATTGTCTGATACTATATGTAGATGACTTGGTAATGCATCACAGTTTCTGCCTCTGTCCCGCATGATTTTAAAGAATCATATTCTCATATTCTCTAAATAGCACAGAACACATCACTGCTATCCTCCATGCAAGCAGGAAAGCATAGTGAAAGTAAAAAATCTGTTTAGCGCTCATGTGATCTAAAGTTGGTTATGGTACAGTGGCATGGTAACAGCACATGACTGAGCTTCTACTCGCTTGAGTCTACAATCCTCTGCTGAGCGTTTTCTATTTCTTCTTTTCCATTGTTCTGATTGGCGTAAGGCAAGCAACTTATTGTACAGTTGTCAGGTCACGCTACTAGCTCGGCACGTGTGTGTGTGTGTGCGTGTGTGCGTGTGTGCGTGTGCGCGTGTGTGCGCGCGTGCGTGTGTGCGTGTGCACGTGCGTGCGTGCGTGTTTATGAATGGAGGGCTTAGGGGTGTCCGTGCGTGTCTAATCTGTCAGGCATAACGGCATGACTGCTCCTGTAAGTTAGGGGCACGTTTGCATGGCAGTGGCACTCGTCGTCCCCCACCCGCTAATCATGGTAGCAATGTTAATACTTCATAGAGCTACTTTGTGTGTGTTTCTTTGTCATTCCTTGCCCCCTACCCTTACAAAGTGTGAGGATGATGTGAATAATTTCATTTGAAAAAATAGTGACTCCAATAGCGATAGCTGTGATTTTTAGCCTTAGGCTTCAAAAGTTTTCAGCGTAATCGCTACAGCACAAAGTATCCGAGCTCTATTAGGTGGATCTCACTCTAACTCGGTTGAGGATTAGTGAAATCTCATGTGGCACTATAGCAATGTCCTTCATGTTATTACCAGTGCTACGCTAAGGTCATGACATGTAGAATAACATTGTACTTATTCAAAGCGTGTGTAAGCTAGACATAGAGAGAACATTGGCTTTATTTTCTTTAGGCAGCAATCATACAATCATGATATAAAAATGATCTGTAACATTGTGTAGTGATGAGGAGTAGAATTGCTCCACCAGGACCTGAACCTGGATCTTCAAGGGTACCAAACTGGGGCTCTGACCCGCTACCCTAAAGAGCCGGGTTTGTTAGCATGACAGTTACAATTTACAACCGCAAACCTTGACGTTCACTCCATGACTCATTGCTACATGTTCAATTAGTTAAAACTTGGTACATAAACAGGTATGTAGTATGAAGTTTGTAGTTTTGGGTATTACAATAAATAACATGGTGAAACACTATTGTATTATGCACTTTGAATACACTGCTCATGAAAAGTAAATGTACATATGTGCTTGTGTCCTCTACAGGTCCCCATATCCGGGTGTCCAAATGCCCCCCTAATGAGTACCAGTGCCAAGGGACGGAGCTGTGCATCCACATGAGCAAGCTGTGTGACGGTGTCCCCGACTGCACTGATGGAGGAGACGAGGGACCCCACTGCAGAGGTGACGATGATAGCTATTCACAGACATACAGACAGAAAGACAGAGAGGCAGACTCACACATAGACAGAGAGAGACCGGTGCATACAGAGATGCACATAGACACAGAAATACAGACGGACATATACATGTAGAATGACAGAGACAGAGATAGAGACACAGACAGAGACACAGACAGAGACACAGACAGAGACACAGACAGAGACACAGACAGGCAGACACAGACAGGCAGACACACAGACAGACACACAGACAGACACACAGACAGACACACAGACAGACACACAGACAGACACACAGACAGACACACAGACAGACACACAGACAGACACACAGACAGACACACAGACACAGACACAGACACAGACACAGACACACTTAAATGACTAAGCTGCTGCCTATACTATCAGCCTGCAACTCCACGCAGCAGCGTCACTGTGGTGGTTTTCTGGCCAGAACGACTCCCTACACTACGCCCTTCTCACAAAGACGGGTGTGGGAAAAGGGAGCTAGTGTGCTGAATGCATTTGATATCCTTCAACTGATACAGCATATTTTGTTCCATATCTGTGTGTATGTGGCTTCCAATGGAATCCTTTGGATTTCAACAAAGTCACACTGGAGTTGTTTTCCTGGGAATTGTTGAAGAGAGAGAGAGCGAGAGAGAAAAAGAGAGGGTGAGACGGTGAGAGAGCGAGAATGGGACATGCACACCTACCACAACATTGCAGAAACGTTCTCGTATACACGCATGTATATACAGTAGACATCATACATACTGTATGAACAGACATCAACAAACAGACAAAGACGTAGAAACAGATGACAGATTTCACAGTGAAAAAGGGAAAGAAAGTGTGTGTGTGTGTGTGTGTGTGTGTGTGTGTGTGTGTGTGTGTGTGTGTGTGTGTGTGTGTGTGTGTGTGTGTGTGTGTGTGTGTGTGTGTGTGTGTGTGTGTGTGTGTGTGTGTGTGTGTGTGTGTGTGTGTGTGTGTGTGTGTGTGTGTGTGTGTGTGTGTGTGTGTGTGTGTGTGTGTGTGAACACCGCCTTTGATGCAGCCATCACTAACTGCTTCTCAGACACACCCCTCACACCCTAGGCGTTTATGAGCACTGAGTCGACTGATTCACTGTGTGTGTGTGTGAGAGAGAGAGGGAGAGACAGAGAAGGAGGGAGAGAAGTCAGTGTGAATGTCACATCTGTTTATGGGAAAAGGCTGGTCTCTCTGAGGTGAGGAACTCTCTGTCTCTCTCTCTCTCTTTCTCTCTCTCTCTCCCTCTTTCTCTCTCTCTCTCTCTCACACACACACACACACACACACACACACACACACACACACACACACACACACACACACACACACACACACACACACACACACACACACACATAAACACACAACCGATATTAGTACACGCACAGGAGAAACCGTTTCAGGGCAGACACGCAGACTTGCCTCTGATGTTTCCTTGTTTCCCCTCTTCCCTTCCCTCTGATGCTGTGGGACGTGTGTGGCATTCCTCATAAATCTCCACTGATTCCCACAGGCAGCACTCTGCATACGCAAACATACACAATCTCTTGCACACATAAGCACTGTTTCACACACACAACATCTCTCGTGACCAGGCGCGGAGCTATGGGGGGGGCAAGCGGGGCATTTGCCCCTGGGCCCAGGGCCCTCCTGTATGGGTGTTGGGTCCCTATTGAGACCATGGCAGGCCGTATGGTGGGCCCTATCAGTGTTTTGTCCTTGGGCCCTGTGTGCAATTGTTCCGCCACTGCTCCTGACACACATGTCAAACTTAATGGTAATTATATCCTCTTACAGTAGTTTGTTTCCCACACACACACACACACACACACACACGCGCACGCGCGCGCGCACAAGCACACACACGCAGATGTGCACTCAAAGTACTGAGCTGAAATTAAATGAAGGTCTGGTGAATAACAGTATTCTTAAGTGCATTTTTCCAACATCAAAGCCAACATCCAAAGAAAGGATTATACTTCAAATGGATTAATTAAGGCTAAGTTACACACACACACACACACACACACACACACACACACACACACACACACACACACACACACACACACACACACACACACACACACACACACACACACACACACACACACACACACACACACACACACACACACACGGATGTTTCAAGGCAAATAAGTCACAACAGTTGGATTTCGTGTGACTTTGTGGGAGAGAGTTTTTCACTTTAATTTTATGCAGCGCAGTAACCCTTCAGACTGCTGTACTCTTTCACTGGTGTTCACCAGCATGTTGACATATCTGCCGCATCCCACCATTTATGTGCTGTGTGTTGACAGACATTGCATGTTGTTCCATTTGTTGGATTTTATTGTATGCCTAGAAGTATTTCAGTTGCCCACACTGCAACAGTTACTGAAGTGTCTCTTTTGCTATTCGTCTTGCTTTTGCTTTCTCGCAATCTTTCTTTCTTTCTATTTACATGTTTTTTTTGCTTCCTTGCTTTGTTTATTGCTTTCGTTGTTGCTTTCTTTCTTTCTCTCTTCGTGTCTCTCTGTCCTTCTCTCTTTCTCTCTTGCCTGTCTCAGGCACAGACAATCCCATGCATGCTAAACCTCTGCCTGTCTCTCTTGGTCTCTGTCATCCTGAGTCATTCCCCCCACCTTTTAATTAGCCCCAGCCCTTCACCATTCTCCGTTTGCTCACAGCATGACACAGACACAGCACAGCACAGACGCAGAGAGACACAGACGCAGAGAGACACAGACGCAGAGAGACACAGACGCAGAGAGACACAGACGCACAGACGCACAGACACAGACACACACAGACACACACAGACACACACAGACACACACAGACACACACAGACACACACAGACACACACAGACACAGACACAGACACACACAGACACACACAGACACACACAGACACACACAGACACACACAGACACACACAGACACACACAGACACACACAGACACACACACAGACACACACACAGACACACACACAGACACACACAGACACACACAGACACACACAGACACACACAGACACACACAGACACACACAGAGACACAGACACACAGAGACACAGAGACACAGACACAAAGGGGTATAGCACAACACAAATTGGGAGGGAAAGTGGAAAACAGCGATCCTAGCGGTTACGTTCCAAACACCAGGGTGATCCTATTGAAACTCCCATAGACAAGTTTTTAAAAAAATCCCACAAAGATATGACTTGGAACTATAACACCAGACACATTTTTCAGCGTACACAATAGCATGAACTACTACCTGTGAAAATCTCAAGTCATTTTTTGCCCTTTTAAGAAAAATAGAAATTGTGCCAATCTGGTCGGAAACGGACTACAGCTCCCAGCATGCTGTGCTTCGCGCCTCGTTGACAACACAGAGAAACAAATGAACGCGAACGAACGCAAGTTCTTCGCATATCTTCACATTCTTGTAATCCTATGAGTTCCACATTGTCTTCTTATTACACATATATACACGCGATCATTTTGGTATGGTTTTAAATTCTCTAGTAGATATGATGGCTTCTGTGGTGACGAGTAACCACCTCTCTGGCTCATGTTTGGCTATGCTAATTTGGCTATGCTAATTACATGGAGTAAACAAGCCACACATGCCAGTCAGTGTAGTTCTGTATTAGCTTTTTAAAGAATATTAAAATCAGCTCAGATCAGTGAAAAACCGAACATTTTACCACCTGGTTCGATAAAACGGGCCAACATGCCCATAATATGACTGCCACTACTTCTACTTCGTCGTCAGGGCCGAGATGTAATTTTTCAAAGAAAAAAAACATTCATTTGTTGCAGGGGGTTGGAACGTTGCCAGCAGGGGGCGATGAGATTACTTTCCCTCCCTATAGGAGTGCACAACACAACCCAGCACACAGTATGGCGTAACAGCACTGGACAGATAGGCAGATACAGCACTGCGCATCACATCACGGATAGGTAGCACAGCACAGGTAGATGCGCACAACAAGGCATTGCACACAGCATGGCAAAGATTAAGGGCCTCCGCACACTGGGTCCGACAAAAATGCGGAGCACTGCTCTGCCAACGTTCGATTCCACTGTTTTCAACACAACCCCACACACCGCCGTCGACGTCCACGGATGACGGCTGCCGGTTACACCAGAGCTCTATTTTGTCGGAGCCACCCCTTGTTTATCCACGCTCTGTTGTGATGAAATCGACCATTCAATGTAGGGCTGCACAATTATGGAAAAAATCATAATCACGATTATTTTGGTCAAAATCATAATCACGATTATTAATCACGATTATTGATTTTTGCAGATTTTTTTGAAAATTATAACAAGATGAAATATAACCAAGAATGAATTACATACGGGATAAGCAAAATAAAATGAATTGTAATAATTATGTAAAGGCAATAGCATGACATTTAGGTGGACAGATTTCTGGCCTGAAACACCAGCCTGTCAGTATGTTCTGGCTTCAAGGACGCTCTCAAAAGTAGGTCACTATTGCCACGATTAAATCACGATTAAAATCACGAGTTCGATTTCACTTTTATCACAATTTTGATTATTTTTCGATTAATTGTGCAGCCCTATTTCAATGTTTACAGCACGTCTGCGCCAGGGTCAAAGACGTCCAAAAAGGAATTGTCATTCAGTTAAACGGATACCTTCTGCTGACTGTAGAAAAACATGACTCTTTTTATTTATTTTTTTTCCAGTGAATTCATGAAAGCCTTGTCTGTCATCCATTCACTTGAAAGAATTGAAAAATCTTGTTTTTTTACAGTTACAGTCAGCAGAAGGTATCCGTTACACTGAATGACAATTCCTTTTTGGACGTCTTTGACCCGCCAGTGTGCTGGGGTAACCGGAAATTGTCGGAACCGATAGTGCTCCGCAGTGTGGTCGGGAACCGATGTTCGGAGGGCCTAGTAGAACAGCACAGCATACTGTAGATAGACAGAGGCAGCATAGCACGCCGCAGCATGGATAGATGTGCACAACACAACACAGCACAGCACATAGTACGGCAAAGATGGGCGGACCATCACAGTACAGAAAGGCAGAAAGAGCACAGCACAGGAAAACGGGATATTGAGACACACCCCACAATCAGATAGCACCGCACACATACAGTA
>NC_085870.1:44037453-44062453 GCF_034702125.1 Engraulis encrasicolus | reverse complement strand
TGCGTGTGTGCGTGTGTGCGTGTGTGCGTGTGTGCGTGTGTGCGTGTGTGCGTGTGTGCGTGTGTGCGTGTGTGTGTGTGTGTGTGTTGTGGGCAGGTTCACAGGTCACTGGTTCTGTTTTCTAGCCTCATTACGCCGCAGTAAGCCATGCCACACCCCCCCCCCTCCCTACTCCCCAATATCCCTCCAAACCTCTTCTCTTCTCTTCTCTCCTCTCCTCTCCTCTCCTCTCCTCTCCTCTCCTCTCCTCTCCTCTCCTCTCCTCTCCTCTCCTCTCCTCTCCTCTCCTCTGCCTTGATCTTTTTGCCGTGTGCTGAAGCCTCATGGTCCCCTCCAAACCTCTTCTCTTCTCTTCTCTTCTCTCCTCTTCTCTCCTCTCCTCTCCTCTCCTCTCCTCTCCTCTCCTCTGCCTTGATCTTTTTGCCGTGTGCTGAAGCCTCATGGTCCCCTCATAGGATGTTGATTTGGTCTGCTGCACGCGCATACACAAACAAGTCACGTCAACAGTATGTGCAGGTCATGCACATAGGATTATGGCACTCCTCAAGTGTAACACACAATAACTTCATGCATAACTTTACATATAACACCTACAGTAACACTAGTTACTCTAGTTACCAGTTACTACTAGTTATCTTTGCCCCTTACAGCATGCCTCTCACACATATAACATACAGTATTTCCCAAATATAACGCCTAACGTAACACTGCCCAGAAAGACGAAGTGTCTGAAAAGATGAAGATTATAAAAGGCCTTTGGGAGAGGGGCTGTATCCAAGCTAGGAGGGAGTCAGTGTGAATGGCTTGTGAATAGGGATTTACCAAATACTAATTTGTAATATTCTGCCGAATACCCAATCCACTGCTTAAGATTTGGCTGAATCTGAAACGAATACCGAATCCTACTCCGATTACCGAAACTGAAACTGAATCTGATCCCCGTCAACAAGGCCGAATTTGTCCGAAACCGAATCTTTGAGTCGGCACATTGACAGTACATTACTACCTGTGTATAGAGTGATGCATTTGTCTTACATCAGTAATGTTCAATCTGAACTGCTCATTCACTTTTAAGTCAAATCAATCAAACCTAACCAAACCATGTTCAGTAAGAGTGATCTGAGGCTAGGGGTTTCCAATGAGCCAGTCTTAACTAAATCCAATTAAAGTTTTGAGATAGCAAAATCTATGGTGACAAGTGGACAAGGTGACAAATTGGCTTTCACAGTACATAGCTACTATACATATACTGTAGTGCAGCCGTTGTCAAACACCAAGGCCCACTTTGAAATGTGAAAAAATTCTGGAGCCCAATATAACATAATAACTTATTATATTATATTATATTATATTATATTATATTATATTATATTATATATTATATTATATTATATTATATTATATTATATTATATTATATTATATTATATTATATTATATTATATTATATTATATTATATTATATTATATATTATATTATATTATATTATATTATATTATAAGTTAGGGCCTATTTTCAGAAAGATGTGGCCACTGAGTGGCCTCCTAAATTCTGAATATGAGATTAGCATGAAACAAGCCAGCATTCACAGCTCAGAGAAATATGCATTAAATACTGAAATGCTCTATTAATAGTTAGGAGGAAATAGCCAACTGTAGCAAGCCAAAACGGCAAAGTTTCCTCTCACAATCGACTAAAAATGATTACAAATATCCATTTTACACATACATCAACACCATAAGCATGAAAACGCACCATATCACAATGGCAGATAGAAAGTGTAACACTGTACCTCGCGGGTAACTCGTACTAATTAATTCACGAAAATTACTTTCGCAATTGAAATGACACAATGTTTACACATAAATCCTGCCTAATAGTACCTTACCGCATCAAAGCACCAAATAAGGAAGTGTACTCAAGTTTCTGGACGTACACAAGAAAGACACAAGACAACTAAACAAGATGTGAATATCTAAGCACCATGTGAGTAAATTTGAGGATCATTTCCCCAGACCTCTCGCGGCCCACCTGCAATGCTGGTGGGCTGCGACCCATAGTTTGTAGTTAGTATGTGTAGAGGATACAAAATTAGGTAACGTAAGATGGATAAAAGCTCTAACCCAGTAAGCATTTGTGTTAGTGGTCGGCTTCATTTTGTGTGATAATAAACCTTGATGAGAGAAGTGTGTCAAGGCTTTTGGATTCTCTGCTCCTGTGATAAAATATTCATTATTAAAAATCCATTTGACAGCTCTCTTTTGTGCAGTGACCCATCTTTCTTCAACGGAGTTGTTACCCACTTTCATATTCATAGCCACCTTCACATTTTTCATTTAATTTTTAAGAGAATACACACGTGTTTGCGTTCACGCACGCACGCACGCACTTACGCACACACGCACGCACGCACGCACTTACGCACACACGCACGCACAGACACACACGTTGCACAAGCTTGAACACACTTGACTAAGGGAATGTGGTTCTGTGTGGAGTATTGTGGTCTGTGTCTGTCACTCTGATTTACTCCTCACCATGATGACTTGTCAACTGGGGTCCCAGGAGACCGCATGAAGACACACACACACACACACACACACACACACACACACACACACACACACACACACACACACACACACACACACACACACACACACACACACACACACACACACACACACACACACACACACACACACACACACAGACACACACAAACGCACACGACGCACACAACGCACACACATACACACACACACACACACACACACACACACACACACACACACACACACACACACACACACACACACACACACAGATTGGCAAATATGCTGTGAAAATGAGCGCTGTTGACATCCATTCAACCATATAGAGAGGCACTATAAACGTACAGTCTTGAGCACACACTTGTCTTGACGAGGGCGACAGGAGACATCAATGTTGCATGATGGGTCACACCAGAGCAATATTTCGCCTCCATGCTTGTCTGAAGTGCTCTCCTCTCTTGTCCATCATCTCTGCAACATAAGAAAGCGACTGTGCGCATACATGTGCATGTAATTGTTGATTGGACAGAAAATCGAATTCCCATTTCTAGAGAGGCAGATAAGTGGAGTGTGTGTCTGTGTGTGTGCATTTGTGTGTGTGCGTGTGTGTGTCTGGGCGTGTGTGTGAGTGTGTGTGTGTCTGGGCGTGTGTGTGTGAGTGTGTGTGTGTCTGGGCGTTTGTGTGTGTGTGTGTGTGTGTGTGTGTGTGTGTGTGTGTGTGTGTCTGGGCGTGTGTGTGTGTGTGTGTGTGTGTGTGTGTGTGTGTGTGTGTGTGTGTGTGTGTGTGTGTGTGTGTGTGTGTGTGTGTGTGTGTGTGTGTGTGTGTGTGTGTGTCTGACAGTTTGGATATAAACAAACGGACAAGAGTTGCAGGATTTTACACTTTGACCAAAAGGAGAGGAAAAGTGGAGCGCATGTAAGGAAACAGCTCTGTCTCATGGCAAACCAATCTTGACTCTCACCTAGTCCAGTAACAGCAAGAGTTTTTATTTCATAGTTGACAGTTGCAAAATCACAATACTTCCTACTTTCAACACGTGCCGTCTGGTTTCAAGATCCTCAAATTATAATTTTTTTCAGTTAAGTCAGCATTCTGTCATCCTTCCTTTGTCCTGAACTCATGACTTTTACAGAACTGCACAGGAGACTTTTTTAACTAATGATTATTCTTACAATTTGTTAAAGAAAAAGACTTTACTTCCAAACCTCGTATGAATTTTATTGGTTGGTATGACAAACAGACAGACAATCTGGCCTAAAGCCATCTTCAGTGCCTCAGTTAGCGTTTCATCAAAGGGGCTTACCTTAGCTTAGCATATCTAGGGCTCTCAGCTAAACCTGCTGAGCAAAAGCCTCTAGCCCCCAGAGGCCCCGATTTCAATCCCTGGCCTTTCCTGCTCAACCAAGCCCGCAGCTATGCCCATGGCTGTGGGTCATTAGGCAAGCACAGGGGCCCCCCATGGTTAGCATGAGCTCCATAATTATGGCACGGATCAGATCCGAACAGAGTTTCATTTACTGGATTTGTGCTGTGAATGGGGCCTTGTCTGGGGTGTTCAGGTGTTGCTAATTGATTGTTTGGCCATCTTGAAAACGACTAATTGATCTGCAGTCGTTTGGAGAGCAGGAAGGCGGAAAGCGTGATAATGAAAGAGCGCAGCACGCTGGTGTGTAGGTGTATACACACGCGCACACACACACACACACACACACACACACACACACACACACACACACACACACACACACACACACACACACACACACACACACACACACACACACACACACACACACACACACACACACACACACACAGAGTGAGAGAGCGAAAGAGACAAATAGAGAAAGACACAGACAGAGAAAGACACAGACACTTACCTGTACACAGTCTGTCCATCACCAGCTAACACAAAGGAACAGGTCAATATTGCTAGAAGTACGTACACACACACACACACACACACACACACACACACACACACACACACACACACACACACACACACACACACACACACACACACACACACACACACACACACACACACACACACACACCAGGGCTTGACATGAACTTTTTCACCCACCGGCCACTGTGGCTAGTGGTTTTCCTAAGTCACTAGCCATTCAGGTATTCCACTAGCCGCAGATTTTACATATAGTTTTTTTCTTCCTTTATCATGATAGGGTACATCTAGCCTCAAAAGATGAAGTGCTAAAGCAAGATGAGTGCATTGCTTTCTAAATGGAAGTAGAAATTGAGTTACTGAGCTTTTTCTTGTCTTGGACTTAAATACTGTGCAAGCAATTGATACATAAGGGGAAAACACAACATAGGCTACTATGGTGTGTATTTCATACCAAGGAATAAGCTGCCAGCCAAATTGGCTAGTGACACTGAAAGTGTTACTAGCCAAAACCAAGTTTTACCAGCATTTGGCCGGTTGGCAGGTGCCAGTGTCAAGCCCTGGCACACGCACTCACACACACACTCACACACACACACACACACACACACACACACACACACACACACACACACACACACACACACACACACACACACACACACACACGTGCGCGCACCAAGCAAGCATTGAGTCTACCATCTAACCCTCTGTTTACCCTTTCTGTCTCCTATATTTGCAGAGCAAAACTGTACTGCCTGTGCGGATAGCTGCGCTATGACCAGAACAGGCGCCCTGTGCTACTGCAAGCCTGGATATGAGATCGCCGAGGACGGAAAAACTTGCAAAGGTACGACACACACACACACACACACGCACGCGCGCACGCACGCACAGACACACACACACACACACATACACAGACACACACACGTGCACACACGTTTTTATTATCAAATCCATAAACACACAGTCATTTTTATTCACACACACACACACACACACACACACACACACACACACACACACACACACACACACACACACACACACACACACACACACACACACACACACACACACACACACACACACACACAGCAGAGTAACTGATGACCTCTGCATAACATTTCAGAGAGCTGTACATCCTCCGTTGGCACCAAAGAAAGGGCACAAATGTGCCTCCCGTTGTTCGAGTGCCTTCAATTTCTCCTGGGGGAGGGGGAATATTTATATCACTCTATCTGTTCCTGCCTGTCTGTGTCTCTACCAGGGGTGCATACTCCCCAGTGGTGAAAGAGGTGAATTTTCGATGTTGCCTGGGAGTCGGTGCACAGGGTAGGTCATATTTGAACCCTAGAGACCGCGCGGGTCTCATTCACTCCATTTCAGGCCTAGACACACACATGCACGCACGCATGCTCGCACGTTCAGACATAGACACACACACGTACGCGGGCACACACAAATACACGCACGCATGCACACACACACACACACACACACACACACACACACACACACACACACACACACACACACACACACACACACACACACACACACACACACACACACACACACACACACACACACACACACACACACACACACACACACACACACGTATGACTCCAGCAGTTAGATCCATCAGGGAGGCCACTGGCCCAGTAGGGGTTGTGTGCTCTAGCCTGGCCCTGCAGCATTCCTGCTGGCCTCCATGGTGGGATGAGCCAGGCCCATGCTGGGGGTGTTGTTTGGAGGAATTTCGGGGCCACGGCACAACACAGCTCTGCTTTCGTTGCACAGCACAACTCATGTGACACAGAGAGCTGCTCTGGTCCAGGACGGGGTTTTAACAGTACTCTCGTTGACACTGGTCTGGGACAGATCCGTTCTGGGTCTGGTGTTGCAGTACTGTGTCGTATAAAGTAATAGTGTGTTCTGCCAAAAGAGGTTCAGCGTTTGGTGCACAACACCCATGTGGCAAAGATTCAATTCGATTTCAATTTGTCAATCTCTCCTCAATTTCATTTCCTCAATCTTTCCTCAAAAAGAGCTGGTCTGGTCCAGGATTGGACTTTAGTCTACTGCAGTCCAACCAGTAATACTGGATCGGTTCTGAGTCTTGTGTTGCAGTCATTTTGGTTCTGTCCATAGAGGCACAATGCGACTTGGCTTTTGTTGCACTCATGTGACACAGAACTGGTCTGAGCTGGACTGGGCTGGGCAGTACAGGAATGACTGTGCCACTGCTCTGGGCCAGATCCCCTTTGAATCTGTCATTTGAAGGTGATGGTTCAGTCAAAAGAGAAAGCAAGATGATTCATGGTAACACTTCCAAATAAGGGGCCATAATTAACAGCAAAGTAGCTATAACCTAATACTTTAGTAAGGGTTAATAATCATTACTTAATGCCACATTAGACACATATTAATTGTTATTAATGCATATGTAAAACATTAGCAAGCAGTTACATAACTATTAGATAACTATTACCTTGTGTTACAAGTTCATAGCATAAAAATTATTTAACTAATAGATAAGTAAGGGTACAGTAATAGTTAAGTAGCTATTAGGTCATACTTAACTAAGGACCAAAATTAACACTTACTTAATACAAAAGTAAGGCATAACTAATGAATAAATAATACCGAAATATTGTCTGTAGATTGAGTACCCATCATGCACTGCACTTCTTGGAGCTAATATTTTCAGACATTACCTTAATTATCACAAAGGAATGGTTTAGTTTCGCTTCAAAACTATTACTCTTCATAATGTTCTGCATTTATTGTAGGGTTTTTACCATTAAAACTAATAAGTGGTATATGAACAAATTACATCTCATCACCCCACCATCATTGAGAAGTGTACGTCCAATCCTTGCTATATAATGGCTCCTATTGCCATTATTACAGTGATTTGAACGAGTGAACGCTAGACGTCACAGTAGACTAATTACTTAACTATTAGGTATGCGCAGCCAACTCTATTATAAGGGTCCCAAACACCAATATCTATGAATTAATTAACCATCAGTTATCCGCAGCCAACTCTAATATACAGTAAGGGTCCCAAACACCAATATCTATCCATTAATTAACCATCAGTTATCCTCAGCCAACTCTATTATAAGGGTCCCAACTCCCAATATTTATGTATTATTTATCCATTAGTTATGCCATACTTTTGTATTAAGTAAGTATTAATTTTGGTCCTTACTTAAGTATGACCTGATAGCTACTTAACTATTAACTGTGCCCTTACTTATCTATTAGTTAAATAATAATGTGCCATTGTCATCTAATAGTTAAGTAACTGCTTACTAATGCTCAACATATGCATTAATAGCAATTACTATGTGTCTAATATGGCGTTAAGTAATGATTATTAACCCTTACTTAAGTATTAGGTTATAGCTACTTACTGTTAATTATGGCCCCTTATTTGGAAGTGTTACCTGATTCATTTTCGTGCTTGACAGATGTTCGGTCTCAGCTCCAAAGATATTTCCTGTTCTTGTTCCTGTTTCAGTTCTAATTCTGATGTGGACATCAGAAGCTGTAGCAGCTCTTGCGTTCACACGGAAGATGTTTGAATTGTGGACAAATACTTAATACACATTGTGTAATTTTATCATCCAACTAATATAGTATGTATCCAAGTAAAGGAAGGATGAATCACTTCGCACTGGTATTCTTTGCTGGTATTTTTATTTGGTGAACAACACGTTTCGCTGTGAGTCTGTGCTGTGTTTCACAGTGAGTGAACCTGATGAAGCAACAGCGAAACGTCTTGTTCACCAAATAAACTACCAGCAAAGAATACCAGTGTGTGCGGATTCATCCTTCATTTACTTGGATTACTTTTACTGCACATCACCAGCACCTTGACGGTGGTTGTGCTCAGGGACACTACTAGAAAATATAGAATGGATATCTTTGAATGCACAACCCAAGGTTTTACGCAAATACCAAGCAATATTGATTTCACTTCTTGCGGAATGGGTATAACCGTTCTTGGCTCAGCTTGAAAGACTACATACATTCGAGGTGAGAGAACGATGTAATGGGGATGTTTTCCGTGAATATCAAGGTCTCCGCGTCAGTGCATCATCGTTCAAGCAATTCCCTTGTGCGGCTCAGTATTTATGGGCGCCATTAAGTCCGGAGGAGAGAAAATGGTTTGGAAACTGGATGTTGCTCCCCTCACCATCAGCAAAGATAATTGCGAGGGGGAAATTACCAAGCAGCCTAATGATGTGTCTGAAGCAGCCTAGTCTTACTCCAATCTACTGCTCAGCTCACACCTACGTGT
Source organism: Engraulis encrasicolus (assembly GCF_034702125.1). Taxonomy (NCBI): domain Eukaryota; kingdom Metazoa; phylum Chordata; class Actinopteri; order Clupeiformes; family Engraulidae; genus Engraulis; species Engraulis encrasicolus. The sequence continues at coordinate 44,053,667 of NC_085870.1, read as the reverse complement.
GTGTGTGTGTGTGTGTGTGTGTGTGTGTGTGTGTGTGTGTGTGTGTGTGTGTGTGTGTGTGTGTGTGTGTGTGTGTGTGTGTGTGTGTGTGTGTGTGTGTGTGTGTGTGTGTGTGTGTGTGTGTGTGTGTGTGTGTGTGTGTGTGTGTGTGTGTGTGTGTGTGAGCTAGCAAACGCACAAGTATCACACACATCATTTCTTGTTTTTGGTTGTTTGTTTGATTCTTTTTTTCAATACAATGACCCATTCATCTGTGGAATTGTGCATGATTAAATGTGATGCTGGTTAAATTAGGAATGGAATGGACAACAGATTTGTTTTATGTAAAATGTTGATAAGGTTGTATGATAAACAAATCTCAAATTGGCATAAATTGTGTGTGCTTCAGCTAATGGGGGAGCTTAGATCAAATTACTCTGGCGCACACACATGCCTTTCTTGTTTTTATTTTTCAAAAAAAAACATTTTTTAATATAACGACCCATTAATCCGTGGAGTCGTGCGTGATTAAATGTGATGCTGGTTAAATCAGGAGTGAAATGAACAACAGATCGTTTTATGTAAAATGTTTATGAGGTTTTATAATAAACGAATGCCAAATTGGCATAACTCTTTTTCTATTTCATGCCAGCAAGTTTAACATCTATGAACTGCAGTACTGTTAAGGTATACAGTCAAAAAGATTTAAGTTGTTAAGTTCTAGGCAACTACCGGTAGACTATGGATGACAATCTTCACAAGACATACTGTAAAATATTGAATATTCTTTCTTCAAACACTCTTGCCACAAACCTAAATGAACAAAACATCTGTGTAAATTAAACTTTATACATCTCTGCTAAGTTAAATCAATTGCAGAATGTAAAGCCTTGAATAGATTTGCCTCTCTTTTTTGTCGTTATTGCAAACCAGAAGCTATGTCCTCTGTATATGACTTGTTATATTATGTGTTTTTCTTTTCCTGTCTGACCTTTGACCTTCTTGTGTGATTGGTCAGATTTTGACGAGTGCACCATGTATGGCACATGCAGTCAGACGTGTACCAACACGGACGGCTCGTACTCCTGCTCATGTGTGGAGGGATACCTGCCCCTGTCAGACCTCCGCTCCTGCAAGGCCAAGAACGGTATGCTGATGCTCTCATTTTGTCTTTGTGTCTTTGTGTGTGTGTCCTTGTCCCCATCACAGTCTTTCTATATTATACACATACTGTACACACACTCACTGGCTGCTCTCTCTCTTATTCTCTCTCTCTCTCTCTCTCTCTCTCTCTCTCTCTCTCTCTCTCTCTCTCTCTCTCTCTCTCTCTCTCTCTCTCTCTCTCTCCATTCCTCTTTCCCATTCTCTCTCTCTCTCTCTCAATTCCTCTTTCTCTTTCTCTCTCTCTCTCTCTCTCTCTCTCTCTCTCTCTCATTTTCTCTCTCTCTCTCTCTCTCTCTCTCTCTCTCTCTCTCTCTCTCTCTCTCTCTCTCTCTCTCTCTCTCTCTCTCCCTCAAACACAGCACACAGACTCTCAGACACAGTAATGCACAAGCACCACTCTCACTTGCCGCATTCTGACAAGCGTTCCCTGAAGGCCCAGATCAGTTCACAGCTGCCATAACATTAGCCTCATTAGAAACAGGTCCCCCTCCACCGCAACAGGGCTTCGCAGGGAAACAATGTAGCTACAAGCTGAGTATACAGTCCAATATTTAAAGCTAAGTAGCTTATTTAAGCTCTTCATTTGCCTTGTGGGGAGGGAACTTGTGTGATTTGAACTGCTGCTCAATGTCTGTCGTGTTAGCAGGCAGGAAAGTAGGTTCCCCTACACAAGTTTGTCATCCCCTCAAAATCTGCCTCATTCGTTTAGTTGGAAATGCTCGATGATATTCATGGGCTGTTTCAATCAAATTTGAAATTTCAGAGATAGACCGCTTGGCCAGACTCATTTCAGACTGCGTCTACACAAACCTCATCTCCACTATTAAATTTGAGGAACAGACATGTCGGGATGTTTTGTAACATTTAACCAGCATGCAGCAAAATGTTGGCAATCAGACTGGCTCTTTATAATCAGGATAAGTACTTTGAACAAGGCCAGTGTCATTTAAAGGTAATTTTGGGGAAAGGCTCAAGAGGTACTGATGATTTCTCTATGTACTCTCTGTGCTATTACCATCTTCGCTAATTTGCCCCTCTACTCTCCCGTGCCCTTGTCTTTTTATGTTCCTGCTTGAACCCTTTCATTAGGCTCTCACAATGACCCACCATTCATTTGTCTTGTTTCTACTTAACTTATCCCTTTTGTGTCTGATAATAATGTGAAGGTACATTCTTCTCCAGCAATCATCTCATCATCCATGTTCATGTTTTTTTTCCCTTCTCATCAAAATCTACATATAGTAACACACATTTTTTTCTTGCTAACTCAGATTTTCTGATAAATCAGGATTTATCTTTCTCTAATCTGAAAATGCATGTAGAATACCACTTACCATCATAGATAAACAGTGTATTCTGTACTGTATATGTTTTTTGCCTTTTTCGTTCACATCCATTAGTGACATAAATAATGGCTTCTTCTCGTCCTCTTGTCATCCTCTCATCATCTCACCTGTCACATCCTCTCATCATCTCACCTGTCACCCGTCATCTCACATGTCAGTTTCTTATATACAATAGAATGACTTCAATTTCAGTCATCATCTCATCATTCACTATGACAATGTTATTTTTATGTCTCTCTTTCTTGTCTTTTATTATATCTTATACCTCTCGTCTTAATTTATAAAATGTCAATGTCAATGTGGGCTGTGCAATTAAAGGAGTTTTAATCATGATTTCTAATCAAACTTTTTCATGTGAAGCAGTCTCCATATTCATAAAATGTAGTTCAATCAATGATTTTCTATTTTTCTCTAGAAGTTAAAGTGGTTAAAAGTTAAGTGCTGAATTATGCCAACTGCATCAGTTAAATGTCAGGTGGTTAAACAAAGATCCGGACAACATAATCTGGTATCCGTGTACAGTTATTTATAATAATTATGTTATTTTTGAGAGAAAAAAGAGAGAGAAAAAAATCCATTGTTTAACAAAAAATAAATAAATAATAATAATCATGATTTTTCTATTGACTGAAAAAATCATGATCATAATTGTTTTTTCCCCCAATTGAGCAACCCTTACACAAACAATGTCTTCCTCTGTTGCTCTTGTGTCCTGTGTGTGTGTATGTGTATGTGTGCGTGTGCGTGCGTGTGTGTGTTTGCGCGCACACACGCGCACATGAGTGTGTGTGCGTGTACATGCACCTTATATGCCTCATTTTGCAATTCTATGCATTACTGTGTGCGTGCATGTGTGCGTGCTTGTGTGTGTGTGTGTGTTCATAACCGTGTGTTGGGGACAAAAAAAGACAAAAAACTAAACCAATGTCCCCTCCTGTTGTCCTCCTTAGTTCCTGTGGACCGCCTGCCCGTCCTGCTCATCGCCAACTCCCAGAACATCCAGGCCACGTCCCTGACGGGCGGCCAGGGCCCCAGCCTGCCCTTCACCGGCACCAAGCAGACCACCGCCATGGACTTCCTGTACGCACAGGAAACGGTCTGCTGGATCCACGTGGGCGACGCCCCCGCCGGAACGCAGCTCAAGTGTGCCAAGATCCCCAACCTGAAGAGCGTCACCGACGAGAGAGTCATCAACATCTCGCTCAGCCTGCACAGTGAGTGTAGACTTGGACTGTGTATGCGTGTGTATGCCTGTGCCTGTGCGTGCGTGTGAGTGTGTCCATCTGTCTGTCTGTCCTGTGTTTCTGTCAGTATTACACATGTAGCAACCCAATGTAAGTAGGCTGCCGGATGTGAGTGCCCGGATATCCGCCCGAGTATTTCCATGCATTTGCATTCATTTCCACCATCAGGAATGCTTTGCGGTACCACAGCTACCCGATGTGAGTCGCGCTGTGTCGCCTGACTGTCCCTTCTATAATATGATTGTAGCCTACCGTAACAACTCGGCCTCGGCCCCCGCCACAAATATCCACCACACCACCACGGGTCCTCTGGTGTTGTGATCGTTTTAGTATATTTTTTTCATAGCCTAATACTTGCACATTAAGAGTGACAATTCCATCACGGATGTATAAACGATATGTGCGAATGCAGTCATGTTGAATTTAGGGTGGCCAAACCATGCCATGTCATGAAGAACGTGCATCACATTATTTAAACAGCTCGTGTAAACAGTTATCCTGAGTGCCCGTGTCTTTTTGGAGATCGGAGGCTTGATAAGCAAAGAGATGGGAGAGAAATTAGTTGTGCGCGCGCACACACCTCTGCAATATCCACTGGACACGGAGTTACTGGCTCCAATATTTCAGCGCCCCGTTTGATTCTTTACTGACACTTATAAGTTTACGTTGCACAACCAAATTAATAGGCTATGTCTAAATGAGGCTCTAGTCTCCAATGTGCCTGGTTTCACGTGTTGTTGGCATCACCAAATAATCTGCACAATATGCGGCATAACTTTGAGAGTGCTTCATTTAGACCGGGTAAAGTATTGAGCATTTCTGTCCCTTCAATAATATTAAGATTGTCCCGTAACCAAGTCTCGGCCCCCGCCGCAAGTATCCTCCACACCACCACGAAGGTCCTCTGATGTTGTGACCGTTTTAGGATGTTTTCATATAATACAGAAAGCGTGTGCGTGCGCCTCTGACTGTACAATATCTAGACACGGAGGGAGACAGGCTCCAATATTTATATTCAGCGCCCAGTTCAGTTCTGCACTGACACTTTTAAATGTACATGTAAATGAGTAGGCTATGTCTAAATGTACTAGGCAGGCTCTAGTCACCAATCTGGCTTGGTTGTTTGGGCATCACCAATAATAATGGCATGCGGCATGGTTTCTCGTGTTGCTTTTGCACCACCAAATAATAACTACACAATATGCGGCATAACTGCTGTTTTCTAACTCAGTGAGAAGGCTATGCCCAGATATTCTTTTAACTTGTAGGCTATCCTGACGTTATGTTTCACTAATGTAAGGAGTAAAACTTCCCGAGTGCTAGTTACATTTAGACTGGGTATTCTCGAGACTTTAATGCCTTCCTAAACGGAAGTGTCTGTGACATTGCATCTATTTTAGGTTATAGTCTTGTGCAAAACCTTTTATTTAACATTGCGAATGTGCAGGATGATTTGCTTAGACACGCACGTGCTTCAGAGCAGCTAGAACTGTGCACGGTGACTGCTGCAGTTTTCAGCTCAGTCCTCCTGGATAATAAAAACAAAAGAATGCCGACGAGAAAGTAACGCCGTTATCTTTTGATGGATTCCCGGTGAGGTGCCCGGTTGAGACAGTTTAATTTTCACACCCAAATCAATTCAGTTAGGCTATAATTTCATTAAAAAAAAATTTTTTTTTGATTTTATTGGTCACGGGCCTATTCTTTTGATTGAGAGATCAAGGAACTCTCTGGTGTCACCGAAACGGCGATGTGTGGGCTCTTTACGCACGTACCTATGTCCCTTCCATCTTCAGTCAGACTCAAATCGGACCGAAATCAAGTAGCTGAGGTTAAACTGTCGTAAATACACGACCGAAATCGAGTAGCTGAGGTAAAATTGACGTAAATACTCGGGTGGATATCCGGGCACTCACATCCGGCAGCCTACTTACATTGGGTTGCTACATCACATACACACACACACTGACGAGAGTGTCTTGGCCTCACTAAGAGTTAGCTATCCAAGCAGCTAAACAGATAGGCTACTCATCAACTCCACAGAAGTAGTTTCTTTCTTGTGATTTTACTGAATAAAGTTGTGAAACTGAAATACAAGCATATGGAAAACATACATCAGAAAATGTACATGAATAGACATGAAATACTGCTAAGCTAAGCTACACCATGTGTTTCCTATGGCATTGTGAAAATAGTTCGTTTTTAATAGCATTTTTAATCTACTAACATCAAAATATGAATTTCCTGCATGAAATAAGGTAAACAAATACTTACAGACGTTGCTTGAACAAACATGGACACAAACTGTAGTCAAAATGAGGAGTGGAAGACAAAGGCAGCCATCTCCACTGCTGCCACAGACGAACTGATTTCTGTAACTAAGCTTCAGGCGATTTCCTACTCAAATTGCATGTCAAAATAAAAGTATCCCAAAATCGTTTTTGTAATAAGAGTCATAACAACAAAGCAGGTACATTGTTCTTACCAGAAATGTAACCAATGACAATTGCATGAAAGGAAAAATACTAAATGCAAACCATGACACTCCCCGCCTGGGGTCTGTAAGAACCCACAATTAACTATCTTCATTGCAGGTGCGGTCTTCGGACAGAAGCAGGACCACTTCTGTGACGGGACGAGAGAAAGTCTTTTTGTTTCCATCCCTCGCAGTAGTCACCTCGACCTTCCGGACTAGTCCATCTTGACCTGGGAAAGTCTTTGTGATGACAGCGATCGGCCACTCGTTTCTCTTTGATTGAGAATCTTTGAGTAGAACTACGTCTCCGCATTTCAAGCTGGGCTTCTTGTCCTGCCACTTTTGACGGAGCTGCAACGTGTGAAGGTACTCGCGCCTCCACTTGCCCCAGAAGATGTCAGCCAGATTTTGGACTCTCTTCCATTCTTCCTTGTACCTAGCCCCACCCTCGAAGTTGCCAGGAGGAGGAGGTGTGGACCCTGTCTTCAAGGTCAGGAGCATGGATGGAGTGAGGATCAAAGTTGACTCTGGGTCTGACGATACTGGGATGAGTGGTCGAGCGTTCATCACTGCAGCTACCTCGGCCATGAGTGTAGACAAGACCTCATGTGTCAGCTGGGCTCTTTGCTCTTGTAGCATACAGTCGAGGATGCGCCTGGCGATCCCGATCATCCGCTCCCAGGCTCCACCCATATGGGATGAATGGGGCGGATTGAACACCCAGGTGCAGTTCTGGTCGCTGAGGTATCTCTCGACACTCTCTGGGGATGCGTCAGTGCTGGACATTTGCAGTTCCCGTGAGGCACCTACAAAGTTCGTCCCACAGTCGGAACGGATCTGCCGTGCAGGACCTCGGATGGCGATGATGAAACTACTGGCACTCATTGTCTCGATCAACTCAATGTGCACTGCTCGCGTACACATGCATGAAAACATCACTGCCCATCTCTTGGAATTGGCGTGTCCTCCTCTAGTGCGGCGTGAGGTAACCTCCCATGGCCCGAATACGTCAACACCGACGTATGTGAAGGGTGGTGCTACCTGTAGCCGCTCAGCTGGTAAGTCTCCCATTTGCTGCTGTTCTGTTTTTCCCCGCAGCTTCTTGCAGGTCACACACTTGAACAGAAGACTGGCGATGCTTCGTTTTGCACCAACTATCCAGAAGCCTGCTGACCTGATGGCACCTTCTGTAAAATGCCTGCCCTGGTGTTTCACAGCTTCATGGTAGTGGCGTATGAGAAGCACTGACAGGTGATGACGACTGGGGACAATGATGGGATTGACATAATCCAAGTCTAGGCCGGAGTGCCTTATGCGGCCTCCAACTCTCAACAGTCCATCTGAGTCGAGAATCGGGTTCAGTTTGCACAGGCTGCTTGATGAGGAAATGTTCGAGCCCTCTTGAATGCACTTGATCTCTTCTTTGATAGCGCACTCTCTGGACACTCTTCAGAATGCACTCTTTGGCTTGTGCCATCTCTTCCACCGAGGGCGGACAGATGTGCCAACCTCTGCAGCTGTTGGTGGGAGTAGTAGAGTGAGAAAAGGTGCGAGCAATGTGGATCAAGTGAGCTATTGCTCTGGTCAGAGACAGCTTAACTTGGAGAAGCGCTCGAAGCGCTCAGGCTGCACAGTATCTTCAGGGATGTGCACAATGTTTGCCGTCACCTGGGGACGTATCTCAGAGTCCGCCGCAGGATCGGACAAGGTCGTAGGCCTCTTGAGGCTCGGAGGGGTACAGAGATGGCTTGGTGAGAAAGGCTGGTCCTTTAAGCCATGTCGTGCTGCTGAGAAGAGCCGCTGGCACAGAGCGAGAGCCGTAGTCCGCTGGATTCAACTCCGAAGGTACGTATCTCCACTGTCCAGAGCATGGTGAGTGCCGTATGCGGTGGACTCTGTTGTGCACATAAACGTAGAACCTCCGTGTCTGGTTGTGGAGGTATCCTAACACCACCTTGCTGTCAGTGTAGTACACTACGTTGTCGAACGTCACATCCATCTCTGTTGTGATCATCTCTGCCATCTCCACGGCGAGCACTGCCGCGCAGAGTTCAAGCCTCGGAATCGTTAAGTCAGGTTGAGGCGCCAACTTCGCTTTCCCATACACAAAGCCAGTCTCTACATGCCCCTCTTGAGATGAGACTCGGATGTATGCCACTGCAGCCACAGCTTTCACTGATGCATCAGCAAACACGCAAAGCTCCTTTCGCTGGGCCCCTGATGTAGAAATGGGTGTGTAGACACGTGGGATCTGAAGTTCCTCTAGGTCTTGCAATGAGTCTCTCCATTTCATCCACTCTGCTTCCATGTGGTGTGGGAGAGGCGAGTCCCAGTCGCATGCCAGGCTGGTGAGCTCTCTCAAGAGCAGTCTGCCTTGAATGGTGACTGGGGCTAGGAACCCTAGCGGGTCGTAGACACTGTTCACAGTCGATAGCACACCTCTCCGAGTAAAGGGTTTCTGCTCACAGGTGATTCGGAACGTGAATGTGTCCATTGAGATGTTCCAGGACAATCCCAGACTGCGTTGGATAGGCAGGTCATCCGCGAAGAGATCCAGGTCTTCAATATTTTGAGCACGATCACCAGGCGGAAAGGCTTCCAGAACTGCAGGTCGATTGGAAGTGAGCTTGTGTAACCTGATGTTCGAGGCTGCAAGCATTTGTTGAGTTTGCTTTACAACATTGATGGCTTCTTCTTCAGTGCTGAATGATTTCAGTCCATCATCCACGTAAAACTCGCGTTCAACAAATCTTCGAGCTGCAGGACCAAAGTCTGCTTCACCTTCTTCGCCAGCCCTTCGTAAGCCGTATATGGCGACGGCAGGTGAGGGACTGTTTCCGAAGGTGTGGACTCTCATCCGATACTCTGTGACTTCACGTGCCATGTCATTGTTCTGGTACCACAGAAAACGAAGGAAGTCTCTGTGGTCCTCCTTCACCATGAAGCAATGAAACATGTGTTCGATATCAGCTGTGACAGCCACCGCTTCTTTCCTGAACCTCATGAGCAAGCCTACTAGGCTGTTGTTGAGGTCGGGGCCTGTAATGAGGACGTCGTTGAGTGACACTCCGTCATAGGCTGCACTGGAATCGAAGACGATGCGGATTTTGTCCGGCTTCTTCGGATGGTAGACTCCGAACAGAGGTAAGTACCAGCATTCTTTGTTTGCTTGGAGTGGTCGTGCGACCTCTGCGTGTTGTCGCTTGAGCATGTTCTCCATGAAGTCCAAGAAGTGCGCCTTCATGGCAGGTTTCTTGTCCAGTGACCGTCGTAGGGACATGAGCCGGTCATAGGCGAGCTGCCTGTTGTTGGGTAGCCGTCTCCTCGACGAATGGAAAGGTAGAGGACCAACCCAGTTGTTGGCGTCATCTTGATGGAACTCCTCATCCATGATTCGCAGGAACTCCATGTCCTCAACTGAAGGACCAAGCTTGTGGTCGTCTGAGGTGCGATCGAAGATACCTTGACCCAGGCTCTCAACGTTGAGAGGTGTCATCGTGCTGTATGCTCGGCTAAGCGCTAGCTGATGACGACTGTTGGGCTTTTCTGCGTAGGCGTCTTTCACCTTGATTTGACCACTGCATGCTGGAGATAGCTTGTACGACCGTTTTCCAGTACTGTGGTCTTGAAGCTGTTCACCTGGAGAGGTCTGTGGGTGGATCCAAGACAAACGTTTCCGACGATTACCCACCCCAAATCCAGCTTCTGTGCAAATGGGGAGTTGCCCACACCATTGATCTGATCTCTGACTTTGTGCACCCTTAGGATGTCCCGGCCTAACAAGAGGAGGATGTCGGCGTTGGGATCCAAAGGTGGGATTTCATCTGCAATGCACTTCAGGTGAGTGTGGTGGCGGGCAGCTTCAGGTGTAGGTATTTCGGAGCGGTTGCTTGGGAGCTGATCACACTCAAGAAGAGTAGGTAAGGAAAGACTCAGCTTCTTGTCGACTGACTCAATGGTGAATCCGCAAGCCCTTCTCCCGGACATCTCCGTTAGCCCGGCACATGTCTTCAATGTGTATGCATGCGAAGATCCCTTGATCTGAAAGACGTCGAAGAACTTGGAGCGAGCAAGAGAGCGGTTGCTCTGATCGTCCAGAATGACGTACATTGTCTTGGACTGTTCTTGGCATCCAGCAGGGTACACATTGACTAGGCTGATTTTGGAACATGCTCGTGGGCTTACTCCTTCTCCACACACCTGTGTACACTTTGAAGTCACCTCTTGGCTGTCCGCTTTGTCGCCCTCCCCGCCATGGCTTGCTGGGGGAGGAGACGCTTTGGGTGGCCAAGGGGCTGGACCGGGATGGAGTGCTGATACGTGGGCATCACTTTCACATTCGGTACATTTGATTTCAGCTGTACAATCTTTAGCCAGGTGCTGAGTAGAGGAGCAGCAACGGAAACAGATGGAGTACTTCTTGAGTAGCTGCTTACGCTCATCCATTGTCTTCAGTCTGAACCCGCGACACTTCTTGAGCGGATGTGGCTTTTGGTGGATCGGACACTGTTTACCTGGGTTCACTGCACTGTTCTCATTCTCACTGGGTGACTCTCCAGTAGAAGAGACTTGCGTCTTGTGGACCGCCACAGGTGTTTTAGCTGACCGGTCTGAGTAGCCCTTTTTCACATTTGCAGGTGTAGACGAAGAAGCGAAGAGATTGAAGCTTGGGTCTGTGCGTGCTTTAGCCTCTGTGAGAACAAACTTCACAAATACAGAGAATGGTGGAAAGCTGACAAGATGAGTGCGTTTGTATCTTGAGCCATACGATATCCACTTCTCTTGTATGTTGTGAGGCAATTTCTCCACTATGGGGTGTATGCCTCTGGCAGTGTCTAAGTATGACAGGCCTGGTAGACTGCCATCTAGCTTAGCATATTCCAGCTCTGACAGTAGATCTGCTAGGTCACGCAGCTTCCGTGGGTCGTTGGATGAAACCTTGGGAAACTTTTCCACTTTTGTGAAAAGCGCATGCTCTATAGCCTCAGGTGAGCCGTAGTTCTCCTCGAGCCGTTCCCAGGCTAATGACAATCCAGCGGGCGGGTGACGAATGTTAACTGCTTTAATTCGCTTGATTTGCTCAGCCGAGTCCTTGCCTAGGTACTTCACAAGAAGATCCAGCTCTTCTGCTGCAGACAGATCTAAGCCAGCTATTGCACTCTTGAATGACGCCTTCCATGCCCAGTAGTTTATGGGCTGGTCATCAAATGAGCTGAGCCCTGACGTTACCATGCGGCTGCGTGCTAAGAATTTAGCAAGATCGCTGGTGAGATTGAATGATTGGTAATCTGGTGGCACGGTATTGGTATGGTCAGGCACTCTGGGGCTAGAACGCCGGGGAGCAGGTACAGGTGGAGGACCATTGCTTGAGCGAGGTTGTGGGCTGCTATCTCGCTGGGCGGTTAGAAGAGGAGGCGGGCCATAATCAGCAGCTGTGTGATTTATTGCCGCTTGTAGATCTGTAGCAGCGTGGGGATTTGGCGTGCTAACATCTACATTCCTCATCTGATATGGTGTGGCACCTGTATTAACACTCCTTTGTTCCAGCACATATTTAGTAAGAATTTGTTGTTTAGCTTCTTCGAGATCTGAACTAGAGGCATTACTCCTTATCTCATAGCCCATTTCCATTAATCCAGCTTGTAATGTTTGCATTTCAGCTCTTGCTGCTTCTAGCTCTTCATCTGCTCTAAGCGAATCCAGTGCGGCTTGCAGACGTGCTTGTTCCAGTTTAATTTCTGCCTCTTTTTTTATGAATGTTGCTCTAGTTTGAGCGGCGTCGGCTTTAGCCTTAGCTTGCAAAAACACAATGCTAGATCTGGAGCTAACTGAAGCTTGGGCACCATGAGATGCATGTGATTGAGTCTCAAATCTCGCTGATGGTCTGCGCTCCATCATTTAAATAGTACTTGAAAGACAGTTCAGTAAATGTAAGCCACTTGTGAGTTGGTTTGCCACTTAGCTTTGAAACAGCGCTGCTCCATGCTTGTTGTGATGCCGTCTTTTCACTGTCTTGGCCTCACTAAGAGTTAGCTATCCAAGCAGCTAAACAGATACTCATCAACTCCACAGAAGTAGTTTTTTTCTTGTGATTTTAATGAATAAATTTGTGAAACTGAAATACAAGCATATGAAAAACATACATCAGAAAATGTACATGAATAGACATGAAATACTGCTAAGCTAAGCTACACCATGTGTTTCCTATGGCATTGTGAAAATAGTTCGTTTTTAATAGCATTTTTAATCTACTAACATCAAAATATGAATTTCCTGCATGAAATAAGGTAAACAAATACTTAGACATTGCTTGAACAAACATGGACACAAACTGTAGTCAAAATGAGGAGTGGAAGACAAAGCTAGCCATCTCCACTGCTGTCACGGATGAACTGACTTCTGTAACTAAGCTTCAGAAAATTTCCTATTCAAATCGTTTGTCAAAATAAAAGTATCTCAAAATCGTTTTTGTAATAAGAGCCATAAAAACAAAGCAGGTACATTGTTCTTACCAGAAATGTAACCAATGACAATTGCATGAAAAGAAAAATATTAAATGCAAACCATAACAGAGAGGGTCATCAAAATCTCGCTCAGCCTGCATAGTGTAAGATGCTATGGAACCTTTGGTTGGTTTCCTTACAAGACTTCCCCTACATGTTTCCAGGACTTAATGTTCAGTTCAGTGATGGAACAATTGCACGTAGTGCCCTCCATACGGCCTGCCCTGGTCACAATAGGGCACCCACTACCAACACAGGAGGGCCCTGGGCACAGGGACAAATGCCCTGCTTGCCCTGCCTATATCTCCACCCCTGGTTCAGTTCCATAGGATCACTAGCCACTCAGCAATCAAACAATACAGTAGATGAAAAAGTTAAATGAACCACAAAAGTCAAAAAGTGCAACTTGCAAGTGCGTTTTCCCTTCAGGCGTAGCTGAGAGAAGGTTCATTTGAGCTGTGGTGGATAATTCAACCATGTTCCAACATCAAGAGGATGATTCATTAATCTTGAAAATGGCTTTAAGTGTTGCTTTTAAATCTCACTCAGGCTGCACAGAAGAAGGTGGCACCTTTAATATCTCTCTGTCTGCATGGTAACACTTTTAATCTTACTTAATATGGCGAGGACGTCACAGCACCTAAAAAACTCTCCACACAGTCAGAAAGTCGCACATTATTTCTCAGCCAGGTCTACACAGTGCTTACATCGCCATTAACATATGTGTGTGTGTGTGTGTTGCTCAGTGAAAAAAAAATCTAATTGGATACGCTTAATTAGTTTACCCTGACATCCAGCGTGGGCCTGCAAAGTGAGACACTGCTCAGCATCTCAATGTGTGCGAGAAGTTAGACTGTAGCATTTCACATTGACCTACAGCTTGCATCTCATTAGCGGTAGCGATGTGGTAGTAGTGTTTTATGTACCCTCTCCGTCCTACCCAGAGAAATGATGTTCCTTCCTGTTAACGCCCTCAGTACTTAGTTGGGCATGTTTTTTTCGTATTTCATTAAATAAATGAATGTTTCCTTTTTTGGTAATAAGAGAACATTAACACACTGTACTGAACGTTATAACAGCCCAACACTGTGTGTACTAAATCCATAAAATCAACTTTATGGAAAAGATGACATACAGTAGGCCTACATGTATAAGTTAGACTTTTTGTATCCTACTGTGCTGTTTTGAAAAAAAACCCACCATGGATTGTGTGTGTGTGTGTGTGTGTGTGTGTGTGTGTGTGTGTGTGTGTGTGTGTGTGTGTGTGTGTGTGTGTGTGTGTGTGTGTGTGTGTGTGTGTGTGTGTGTGTGTGTGTGTGTGTGTGTGTGTGTGTGTGTGTGTGTGTGTGTGTGTGTGTGTGTGTGTGTTAAAGTGCCCTTAACATCTCACTACCTACACAATATGTTACAATTAATTATATATATTGTCCAGTGTTGTATCCTGCTAACATTAGTGCCTATTGGAACTGCAGTCGTCACCAGAAGAGGAGTGTGGATTTGCATTGTAGGTTTAACTGTACCATCTCATTAAGGCAGCACAGCAAGACGCAGCTAACATCTCATTAGCTCTGCAAAGTCATTTACACTTGACTCTCCCATTTGGTTTGCTGTGTAGGGCACAAGCAAAATGTCTACAATGCTTAATACACTAGAAGCAGAATCTTACCGCTTTGCAAATTGTAATAATTACCATTGTAGTGAGCAAGGGCATTCAATTCAGCATTTTTAACATTTACATAACATCTACCACAAGCTGTGCAGATTAATTATGGCATCAAAGCATAGCTTCTCATAGCACTAAATACAGGGATCTTCATAGTAAGACACTTTCTCTATGGTCCCTTTCAAAGATTTAGAACTGAACACAGTGACTGACTACCGGTAATTAAATTTAATTTCCATACCACTTCTGGTTTGGGGAACTTTGGCTGTTTCACCTGTGGAACAGCTATTATGTAGCAAATGAAAATCACTGACTAACAGTGGATGATTCTCCAAGCCACTGTGAGTCTATGCCAGCTAAGTCCTATGAGAAATCCCCTATTTAAAGTCTCCAAGTAACAGTACTAAGTTTAAAAATGACTAGTAGTTAGAGGTGTAAATCACAGCCTCCATGATGATACGATTCAATATCGATATCTTTTTATTCGATGCGATGCGATTTGATTATTTTCGATACTTAACTCATTGGCTGCCAGCCATTTTCATAAAAGAGTACCTCGGAGTGCCAGAGATTTTTCAGCATTTTGGGCGTTTTTTGGAGGCTCACAGAAAATTGAGTTCTGTGTCTATGTCAACACCATACCTATCAAAACACAGATTAGACGCTTATCTGTCATCAGAAAAAAACGGTGTCTCTCTACCCCTTTCCGTTCTTTCATAATCATCTGTCGAAATTAAGTGGAATTCGCCAAAATGCTGCTTTCTAGCCAAAAAGCTGAGAAAACGCCATTTGAAGTAGAACTATAACTGCAAACGTTTTTGCCCATAATGGCATCGTCCTAACAACTCAAAACCTATCAGATGCTATTACAGAGTCTTCTGTCATCTGTAGCCTGAACAAAAGATCGTTTGTATGACCTTTTCAACCTAATATACTGAAATATAACGGGGGTGGACTCGAAAACAAGGGTGTTTTGGTTTAGTTGCTGGCGCGCAGAATGGATCATGACAGCAGGTGCCCCTAACTCCGGGAACTCCCTCCCTCTCCCTCTCCCTCTGATTGTGCTCTCTCTCTCCCCTCGTTGGAGAACGAATCACAGCTGGTTTATTTCCCCTTATTATATGGTTGTGACGTCATCGGTCGAATGCTCCATTCATTTCAACGGGGCTCCCCAACGTTCGCACGTCTGTTATTTTTCGATAACGGACGGGTTGGTCTATAACAGACCGCTGTCAATGGCAACAAGACTTTTCACTGCTAAAGCGACTTTTCAACAAGACTCTAATCAGCTGCTGTGATAGACAACAATTGTTGTCCTGGCTACCTAGCTGTTGCCTAGCGGTGTTCCACAACGGCACTGTTTTGTTTTGCGCAGCAACAATCTTAACATTAAATAGGCCTAAAGAAATGTCCCCGCCATGTGTGAGTCATTTAAGTATATCCATATAATAAGCGGGTTAACTTTCGGCGAGTCGGTCGCTTTGTGGAATAGCAGCACTTCAGAGAGAACAAGACCCCTCCGCTCCGCGTCGGGGTCTAGAGATTCTCTCTGTCGTGCTGCTATTCCACGGTAGCGACCTTCTCGCCGAACGTTAACCCTTACATAGTACCGTGCTGTGTCTTGTGGGGGAGGGAGGCAGGCAGGCAGGCAGGCAGGCAGCTCCGCTTAGCGTAGCTTACTGCAGCTTCTTTGGCAGAGCGGACAATTTGCAGATTGATGAGTACTGTCATCATGGTTCTGCTATAGTGATCTTGTCATATATTGTTCAATGAATTTTCTTTTGATAAAGTACTGATCACATATCCAACATTTCACAAGCCGATTGGAGTGGTGAAGGC
>NC_085870.1:44027453-44032453 GCF_034702125.1 Engraulis encrasicolus | reverse complement strand
TAAGACATATTTTTGTTTATAAAATCATTGTATAGGTTCATGACATCATGAAATATATATTGGCTGTAGTCTCACTCTAATTCCTGGAGTGCTAGAGCTATTGAAAATTGACCATATTAAGAATGCTTAATGCATGAAAATGATACAGGGGTTTAATATTCTCCTAAGCAGCTGAGCTCACTTGAAATAGACCCAGAAGACATGGGAAACTGTCCTTTGCTTACAGAAGTCAGCAGAAGTTGTAGAAGTCCATTCTTTTTGACAATAATAGAGCATTGCACATCCTGTGCTACAGTGAAAATGGACCATCCAACTTGTGTTAGTGCTAGCTTCAAAAGTCAGCCTCCATGATGGCATGCGGATGCAGTAGTGCATTGGTTAAGATGTTCTCACTAATCTGTAGAGTTAAATACAGTGCTGAATGGTATAAATGGGTTTTAAACAGCATGAAAAGCCACTCATGCATTATATTTTGAAGGGAGATCCTCGATTACTGCCACATAGTAAGGTCAAATTGCATTCTCTACTATGTTTTAACAGTTTGGCTCCATCATAAGGACCAGCAGGTGATAAAATGGTGGGTTTTTGGTCAAGACCTGTCACACTGTAAGCACTACAGAAAGGAAAACATTGCAAAACATGACAAGGAATACACCCACCATTTAAGCTGGTGAAATCATGTCCAAGATAGGAATTAACACTGTTTTTTATATAAAATCATCTCATCGGTTAATGTATTTAACTGT
Source organism: Engraulis encrasicolus (assembly GCF_034702125.1). NCBI lineage: Eukaryota > Metazoa > Chordata > Actinopteri > Clupeiformes > Engraulidae > Engraulis > Engraulis encrasicolus. Next base: position 44,031,707 of record NC_085870.1, on the reverse strand, counting down.
TAAGTGTTGTCTTTTGTTTTGTTTTTAGTCTTCCTCGACATTTGCTGCCATTTATTGTCCCCGTCCCAACTCTTTTGAGACGTGTTGGATTTATCAAATTAGAAATGAGTACATATGTCCCCCAAAACAATATTTTTTCTCGGTTTTAACACTTAATATGTTGTCTTTTCACTATTCTCCATCTAATGAATAGATTGAATGTTTTGAAAATGATAGCATTTTGATTTTATTCACTGTTTACCAAACGTCCCAACTTCATCGGAGTTGGGGTTTGTAGTTCAATTAAATTGTTTTTTTTTATGTTCGACAAGGTTGAAATGTTAGATCTTGCACAACTGAAGGTCACTGCTAGCTTGAAATAAATAAGAAATAAAATTTCTTGAAACTTCAGCGGCTTGATCTAAAATGCTTTGAAACTTGTACCATTTGGTACCAGTTACTTATCCCTAAGGTACCTTATTTCTGTGTTTGTGTGTGTGTGTGTGTGTGTGTGTGTGCGTGCGTGCGTGCGTGCATGTGCATCTGTCTTTGGTAGCGAAAATTTACAGCTGTTTCATGGCGCACTCTAAACTAGGTGGGAGTTCGTAGGTCAGGGGTCAAGCTCTCACGGCCGTGTGCCGCTGACATGCTTGATGGAGGCGCTGTGAGCCGAGATGACCTCTAGTGAACCCTGGCGACGCCGCGACTCTCCGCACAGACAGGAAATGATGCGGGGGGAAGTCAGTACTACTCTGAGACTCCCAGATGTGTGTCTGCTTCTTACCTGATCCTCCATCCTCCTAGTATCTTGTCCAGTATCTCTTTCTTTTTTCTCTATTTCTCTCACTCTTTCTCTGTCTTTCTTTTCTGTCTTTATTTTCTCTTTCTTTCTGTCTAACTCTTGACTCTTTCCTCTATTTTTTTGTCCAGCCCACCCTTCTATCTATCTATCTATCTATCTATCTATCTATCTATCTATCTATCTATCTATCTATCTATCTATCTATCTATCTATCGATCTATCGATCTATCTATCTATCTATCTATCTATCTATCTATCTATCTATCTATTGCTAGCTAGGTAGCTGCATTCTGTAATGCTATGTCAATCTCTCACGCTCCACCTCTGTCTTTGCTTTTCACTGTTTGAAACTGGAATCTTTTTTACCACTTGCTCGATACTGCATGCCTGTTGCTGTGCTTTCTTGTCATTCCATTATTCATCCCTCTCCTTTCTCCCTCTGTGTGGGCGTCTTGCTGCACTCAGATCTGAAGGTTTTTTTTGTCTCGGGCGTGAAACAGCCAGCGTGTAAAGGCAAAGACACAAGGCCCATCTTTTGAGCTGAATGCCACGTGCATAGAGTGCAAGCCTTTTTTCTCTTTCGCCTTCTTCCCACCCCATGCCATTCTTTATCCTTCTCTTCTGACATCCATTCGCTACCGTCTGCAGTATCATCTGAACCTCATTTGCACTCTCTTTTTTTCTTTGCACTCCTTGCAATTATTTTACCTCTCTTGCTTGATACAGACGCCACGTCCATTGATTTGAGTGTGAGCCTGTTCTCTTTCACGCTTTCCCTATGCACCACTGTTCATCCTCCTCTCTCCTTTCACCATTCACTGCAGCCTTAAATCAGCCCCCCTTTTTCACCCCCACAATGCGGCCTCTAGAGGTGTCGACAGCCTCAGCTACTGATTTGAGGTCAGTGATGTAATGTGACTCAGTGTTTAAGTGACCTGAAAATACCTGACCCCCAATCAGTGGCGACGGATTCACGCTGTGCTTAGCAATGTGGGTACCTAGGACCGGCCTCCACATATCTGACGTGCAGGCCTGCTGACAGTTTTGGCTAGGCCCGGGAAAAAGTAATCTAAACGGCCACCCCATCCAATACATACAATGTAATGAGGACCCAGTTGCTGGCCGCCTCTCTCACTGTGCCTGGTACAACTGGCCCCTTTTGCCCACCCCCTGTCAGCTTCCTTGGACACGTGTGCCCACTATATATCATGGAGGGACAGAGAGGAAGCAGCCTACTGAGGAATGAAAATGTCTCTGCTGCTGTGGGTGTTTTTTTTGTGTCTGTTTGCAGAGCGATGCAGTGTATGCCTCTTCAGCAGAGGAATGTGTAGTCGTTTTGCGAATGTAAAGAGGGGTGTGTCTGTGTGTGAGATTTTGTGTCTGCACAGACATATTGCACATCCTTCATTCAGTGTGTGTTCGGGTGTGTTTTTATGTGGGATGTGAGTACAGTACATACAATATCTGTGGGATGTGGGCGTGTGTGTGTCCGTGTCCGTGTGTGTGTCCGTGTGTGTGTGTCCGTGTGTGTGTGTCCGTGTGTGTGTGTCTGTGTGTGTGTGTCCGTGTGTGTTTGTCCGTGTGTGTGTGTCCGTGTGTGTCCGTGTGTGTCCGTGTGTGTGTGTCCGTGTGTGTGTGTCCGTGTGTGTGTCCGTGTGTGTGTGTGTTCGTGTGTGTGTCCGTGTGTCCATGTGTGCGTGTGCATGTGTGTATGTGCGTGCATGTGTGCATGTTAACTTGGGCTGTTACAGACCATGTGATGCCAGTGGTGTGTGCTGACGTGAACTGTGGTGCAGTCCAGTCCACCCTCCACTGAGAGAGAGGCAGCAGGCTCTTACATCATGTATGTCTGAACTGAGGCCACACACAGGCAGTTACCATGCATACATACAACACACAGGCCTACACAGACAGACACACACACACACACACACACGCGCGCGCGCGCACACGCACACGCACACGCACACGCACACGCACGCGCACACGCACACGCACACACATATACACATACACACACACGCGCGCACACACACACATACACACGCGCTCACGCACATGCACATGAACACAGGAAGTCACACGCACATATGCACCATGTCATACACGCCATACATGCTTCATCATCCATAGCCGCATTCTCATGTGTAGTACTGCTTTATCATGACTCACACACACACATACGCAAACGCACGCACGCACGCATGGCACGCACTCACACACACCTATGCCTCATGGCTAGCTCACACCTATATGTGCACACTCAACGCCGTGGAATGCATACAGTGAAGGCATGGCCCCTCACACTGTCCTCTATCTCCATACATCTACTGTACACGCATCAACAAAGTGTGTGTGTGTGTGTGTGTGTGTGTGTGGGGGGGGGGATAATGAGATAATGCAGATAATGAGTTAGATATATTTTGTTTGTTTGTGTGTGTGCGTCCATGAATGCGTGTGGGTTGTTGTTGCTGTGTGTGTCTCTGTGTAAAAAGAGATGATGAGTAAGATATACACGTGTATGTGTGTGCATGTGTACAGTATGCCTCTGAATAGTTTCTGAAGGGGTTCTATTGCGCTGATCCTCCGTAGCTTTGTGGCCTTATTCAATGGAGAGTAGCACCAAAAATACTGAATCAAACCAAGATATCGCAAAACACGCCCACTCAATGCAAAAGCGTGTGCTCAAGTTGGGTCTCCTGAGGGGGCGTTGTCCCCTACTTCTTCTTCTCTTTTTGAGGTGTTTGCGCAAGACGTGCGCTACCGCCATCTACAGCGCTAAGAGGACTTAATTGATTCTCAACCTCGGGACTCCGAAGGTTTCCTAACCGAAGGTCTCCTAAAGGGGCGTTCACCCGACATAAAGTGGATACCGGAAAAGAAACATAATGACGCTTCTTGCTAGATCCACCTTCTTTGGTAGCACTAAGTAGAGCTGAGCAGAGGTGCATGTAGAGTAGAAGTTAGTAACCTTAGACGAGCTGTCAATGCCAGGATCAGAAAGTAAAAACCACGAGCCACAACTTTGATGTCACCACCTCTGGCTCACCTGTATTTCAAGGAGAATTTATCAGGATTTTTACTTTCTGAAGCTGGAGTGGACAAAGTAATGTGAATGAGCCCCTCCCCTCAAGTATATAATGTAACATAACGGGGAGCCAATTCTGGGTCCCCACTCTCCGTGGGCCTGGGACATCTGACCTCTTTGTCAGTTTCTCAGTAGATGCCAATGAGCTGAGACGGGCACTACCTCCTGTGGCCTTTCTTTTTTCCAACCCTCCTCGTCAAACTAGCTGACTATGAAGTGAACACACACACACACACACACACACACACACACACACACACACACACACACACACACACACACACACACACACACACACACACACACACACACACACACACACACACACACACACACACACACACCATTACTCAACAAATGTTACGATGTTGGCCTGTGTGGAAAA
>NC_085870.1:44004953-44024953 GCF_034702125.1 Engraulis encrasicolus | reverse complement strand
CATCTTGAGAAGGCATCTTGTGTAAGTGTGTGCCTGTGCGTGTGCGTGTGTGTGCGTGTGTGCCTTTTTGTGTGTTGTTGGATCACTTTCACTGGACTTTAATTCCCTCTGCCACAGACTGGTATCAGCATTTTTCTGGCATATTTGTGTTGCCATGGTTATTTGTGGAGCAGGGCTTGTTTGTTTGTGCAGGCCGCTGGTGTTTATTTATACGATTTCATAATTTATTTTCTCTTTGCTGAATAGCATACACTGGGACTGCCACACTTGGAACAGCACAGATAACCAAGATGTGTGTGGGGGGGGGGGGGGGTGTTTGGGGGTGGCAGGGGCAGGGGGGGGGGGGGTGCAAGCAGCAGATAGATGGAGGGAGGCAGAGAAGGAGAAAAAAGAAGGAGTGCAACATCTATTGGTAAATAGGGAGAATGATAACGATGAGGCATCAGAAAAACAGATGAGAGTATTGAAGGACATGAATAAAGAATGAGAGATGGAGAGAATGAGAGTGGAAGAAAAGGAGAGGTACAGAGCTGAGGAAAGTGCTTTGAGCTGCTTAGTTCTTCAAAATTGTGTGTGTGTCGGGGGGGAGCAGTCATGTGCTCTTTGGGGGAGCGGAGCCATGGCATTTTGCCGCATGTTCTTTTGGCCCGTCAACCTTTCCGTGCTATGTCAGGCATTTTATTTCTCTCCTTTCTCCCCTTCTCTTCCCCTCTTTCCACTCTTTTCTGTCTTTCCCTTCCTCTTTATTCTGCCATATTCCACCATACTTCTTGCCGTATCTCGTATTTTGTACTGTCACTTCCTGTTTGTCACTGTTTTCATTTCTATTGTTCTTCACGGCCACCACCTTGTTTTTGGCCTGGCTTTGTGTGTCTGCCTGTCTGTTTCTCTGTCCATCTGTCTGCCTGCCTCCTCATCCCAGTGTGTCTGTCTTTTTTATCGCTTCCTTTCCTCTGTCTGTCCATCATCTCCTTTCATCCTCCTCGATCTCCTCTGCTCCTCCCTCTGGCTGTCTGTCTGTCTGTCTGTCTGTCTGTCTGTCTGTCTGTCTGTCTGTCTGTCTGTCTGTCTGTCTGTCTGTCTGTCTGTCTGTCTGTCTGTCTGTCTGTTTGTCGGTCGCTTTGTCTGTATCCTCATTTCTTTCTCTCTCTCTCTCTCACTCTCTTTCTGTATGCCTGTCTCTCTTTTTCTTCCCCCCTTTCTCTGCCTCCTTGTCCTATGTCCACCTATGTTATTGTCATGCTCTTTCCTTTTCTGTCTGTCTGTCTGTCTGTCTGTCTGTCTGTCTGCTTGTGTCTTTTCTTTATGTCTGTCTGTATATCTGTATGTGGACGAGGTTACTCCAGGATCGCTTGTTTGGATAGCTCCACTTGTTTTTCTCCTCGCTTGTGTTTTTGTGAGATTCCTGCTTGATGTCTATTCCAGATGACTTTTTTTTTTGCTTGGTTGGGCTCAGTGAATTGCTTGCTCCTTCCCCCTATAAAGGGCGCTACACTTTTGCAACACGCCTTACAGTCTCCTTTAAAAACCCGCAAAGTAGAGGAGGCTACGAGGAAACCAGGTGGAGAAAAATAAAAACGTCTACTACACAGACCTGAAAACCCCCTCTGAGGCTTTGGGTCTGCCATTGATGTCTGCCATTTTGTTTGTCACATGGCTTGTTGATAAGGACACTTTGTAGTATGATAAAAAAAGTCTGAGATGCTACAATTTCTATTCATGCTTTCCTGTATATGGCAAAACAGTGATTGTGTGTGTGTGTGTGTGTGTGTGTGTGTGTGTGTGTGTGTGTGTGTGTGTGTGTGTGTGTGTGTGTGTGTGTGTGTGTGTGTGTGTGTGTGTGTGTGTGTGTGTGTGTGTGTGTGTGTGTGTGTGTGTGTGTGTGTGTGTGTGTGTGTGTGTGTGTGTGCGACGTGTGTGTGTGCGACGTGTGTGTGTGCGACGTGTGTGTGTGCGACGTGTGTGTGTGCGACGTGTGTGTGCGACGTGTGTGTGCGACGTGTGTGTGCGACGTGTGCGTGCGTATGTGCGCGTGTGTGTGTCTGCGCGCGCGTGTGTGTTTGTGCGCACACATGTTTTTCTCTATTGTGGCATCTGCATTCCTGTCAGATCTCGTGTAAGCGTTTGTCAAGTAGCTCTTTAAATGTTTTTTTTGCATTCCTTTTGTAAATGTCACAATGTTTATTCATCTTAAGTCGTGGAACTCCTGCATGGTAAATGGGTGAAAAAAGCGTAGTTGTTAGGGAAAATGAGAAAACCTGTACAAAAATGGAAAAAGGAATAGTTTATCTTTTTTATTACCTCCTGCGCTGTGTCATTTATTGCCCAATTTCATGGCATCTAGGGGTCTAATGGTGTTCTCTTTCTTCAGAACTCAAGTGTGGGAGTGCATAGACAAAATGTGAGAATACATCTACCATTAAAATTACAGACTTTTTTTTACAGAATTTTTGTTGGTGGGCAAACCTACAAAATCAGCAAGGGATCAGGCACTTAATACAACATTTTTCCTCCTCTTTTTCTCAATTTTTTCTACAACTGTGTGTTTTGTTTTGTGGGGTGCAAAAAGTAAGTGATGGGGAAAAGGAGAGCAAGAGCAGAGCGGCTGATGTGATTGAGAGGGGGAACAAGAGAGACAGGAGGGGAGAAGAGTGAAAGCAGGTGGCCAGGTGTTGTTTGTGAGCTCTGGAGGTTTAACTCTGCAGGCAGGTTGTTTGCTATTTCCGAAGAACACTTACAATTTCACAGCAATCAGTTGAGGTTGGAACGTCATGTTGAGTTAGTAGGAGGCCTTTATGAAGTGTACTTGTACGTGCGTGTGTGTATGTGTTTACTTGTGTATGTGTTTACGTCTGTGTGTGTCTGTGTCTGTGTCTGTGTCTGTCTCTGTGTCTGTGTCTGTGTCTGTGTCTGTCTCTGTGTCTGTATGAGTGTTTGAGAGTGAATGTCCAGGCTCTTAGGAACTGTGCTGCTACATCTCTTCTTTTTCGTTGGGTTTGTTGCACAACTTTCCTCCTCTCTTTTCTTTTCCATTCTTTCATTCTGTCTGTCTCCCCTCCTTCTCGCCTCAACTCAATGGTTTCCAGAGGCGTATGGTACGTCTGCCGGAAACCTCTACGCAGGAGTCAGGAGTTTGTCAAGAGTGTGAGTGTGTGTCTCTGTGCGTTTATGTGTGTACGCGTCCTGTGTGTTGTGTCAGAACTTCTTTTGGGAATCCAGCCCTCTGATTCCAGTAAAATGAAAGAATTTGTGTGGACTGCACGATTCCCCTTTTTAGGCGCTGTGCAACACTTTCTGTTTCCCCACACCTCCTCTTTTTTTCCTCTTTCATCCTCTTTGTCATCCCTCCTTCCAGTTGCTTGTTTGTCTTAACCCCCCCCCTCCCCCCATCTTTCTACATACAGTATTTCATTCATGTTAATCTTCTAGGAAGCCAACAGTCCAACAGTCAACAGCCATTTTGATTCATAAAGCAACCTCCTCCTTACGGCTTTATTTGTGCATTGGAAGGAGTTAATACATTTGATGTGGTGTTTCTCTTCAGATTGTCTCCTTTTTTGGAGTTTTCAACCTGTCTGTCTCTCCCCTCTTCTCTAACCTGTCCTCCCCTCCTCTTCAGTTTATGTTTTCTTGTTTAGTGGGTCTGCCTGTATCAAGTATTATTATATACTTGCACAGTGCATATAGCACCTAACCCTAACCTCTCTAGCCTACAGGCTGCTCCATAATGGTACATGTTGTTACATACTTTGTTAAATTGTAACACAACTGGGAAATGAGGTGTATTTTTTATGCATTGTGCTTAAATCTTACAAAGCTCTCACTAATGTGACCCAATGTCATGTGTAAGTGTGGCATCCTGAGGTTGGCACACAGGGGTTGGTCTCCCATATGTGCGGCCATCTTGAAGCAGAGTGGATTGTAAACAGTTGACTATATAGGGAAGCTGTTTCAGCATCACCCCCTCTGGCCAGTGACCTTGAGTTGGACAGAGGAGTGTGCGTGCATGTGTGCGTACGTGCGTGCGTACGTGCGTGCATGCGTGCTTGCGTGCGTGCGTGCGTGCGTGCGTGCGTGTGTGTGTGCGCGTACGTGCAAATGTTTCTCTATGTGAGAGTTTGGGTATGTTTGGGGGGAGGCGGGGGTTGATGTTTCAGATTATTGCGGTTATTATGTGAACTTTCTATACGTGTGTGTGTGTGTGTGTGTGTTTTTTTTTTTGGGGGGGGGGTTGATGGGTCAGATCATTGCGGTTATTGTGTGTGTGTGTGTGCGTGCGTGCGTGCGTGCGTGCGTGCACAGCATCCCTGAGGAGCATTGAGATGTGGTGTGATGGTTTCAGCTGTGAAAACACATAACCTTGTGGGAGGCTGTGTAGAGGGAGAGAGAGAGACCTGAGTCAGCTGGAGTGCACAGAAAGGGCTTCATTGTAAGGCTTAAACATAGATGTGGAGCCTATGGGAACATACTCCCACAGTTCCAATATTAAAATTAGGACTAGTTAAAAAGGACATGGAGGGAGAATACGGAGCGGGAGCCTTTGCAAGTGTGTCTGCGTGTGTGCATGTGTCTGTGTGTGTGTGTGCGTGCGTATGCGCGTGCATGTGTATGTATGTGCGTGTGCGTGTGCGTGTGTGTGTGCGTGTGTGTGCGTGTGCGCATGTGTGTGCGTGCGTGTGCGTGTGCGTGTGCGTGTGCGTGTGTGACTGACTGACTGACACAGCAAAGTTCTGACATTCCACAGTTTGGTGTGTTTCCTGTGGGCCAGGGTCTGGTCTGTCTCAGGCCTACACCTTCACTGCGTAAACATACTTCAGGAGAGGGAAAATAATAGAGGGATGAAGGGATGAATAAAGGGTGGAGGGGGAGGACCTTTTCTATTTTCTAAACCTTTTTGTAAGGAAAAAGGAATTTCATTTTTTTTTCCATTCAGTTCTTCATGTCTGAAACCTTACCTCAGAGTACGGGAAGAACAGACAGATGGAAGGCTGGATGAATGAATAAAAGCGGGGGTGGGGGTGGGAGGGATGTTTAGGTCCCTACACCTTTGCTATTTTAAACTTTGTTTTCTTTTACAAAGGAATTTTAAACTTTTCCCTCTGCCATTCATGTCTCAAACAAGCTCTCTGAATTGTCAACAGCGTACATACTTCAACGCCCATTCCAGTATAGATATTTTAAGTTTCACTCCAAAACATCTGGTTATTTATTGGTGTTTTCCAGTGTTGAGAGAACACATGTAACCTACAAGGCGCGCATTGCTTTGAGAGCATCTAGATTACAGTAAGAAGACGTTGTTTTGCTAGATTCTTTCCCCATCTCTCATAAGCCTGTGATCATCAAAAGTCATGAAGTTTGCGTTTAAATCCTCTCTGCGCTACACATAGAGAGTCATCCCCTCTTTTGTAGAGGTTCATCCGCAGTTCAGACTGTTTTTTTTTTTTTTTGGAATGTTGTTTATCACGAATGCGGCTGAGTGGCTGATGAACCCTCTCGTTAATCAAACAATCAGGCAAATAAATAATGGCTGTCCCGCCTATCAAAACACACCAGGCAGACTGCACGTCCCGACCCCAGATGGGTTCCTCGGAACATTTTGGACCAAACAACCACCACTACAGCAGCAGCAGCAGCAGCAGCAGCAGCAGCAGCAGCAGCAGCAGCAGCAGCAGCAGCAGCAGCAGCAGCAACAGCAGCTGAGCCTCAACTACCTTCCCCCTCCACACCCTCAGATTCAGATCTAGGGAAAACAACTCCACACTGTCCCCAGTCATGCTGGTTAAACATGGAAAGTGCCCATGTTTATTTGGAACGGTGCATTAGGCATTTAATGTTTCCAAACGTAAGGAACCTATTAACGGGGAGGTATGGTATTTTTGTTGTTGTTCCACGGCCTTTGTGGAATGTGTGTATACTGTAGTAGACGGACCTGGTCTTGAAAATGGATCCAGTTATGGGTCAAGCGGAGGTGCATGTGTGTGCGTGTGCGTGCGTGTGCGTGCACGCGGTTTGGGTGTAGTCAAGTGTGGACTTCTTATTAGGGGCCACTAATGAACTCGGGGCTCCTGGCCCCCCAGGGTTGTGTTTAGTCTAGACATAAGCAGTGCTGAAATGCCCCATGTCACGTTCCTGAACCACCAGCTCTGTGGAAATGACAAGTCAAGTGTACTTTATTTGACAAAGAGCAAGAGAAGTAATGACCTGCCAAAGTTAACATCTCCTCTTTCACTCTGTGCGTGCGTGCATGTGTGCGCTTGTGTGTGCACTTGTGTGTGCGCTTGTTGGTGCACTTGTGCGTGTGCTTGTGCGTATGCATGCCGGATGTGTGTTTGAACGGCTGTGCATGTGTTTATGCGTGTGCCGTTTGCAACACTGCCTGTTGTTATTGCTTAATTTGGAGACTGGGCCATCTTGCAGCCATGAATCAGTCCTAGCAGTATTGCCTTGCACATAATGTGAATACACACACACACACACACACACACACACACACACACACACACACACACACACACACACACACACACACACACACACACACACACACACACACACACACACACACACACACACACACACACACACACACACACACACACACAGTGCCACTCCCGTCCCCCACGGCCACATGTCTGCATATGAAGTGTCTCCGGACAGTGGAGCTAAATAAACAGGGCCTGGTGGGCAGCTATTTACATTAGCAATGGCATGGGGATGGAAAAGGGCTGCTGGGGACGGGGAGCTGGGGGTGAGGCTGGGGGGATGGACAGGGCAGTGAGCAGGGCATTGTAGCCACATGTGTCTTAGTGTTTCGGTCAGTCTGTCTGGCTCTGACATTCCTGGAAAGACATATACACTTTATCATTACCGTGTGTGTGCGTGCGTGCGTGCATGCCTGTCTGCGCGAATGACTGCTGGGAACATCCTCCCATCCCCAGTTGTTGCACAGATGTTAACCTATAAAGAAAAGGGAGTGAGTGTCCTAATGTTTGCATCATTTCTCTCTTTCTCTCTCTCTCTCTCTGTCCCTCTATCTCTCTCTCCATGCCTCCCTCTCTCTATCTGTCTCTCTCTCTCTCTCTCTCTCTCTCCTTCCGCTACAGATGTGGAGCAGATGGCCATTGACTGGCTGACAGGAAACTTCTACTTTGTGGACGATGTTGACGACCGCGTGTTTGTGTGTGACAAGGACGGTGCTACCTGTGTCACCCTGCTGGACCAGGAGCTGTACAACCCCAAGGGCATCGCTCTCGATCCCAGCATGGGGTGAGAGAGAGAGAGAGAGAACACTTGCACGCTCGCATACAAACACACACAAACATGCACATGCAGATGCACAATGCAGATGCACTCATACATGCAGTCCTTGCCCTGCCTGTTGGGTCAACAACGATGTGAATAGCTGTCCTCCATTGAAGCAGAATATAATATGCTAGCTATGTGCAGCTATACAGTAGATAGCCTCTCATTCTCCATTTCTTTCACATATAGCCACATATATGTATGGCTTTTGTGCTCTTCCCAACCAATGTAGTCCTTTGGTTTTCAAGACATTGACTTTCATGGTCTCTTGAGTCTGATCCGGTAAGACACTTATCCAGTCATCCATTCTTTCATGCCTGACATGGGCATCTCCTATTGCTATTTCCCACTGCATGTCTGTGTTTCACCTCTTTATTTTCTTTCAAGTTATTTTCTCTCATGTTTTCATTCTTTTATTAAATATCCCTGATCATCTGGTCTTCTTCACACACAGGATTTTACCAGCTCATTTCAGCACATAAAGGTTTTTTTTCCTCTTTAAACATGCTGCAACCAATATCCTCTTCAATCGTTGTCTTTGATTTGATTTTGACTAAGATGGCCTTACAGAGAATATCCTGCCTACATCCTCTGTAAAATGCTGAAGAAGGCTTAAGCCGAAACATGTGTCGTGTTAACCGACTAAATAAATAGACGAGAATTGCAGTCGTGTGTGCAGCTTTTCTACAACTAAAGTACTGCTCCAGTTGTTCACACTTCATATTGCACTTCATATTTCTCCCCCACCTCTCTCCATGCGTCCATCACAGGAAGGTCTTCTTCACTGACTATGGCCAGATCCCCAAGGTGGAGCGCTGCGACATGGACGGCCAGAACCGCACCAAGCTGGTGGACAGCAAGATCGTCTTCCCCCACGGCATCACGCTGGACCTGGTCAGCCGGCTGGTCTACTGGGCCGACGCCTACCTGGATTACATAGAGGTGGTGGACTACGAGGGCAAGAACCGGCAGACCATCATCCAGGGTCTACTGGTGAGTGAGACAGTGTTTCTCACAATATTTCCCTTAGTCAAGGTGGTGTTTGTAAGTTGAAGAAGAAATTACATTTTTTCAGAGGTCAAGGTGGCTGCCTTAACAATAAAATGCTTGGGAGAACTCTGTAAGGGCATCATACCATTGTCCAGGTTACATTTCATCCAAAGAGACTTAGTTATTTTGAAGTTATACACAGGGTATTGGTTACAATCCCTGGCTGGATCAATGAAGCGCTCAAAGTGTCTGGCTCAAGAGCACTTCAGCCAGGGACGAAGGTGTTGATGTAAAGCTGGACACCAAAACACATTCTTCCTACTTTTAACGGGTGAGCCTGTATCCCTCAAGATCAACTTGGGCCGCAGCTGCCAACAAGAGGTTATGGAGGGTGGAAGCCATCCAGGCAGTACTTCAGATATCCTCCTGCCTACTCATGAGTCAGGTAGTCAGACCTTCACCTAAGGTTTAGTGGTTAATGGAGGATGGAAGTCCTCTGGCGACTGCTGAGGGTAAAGGGCCGTACACACACACGTCGCTGCTAGTTACTCGCCCAGCGGATGAAGTCAATAGAATGTCTACGTGTTCCCGCGAGTCTCGCTGGCGAGTAGGCGAGGAGAGTACAAGCGATGCGATGTGGGCGGGTTCCGAGATAAACTTATTTTATCTTCGAGCGACGCGAGTTAAGCGAGTAACCAATTGGAATGCAGAATACAGATTATTGACAGGTGACGTTGCCCCTGTGGTGTTCTGACCACCCAACTTCTGCACGCCATCACACTTTAGTTAAAAGTGTTGAGGGAAATACATACAGTGTACGCCATCAAATGCTCATATGCATGGTTGTGCACAGCACACGATCAACGTTAAACAGCGTAGGCCTACATTTTGTTTCGTACGGATGTTATTGGCGCGGACCGCGGGAACCATGACAACCAGTAAACAAAATCACCCAGGGCGAGTGGCAAGTAGGCGAGTGAGCAAGTAGCGAGTGAATAGCAGCGACGTGTGTGTACAGCTCTTAAGGAGAGATGTCATCCAGGTATTACTTGTGAGCCATTTTCAAAGTGGGAGCCCCTTGTTTGATTGTTGTTTGTGAAAGGCATGATCATCCCCTTTTATCCCCATCCTGTATTTTTGGACATGTGTAGGATTAAATAGCCTAGAATGTTCTAGGATGTTCTCACACACCCTAGAATTTGTGAAATATTGGCCTGTGAAGAGGCAAAGTAAAGAGCACACCATGTCGATAATAGTCAGGTGTACCCACTAATGCACACCATGTTGCATCTGTCCATTTTTAAATCATCATGGTAATAGGCTAGTTGATACACCGCCCTCTTCCGCTTGGTGCATCTCAAAGTTGAATAAACTCAGCAAATGAAGAGGTGGATCGCACTCAGGTTCTTCTTTTCTTCTTTTTTATTTTTTATTCTTTACTTTGCAGCAGAAACGTTTCGTCTACAAGACACTGATGAAGGCAACAGCCAAAACGTTTGTCTGTTTTTCTGCTGCAATGTAAAGAATAAACAAGAAAAAAAAAGAAAGGAAGAACCTGAGTGCAATCCACCTCTTTATTTGTTGAAATCAAAATGGTAACCCATCAGCCGAATGGCTCTTGTCAGAAGTTCGAGTACCCTTTGAATATTCTGAACACTTATGCGCAAACAAAGACACACACTTTACTTCAGTGGCTAACAAGGGTAGGTTTATCCTCTGCTTGACTATAAGGAAAAGAACGCACCAGCTTGAGTAGGATCCTTGTCTGCACAACTAATATCTTGCCCCCCCCCTGTTGTTCTTGAGCTGTGGAGTAGCCAACAATATGACAATACTACTGCCATGATTGCTGTAGGAGAAAACTCTTCTGTAGTGCCATGGGAAACATGGTAGCATACAAGACATTTCCATGGCTTGGAGACACCGCTGTCTGGAATTCCTGTTTAGAAGACAGACATTTGATGTACATTCCTTGATTTTTTGTCATTCATGCCTCACTTACTTTATTTACTTGATTGACTGGGGAGATAATATCTTTCAGTATATCACTTTTCACGTGTTGCTCTGGCAGTTAAAGCAACAGTTAGAGGTTGGGCATGACAGAGATGCTGGAACTGACGGAAATATGGCAGAGGAGAGTGTTTCACTGCCTTCACAGCATAAGCTTGAACAAGGTGACTGATGACTGAATGTGGCAAAGAAGCAATGTTTGGCCAGAACTATAAACAGACTGAGACACATTTTGGCTTCTATATTTTCAGTCTTTGTAAACCACAATTTATCATTCATAAAAATATTGAAAATGGGTTTCTGCTGTCGTGAGAAAGAGGTCACTTAAATAAATTCAAGATCACCATGATGAATAAAAACAGTCTCCCATTTGTCCGAATATGGAATATGTTATTTTTCAGAGCATCACTGCTTTCCTGCTGATAAGGTACTACAGCTGAGTGAGTTATATCTCTTAAGCAGATTTGCGACCAAAGTGGCCAGCAAAAGGGGGCAGCAGCTTTACAGGGTATATTATCAAAAGAGCACTCAAGCGAGTCGCGACACATCTCAAAATAAGCCGTCACAACCCCAATTACAGCAGTACATTCAGTTAGGAAAAGAAAATACCATTCAAACATTATTCAAACACTACCAAATGCAAGATAAAGGATGTCTCTGTTGAGCATGGAGTTTTAAAACGTGCAGAGAAACAATTTTTTCCTCTTTTTGTGCGGAAATATAACCTGTAGTTGAAATCTACAGCTGTAGCATTTGATGGCTTTCAGTGTGTTTTGAGTGACATAGCGGGATACTTGGTTTCAAAATCACAATCACAAACGAATAGATTTTTAAAAAAAATGCAGATATCTAAAACAGAAGAAGTCTGACATGCGGTAGGTCACGAAAGGTGACATAGATGAAGTATGTCAGCAATAAGAGGATCATGTGCGTTCACGTGGTGGAACTGGAAGCTTACTGTGGGACACCAAGCTCATGGTGATTGATGCCTTTGCTTTTCAGTGGAACTTTGTGGAGAGACCAAGTTACTCTCTTTTTTCATGTCTCGAGTCTAAGCTGAGAGAGCTTGTTAGTCGTCCTCTGATAGCAGGTGCGGTCAGACTTGTCAAAATTGGCTTGTTACTGACGCCTTTTTCCTTTCAGTGAAAAACCTCCAGGATAACACTCTTGGAGACGGCTCTATAGCTAGTCCTCTCCAAAGTCCCCCTAGTGCCATTATCCATCCTGTATGAATGACCCTCTGGTCTAATTGCAACAGCCATCATGTCTCTTAATGGCATATTAGGCTGAAGAGAGGCTGTCCATAAAGGCATCACTTCCACACTGTTGTCCATTAGTGATAGGAATGAGTTTCTCTACCATTAGACCTCTCTTTCCGTGTTGGTTTTATAGTAGTCATTAGTGTACAGTGTCTGTGTCTTTATACTCACTGTGTTGTGTCTTAGTGTTACTTGGCTGAAATATTGAAATCTGTCAGAACGCCAAATGTTGAATGTCAGAAAAATAAATCAAACTGGAAAACACATTAGACATTCATGTATTGAACTGTAGACACTGGGTGTTGGTGTCACATCTTTCAAAAAAGTAAAATATAATACTTATACGCATAATATATTTCACCTAGTCAGGAAAACTAAGATAAACATTTTGTGCACGGCATGCAATGGATTGGCAATCAATTTTCTGCTTTCACTTGTGTACATATTTTTTGCGTTTGTCTGTGATGCTTAATATAACAAGGGATGATTATGACGATGAGGATGATGATGATATTTAAAGCATTCAAATAAAACACATCTTATGACTCTTCCTTTTTCCTCTTTCCTCTTCCCCAGATTGAGCACCTGTATGGGCTGACTGTGTTTGAGAACTACCTGTACGCCACCAACTCTGACAATGCCAACATGCAGCCCAAGACCAGCGTCATCCGCATCAACCGCTTCAACAGCTCCGAACACATGGTGATCTCCCGCGTGGACAAGGGAGGGGCCCTGCACGTCTATCACCAGAGGAGGCAGCCTCCAGGTAGGTAGCCTCTTACTGCAGATGGGGTCGCCGGTGGGGCTATTCACTATTTACTGAAAATACTCAACTACATCATAACAATATTGGTATGACATTACAGAGAGCCTTGGGTAACAGATTAAGACATAGCCATTACAACTTTGGTGACAGTTGGGTTATAACATAAGGTCTGCACTAAGGGGTTAAAATAGGGCTAAAAAAAATTAGCATCCAACCAGGATGTGACTCTGAGCGTACAAAATGTGCTTCTACAGTATGTGATTTCCTCAATAAAACCTTATTAATAATTTAGTCCACATGTAATTTATCCATGTCACATTGACGGATGTGGCAACAATGCTATACATCTAAAGAATCTCTTGGATTTAATGTAGACCTAACCTAAAACATTCAGCATTGTACTAAAATTGGGCAATGGCTGCCCGTTAGGGCTCATTGTCAAATTAGTAGTGAAAGAAATCGAAGATACACATGGGCACCACAGTGAGACTATGTAAGATTCATCCAGAGTTAAAATTTTGTCCAAAGACCTTAGAAGAACTCCCTTCTACTGTGTAACCTTGGCAATACAGGCAGCTGACCTCCACCTTCTAGTTATGAACAAAACAGGGGTGCATTTCTGGAATGCGTAGTTGAAACTATGCTAGCTACTTTGTTGGTTGCAATTTCCCATTGGCAGCTACCGAAGTTGCTAACTGCTAACTACGACGCTTTCCAGAAATGCACTCCTGATGGAAGATATATACTACTCTGAGGACAGCAGAAAAGCTCCTCCTTACAAAAGGCAGTTCAACCAGTGGAATTAACCACAATGCACAAATGTCCTTGCCTGACATTTCCATTTTTTATGCAATGTAGGCCTACAGAATCAAAAGCAAATCTCAAATGAGTTCAGGCTATGAAAAAGCTGTTGTCTTGGTCTCTCCCTGAGATTAGAATTATTTTCCCGAATAGCCCATAACTGTTCTAGCTGTTCTGTTCCTTTCAAAATCAAAATGAGTTCAGCATCTGTGCTATGGTGACAGCTAACCTTTTGCAGCTTGAGTGGCTTGTCAGCTTTAGAAAATGCTTTTAAGTGTCAGAATGTGTTTTGCCTGATGGTTGTTAAGGTTTCTTTCTTTCTTTCTTTCTTTCTTTCTTTCTTTCTTTCTTTCTTTCTTTCTTTCTTTCTTTCTTTCTTTCTTTCTCTCTCTCTCTCTGTCTCTCTCTCTCTCTCTCTCTCTCTCTCTCTCTCTCTCTCTCTCTCTCTCTCTCTCTCTCTCCCCCTCTCTCCCTGCTGTAGTGCGGAGTCACGCCTGTGAGTTGGACCAGCATGGGAAGGCAGGTGGCTGCTCGGACATCTGCCTGCTGGGCAACAGCCATAAGACCCGCACCTGCCGCTGCCGATCTGGCTTCAGCCTGGGCAGCGATGGCAAGTCCTGCAAAAGTGAGTACCGTACCACCCCCTATTTACCACCACCACACATGGCTAATGGACCTGCAAGAGGGAGTGCCACCCCTTTGTGCCACCCATCACCACCATTGTTCAGCTAATGGATCGGCAAAGGCTGGTTTTATGCGCCACTTACCAGCAAAAGGCTGAAATGGAGTCCTTCATAGAACATGGACATTCGCTGTCTGTGAATGTGAAGTCTGTTGCTGGTATGAATTCTGAGTCTTATCATGAATCCCCTTTTTCTAATTCAATAAACAACATGTCTAACTCATAATGATCTAAGTAGACAAATTAATTTAACTACCAATCCTCAGTTAATTAGGCCTTAAAATACAACATTAATTAGCCAGAAACTCTACAGACGCCTCATCTCCTTAGTTTAATGAAACTTAATAATCAATGAATTAATGAAACACATCACTCCTTCCCTCATCTTTTATTTTCTGTTAATATATGTAAACAACAACTTGAGATGTGGTTAAAAAGTGACTGATATGCTCTTGCTCTGATGCCACTCTTGGAAATGTACAAACGGAGAAATGTAACAAATGTAACGGAGAAAGACTAATGAGAAAATTAGCATTTAAACTTAGTTTTTACTAACCTGAGTCACGCCAGATTAATGGATTCTGGCTGGCTCCACAACATCCATCCGGACCTACGCCATACAGGGTACGTCTCAAAAGGTTTGGTTTTATTTTAAAAATGCTTGGGGCAACAACTGTCTGACCTTTATAATAAACTGCTACTTAAACTACAGTACTCACAGATTCGAAAATACAGTTAAAATGACAGAATCAATGAGTCCATGCGAGCGGCCGTTGTTGCTGCGAAACAACAATTTCTTAGCTGTAATTGTGACATCACAATTGTGTGGGCGAGACAGAAAGTCGCCCGTCGTATTAATCAAAAGTGATTGAATTCCCCTGAAGAGCGAGCATGGTGGTGAGGGCTCAGACTGAAATGGGAGAATTGATCGCGTTATTGAGCCAAGTCCAAGGACGACCAAAAGGTTGATTCGGTTGGAGCTATTCTCCGGCCTGTCTGCTATTCTCCGCCACCCTCAAGCCACCTCCCCTCCTTCCCCCCCTCCACCGACCCCTCTCCACCACCTTGTCTAACTCCCCAGAATCAGGGCAGTACCTGGGGGGCTGTGTTGAATGCAAGCCATGATTAATCAGGTAGGCTTGAGGGGGCTATGTTGGGGCTGGACAGGGGGGCCTGTGAAAATGCTGATTCATGCGGAATGAGTGAGCACCCACTCTCTCAGGGCTCTGGATGGTCGGTGTGGTGCGGATTTCTTCGGTCTGCTGGGTTAAGATTGTCCGGGCTGATCGAGGTGCTGTTGAGATTATTATTGATCCATGAAAACACCCAAACCCACGCACGTACACACGCACATGCACACCCACACATGCCCGTGTGCACACACACGTGTACGTGCACACGCACACACTCACACACAAACACACGCACACGCACACGCACGCACACACACACACACACACACACACACACACACACACACACACACACACACACACACACACACACACACACACACACACACCCCTATAAACACACCTGCTTTAGGTAGAAAGCCTCATCAGGAATGCCCTTCAGAGGGTGAACAAGCCTATCCGTTCGTTCTACCCTTTCCTGATGGATGCAGAAAGCGCCAGAGCGCAGCAGAGAAAGAGCTGTAGCGAAGAACAAGTGCGACGGCAAGACATCATCATCAGTGATGGCCACTGATCAAATTCTGCCCTCAGGGCTTTGTCGTACATCATGAACGTTCAATTCTTATTCATAGGAGCCTGTGAATAAGTAGAGTGTAGGTAGAGCATGGGAAATATTACCAGTCCTCAGTGTACTGTAGTTTCATGTCTCTGTTTGCTGATGAATGGTCCAGCGTTCTCCTTGCTTTTAAAGAAACACTATTGAAGTTAGTCCGGGTTAACTTAACTTAATCATCTTAACAGGTCAACTCGTGCTTAAATGAGTCGTCGGAGATGAAAAAAGACTATCAACTGCTTCCCCTACTGCAGTGGTTCCCAAACTTTTTCAGCAGAGACCCCCCCCCCCACACACACACACACACACACACACACACACCATATTCTTAGCCTAACAATTTTTTTTTTTGCAATATCGGAGGACAAACTATGAATGGAAAATCTAGCTATATTAATGGAACATTTTTTTGTCCATTAACATTGCTAGATTTTTCATTAATAGTTTGTCTGCTAATATTGCTAGAAATCCACAGGACACCAAATACATCTATTAGCTGTTAGCTGTTAACCTGTGGACTTCACGTTTTTATGCAATGTCCCTTTTGTCCGCGACCCCTCTTCAGTACCTCCTCGATGACCTGCCAACTGAGAATTGAGGTATTGACAGTTCATCAACCCTTTTACAGGCCAAGACTTTACTTTGCTCCTTTCAACAATGATTCAGTGTAGCTGTGTTTTACCCTTCACCGCTTCACTTCTTACACCTCACTGACTGAAGTTTGTTAAAGTCAAGACTTTGAACCGTGCCTGTAGATAGATGGTAGAAGGCCTCCAGAATACTCAAGGCCTCCAGAAAACTCCAATTACAGTGGAATGAGTGTAATCTATCAGGTTTTCCCTAATTATCAGACATGCAATTTGGATGGAGCCCTCTGGAGCTGGGCTTTATCTCTTCACCTTGGCCATACAGCGATTGAGCTTCATCGGCTACCGTATTTATAGTAACACAATAGGCTGAGATATTGACCAGCGTGGATAAAGAGAGAATCCCCACCCTTACAAAAACCAATCTACCCGCCTTGGTGGTAATTGTGTGTGTGCGTGTGTGCGTGTGTGCGTGTGTGCGTGTGTGCGTGTGTGCGTGTGCGTGTGCGTGTGCGTGTGCGTGTGCGTGTGTGTGTGTGTGTGTGCGTGTGTGCGTGTGTGTGTGTGTGTGTGTGTGTGTGTGTGTGCTTGCATGCGTGTGTGTGTGTGTGTGTGTATACTTGCATGCGTGTGTGTGCGCGTGTGTGTGTGCGCGTGTGCGCGTGTGTGTGCGCGCGCGTGTGTGTGTGTGTGTGTGTGTGTGTGTGTGTGTGTGTGTGTGTGTGTGTGTGTGTGTGTGTGTGTGTGTGTGTGTGTGTGTGTGTGTGTGTGTGTGTGTCTATGCCTGCTATGTGTGTGTGGAATAATAGACATGGTAAGGAATCAGATATGCATATCAGCCTCCCCATCTCTATCGCAGCACTTTTGAGAAGAATAGTCTCGTATTAACAGCCTTTCTGCTGACACCCTGCTTTGTGCAGTGTCAGGTTGTTGGAAGGTCATTCCATTGACTCCTTAGCATTCCAGGGCTACAGTTTTTAACTGAAGTGAAACTTTTGTGTGCGCATGCCTGTGTGCGTGCGTGCGTGTGCGTGTGTGTGTGTGTGTGTGTGTGTGTGTGTGTGTGTGTGTGTGTGTGTGTGTGTGCGTGTGTGCGTGTGCGTGCGCGTGCGCGTGCGCGTGTGCGCGTGCGCGTGTGCGTGTGTTTATCTGTCTGTGTCTGTACGATTGGATACCAAAATCAATGTCAATGGGCTTGACTTGAGGTAGCACTGGTCAGCTTAGATTGAACTAGGGGTGGTTTTAATCAGACTGCCCAGAGCTGTTGGCTCTCTCGCTGGCTGTCTGGAGTTCAACCAGGGTCCCTGCCACTGGAGCTCCCAGCCTGCCTCGCTGCTGCTTTGTTATCTGCGAATTGTCCTTCAAACTGTAAGAAGCTCAAAAGTGGGCCCCTACAAAAGTATTGGAAAAAAAGAGAAGAAAATAAGAGAAGAAAAAGTTTATTTTTCTTCTCCATCCCACTTCACAGTGTGGGTGGCAACACTTCTGGTTTTCTCCACAGTGTGCTGTTGGACTCTGAAAGTTGAAAAAGTCAACCCCATCAAGATTGCTAACCTCTCTCTCTGTCTTTTTTTCTCTCTCTCTGTTCTGTCTCTGTCTCTGTCTCTGTCTCTCTCTCCGTCTCTCTGTTCTGTCTCTGTCTCTCTCTCCGTCTCTCTGTCTCTGTCTGTCTCTCTCTGTCTCTATCTCTCTCTCTCTCTCTTTCTCCATCTGTCTGTCTTTCTGTCTGTCTGTCTCCCTCTCTCCCTCCCTCCTTCCGTCCACAGAGCCAGAGCACGAGCTCTTCCTAGTGTATGGTAAGGGTCGTCCGGGGGTCATCCGTGGCATGGACATGAATGCCAAGGTGCCGGATGAATACATGATCCCCATAGAGAACCTGATGAACCCCCGCGCCCTGGACTTCCACGCCGCCAGCGAGTTCATCTACTTCGCCGACGCCACCAGCTACATCATCGGGCGCCAGAAGATCGACGGCACAGAGAGAGACACCATAGTCAAGGAAGGTAAGATTTACTGACTGAAGAGTTTTTTTTCATAATATTCTTTTGGCCATTTTTTGTAGCCTTTATTAAAATAGGGCAGTTAAAGATGATAATTGGAAATACAAGTGGGAGAGAGAGATTGGGAAGTGTCGGGAAATGACCTCAGCCTAGAATCGAACCTGGGTGCCTGGCATGATAGTAAAGCTAGAGACCGTTGAGCCACGTCACCCCTTACTGACCGAGTTGAGTTGAGTCAGGAGACTATTAATGCCAGAGTGAAAATTCAACACGCTACTTATTTTTTAAATGTATTTATTTATTTTTTATTTTTTTAGTATTTTTTTGGGGGGGCTTTTCAGCCTTTATTGGTTTTTGTGAGACAGGATAGTGAAGGAGAGACAGGAAGTGAGCTGGGAGAGAGAGATGGGGAAGGACTGGCAAAGGACCCAGACCGGGAATCGAACCCGGGTCAACCGAGTGGTAAACGTGTGCCCTACCATATCAGCCATGGTAGGGCCAACACGCCACTTATTAACACATCTCTAGACTCATGCCAAGGAAGGTAACAGTGGCTGAGCTAGCATAATTTACATTACATTACTCTTACCAGTAAATTACACTTATATCCAGACGTGGAAGAACCCAGAACCCAGAACCCTGCAACATTTTTACTTCAGCCAATTCAATGAACCAGCTGATCCCAGTTACCATATCCCTTAAGCCAGTTTGATGAGCTAAAAAATGATCACCTGTGTTGAGAGCACAGGTAGAAGGAAAATCTAAGCAGGATTTTTACTCCATCAGTCCAGTTTAGAATGCGCATTTCAAAACTTTATATCTCATTCAGGGGGCTAAAACACACCTGTCACAATGGATTTTACACGTAAAAAGATTTTTTAAAATGCATTTAAAGATTAGTTATTCATGTACAAGGGATTGGTTAAGGTTTGTGGAGCAATGTACCTGGCACAAAAGACATCGCCTGCTCGTTAGAGTGGGTTTCGAACCTACCGGTACAATGCTCTCATCCCAAAATCATCAGAGTCCCTAACCACAGCGGCCCACTATGCCCTGGCTAGCCATTATCACACCGTCCACGCGCACTTGTGAGAGGTCTGCAGAAAATTATCCTCACTCCTCAGAGAAAAAAATTAAGTGGGCCTTGATCCTTGATCCAGGCAGTTTCTTAGGATGTATGGACACAGTGTACACACACACTCTCTCTCTCTCTCTCTCTCTACTGCTCTCTCTCTCTCTCTCTCTCTCTCTCTCTCTCTCTCTCTCTCTCTCTCTCTCTCTCTCTCTCTCTCTCTCTACTGCTCTCTCTCTCTACTCCTCTCTCTTACAGCTGCTGTCTCTTCACTTCGTGTGCTTATCCAGCCTGCACTTCTAATATGTGTCACCCCTTTTGCAACGCCTTGCATAAAGGACTTTCTATTCACTTCTTTTTTTCCCCACTTGGTCCGTCTAGCCAGAGTAAGCACAATCGCAAAGGCCGATGCTGCATTTATTTTGTAGCCAAAGGCAACTGCCCAGTATATCAGTGGCCGAGCTCCCATTTCCCCAGGATTCGCACCCAGGCTGCCAGGTTGCATCTCAGCCAGCAGTGTTCTGGTGTAGTTGCTGTAGTGTTGTTGCTATTGCTATTTATCTCTAGATGTCCAAGCAAGAGACTTAACAAAGTATCCCAAGTTCTGCAAACCGATGTGAATGCCTGGTACCATGAATCTGTCACTGTGTGCATGAAGGACATTGCATTTAACATCCAATATTTATTTCATAAATGGCTAAAACACAAAATTCAAGACAGTTTACTCTCCTCTGTGGAATCCTTTCCATGATGATGTAAGTATAGTTTTAAATGGCTCCCCTCAA